>NC_135243.1:602500-946370 GCF_947623445.1 Clavelina lepadiformis | reverse complement strand
TAAGATTGCCCCCCCTTCATTATTTACGCAGACGCAATGTTTGAGCTTGAGATTTCGAAACATAGTATTTTTCATTTTCAAACATAAAATGGCATCTCTGCCAACAGATCATTCCAGTTTTTCGCCATTACATTAGAAACCATTGCTAGGCATTACAAAATTGCAGTTCAAAACTGCATAGGCTACCACCAAGCATTCATCAGGATCAGTGTCTAGCCAGCAAACTATTCCACTGATAATAATTAACGTAGGTTATTATATTTCATGTTTATGTGCTTTTTTGAGAAATTATTTGTTGTTTGCTGAGATACATAGCTACTGGTATAAAGGTTTAGTGGCCGTGCTAGTTGTTACCAGCAAATATGAATGTTATTTCTCTTGAGCACGTTTTAAGACTTTTTGGCTTTGTAACTTTTTCCTGTTCATTGTCGGGTGTTATTAACAACTGGCGAACAACTGGTAACAGTGGGCGGCAATTGGTGACGTCACGAGGAAAATTTATGATGTGCCCAGTTAAAACTGCTATTGCGATAAAGGACACGGCTCGATCAGTCTACTGGTAGGCCGCTAAGAAATAGTTGTTTTCTAAGCACCAATCTTACTAGTGGACTTTTATTGACTTGTAATGGAAAGGGTGGTTTATCGTACCTTAGCCCGTAAGGACGACCACTTCAATTACAATGTTTGTCTATTGAATTGTAGTCCTCGATAATAAATGAGTCTCAGGTCGTTGTTTCGCTTCTCTTAATCTTAGAATCAATTGTACACCTCGACAACTGTATAATCTGATTATATTTGAAGCTTCTTTGAACGAATACATCAAGATAGAACATTGTGACAGCAACAGCATAAAGACATGTTGCGGCGTTGAACGTAGAAACAAAAAAGGACTGAATAAATCAAAATGCACGCACAGGGGAACAATCGATTACGTCACGCAGTGTTATGCTTCGCTGCTTAGATAGACGAGAATTCTATGTCGTACACAATTTTATATTACATTAATTGATATATTTATCACAGACTAAATACAAAAATATGCAATATTTTTACATTCAATTTACGCAGTAACTCGTTTTTTTTTAAAAAAAAAAACGAGTTTATCTCGTACTATATAAAAACATACTTAACAAAATATAGACTTACATACCCATAATAGGTAAATTGAAAAAAGCAATTTGAAAGCGTCATCGTAAAAACATCGTCTTAAAATACATAGATTATTGCGAAGATGTCATCTGATTTTATGTGTTGCGTCATTGATTTGAAAATAATCAAAACAATAACAAAGTCACGTGATAGATTCATTGTATTCTTTTGATAACAAACCGATCTAGTCTGGGAACTGCTAAAGTTACCTTTGACATTGTGCTTGCACGGTTTAACAGTTGTTAAAATTCTGTTGTAATCCAGAAGTAAGTAGGTTAACGGGGGAAGCTGAAATTGACACTATTACGACATTGAGAAAGGGAGCTTTTTCTGTCGGCGGAATAGTTAGGCTACACATCATACATCAGCACCACCGATATAGGTTTTGCAAACTCCCAGTATGTTATTATACAGAAAAATAAGCCGATGACTATGACAAAAAAACAGCCTTTTATGTATGGTCTAGACTCTAGCCTATACTTAGTGTTAATTTAAGACAAGTTTCTGGAGATTAAGCCACGTTCCTGCGTATGGTGAAATCAGTGAAGAACCTGGCAGCAGGTAAAACCAGATAGGCTATAAGTTCTTGACAATAGCCTACTTGGTATAACACTTGGTAATACATACAGATGACAACAATAGAATATAATCATTTGGTTTCCAAAAATACTCCCATATGTCGATAAAAACACATCTTTATGTGTATGCAGGTTGTTACTTAAGGTTAGATAACTTGAACACTATTATGCAGTTTGGCAGTGGTGGTCAAAGTAACCACATCAGTTACTTAAGTAAAAGTATTATTACTGTTAAAAAATTTGCTCTACTACAAGTATTGCTGTTCAAAACTACTCCATGATTCCTCATCGCTTGAGCCCAGCTTTCTGAGGTAGCCTTTGTGTAAGTTGCGATTGTCACGTACATTTTTTAGTTTGATTTTTTTATATTATTGCTCGAATTTAGAACTGTCCACCAGGGCCACTGAATAGGAGAAAGTGTTGTTAATGCCTTGTCTTTGCATCACAATGCTGAGGCGCCACTGGGTGTTGAACACGGAACCTGAGTCACATATATTACATTGCCAGTGGTCGAACCACTCAGCTATTTAGCCGATTCAAGTAGTTTAAGGAGTACCAGTACTGATAGTTATCGATCAAAAATATGAGGTTCTGAAAGGACAAAGTATCAAGATCTTACTAAAAGCAATACAACTGCAGGAAAATACATAGTCTTATGAAGCTAATTAGTTTCAGACATAGTTTTGTTCTTTGTCAGAGCATTGTTACTTGAAATTCAAATTATAGACTGTATATAAATGGTTTGTGCAGATGTGATTGCAAATGAAAATTACTGCAAATTATTATTTTTGAACTAAAACATTTACTACTTCAGTTTTCGGTAAACCTACTCAGGTATGTTACTTTGGTGTAAAAATTACTTCGGTAAAAGTACCCGTAAACCAGACTGGAAAGCATGGAACTTTTGGACAAGATCTCCAGGGTGCAAGACATCTAAAGGGATTTGGTTTTGTTAAAAAACTTGTGTTATTTCTGAAGTCACAAATATCATTGTGCCAAAGATGGTTATAATAAGCAAAGTCTACTACATTAAAATGCAGTGTAATAATTTCACTCATTTCTCTTTGCTAGTTTGGTATTAGAAGATAGTTTTTACACGACCTCAGAGATGATTTCACACTAATCAAAAATCGGTTATTGAGCAAGACTTAGTACAGTTCTCAGAGGTGAGCAGTACTATAGTACCAAATTATTTTATTGCGGTACTTTATTCAGTACCGATACCATCGGTACTTTTAGAGAACAGTACAGAATCCCTGTACTGAATTAGTTTTTTCCAGAAATTTAAGTCAGTCCCAGTGCTTGGAACTTCTAAAATGATTAATTCAAGCTTTTCAGAAGTTTGCTTTTTAAAATTTCATTTTGATTGAATTTTGATTTCAATTTTAGTGTTTTTTGCTCTTTTAATCGGGTGAGTTCACATTGTTTTTGACCTGAAGTAACCTTTAGCGGGGCCATAATATCAGCAAATAATATCACTTTACAATAAAACATTCTCATGCACATTTTGCTTATTATTTAGAACAATGCGTTGTATTTGTTATATATAACTGTTATAAAATAAAAGATCCTCTAACAACTGCTTTTAACATGCAGTCTGAAAATATTACTGCAACCCATTTTTTTGTTTTTAGCATTATATATACTGTGCCTATTTCGAAGACTACTGTTTATCAAATTTGGATGAAAATAGTGTTTTCAAACTGTAGTAATCAGCATCAAAACGATAAAATAATTGTCTGTTTTATGAGCAGCCATTCGCACAGCTTGGTAAACCAAAAAAGCAACTTCAGTAAATGGCAGCAACTCAGTCAGAAAAATGAAAGTTTGGTGGTATACAGCAAGTATAGGAAAAAAATGTGGGATATTTAAAATTAGTACAATTCACTGCATTCTAGCCTACATTTCATTGCAAGCCATTTCGTCTAGGCCTAGACTATATTTTTCACCTGTCAGTATTAAGCTTGATAATAATTTATTTCCAGATGTTGCTGAGAAGAAGAGGATTTGGATAGAAACACTAAAGTCGCAGCTGGTACATTTTGAGAAACTGCACTGGAATGAATGGTCAGGTAAGTTTATTTTCTGACTTTCTCCTAAATCTGCGAATAATTGAATAAACTGCATGTGCATGTTATGTATTATTTGCCATAGACATGCATTATGTGCAGCAGAACACACATTTATGTTGAATTTCAAAACTTATTATTACTTGGCCTAGTACAGTAAGGCTGCTGGCAGACTGGTGATGCTGTGAAAATATTTGTGTGATAATATTTTGTGAAAATTGATTGAAATGACATGTAGCCTACTTAGCCGGAAATATTTCCACATAATCACTGGTAGATTAGTACAGCAGCCTACTAGGCCAAGTAAAGGTAAGTTTTGTAATTTACATGTCTATTGCAAACATATTGCCAGTGCTAGTGTACAGAGCCTAGCTTAGTAGGCTGCCGGAAATTCTGGTGAAAATATTTGCCGGCTAAATAGGCCACATGTCATTTAGATCAATTCTGGTTGTTGCATTAAGTTTATCTTCAGTTTAAAATGCCTGCTTCTTTTTTTAATTCGTCCCAAACAGATAATTTAAACAAAAGTAAGTTTTCACGTTCAACTTGACTTTGTTGCTTAAACATGAAAAATTTCCGTCTTAAATTTATTTCTATAACGCGGCGAACTACAACCGGTAAATAATTAACTATTATGTTTGTTTAGTTGGCAACAACCCACGCAGATATATTTCGCTTTTATGCGAATTACACGAATCCAGCGACATGGAACTCTTCAATATGGCGTCACTGCGCTTTCCAACAGAGATGGATCTGTATCGATTGAAATTGTCATCATCGGAAGCCGCGATCTTTTGTGACGTTTTAAGCAAACAACAAAAAGAGTTAGAGGAGCTTGGTCTGAGCAACTGCTTCTCCCCTGATGATGTGGAAAGATTAATTTCGGCGATCTCTGAGATGCCTGGAAAGGTTTGACGATGTATTCAACTTTATATCGTTTGCTTAGAACAGCATATGACGTCGTAATCAATTGTTTACATTTGTGCTTATGACGTCATAATCGTTAGTACGAAGATATTTTTCAAGGCAGTTTGTTGAGATTACTGGGCAGTGTAGGTCGGATATTTTGTGCTAATTTATATAAAATTGCAGAATAATTTTGCGACGGTTTAGCGATTACTTAAATCTACAAGGAATGTGGAACCTGCGATAAACTTGGTCGCTTAAAATTCCTTCTTTTTAATGAAAAAATGACAAAAATTTGTTGGATCAGTTTTAGCCTGGCAAGTGCCGGTTAATTTTTGGGTCAACAGAAAAGTTTCAATTTTATTTAAAACTGAAAATATTTTTGCAAACTTATTATCAGGATTTGTTTCTACAACTAATACTCGATAGTGGTTTTAATTGGCCGCTCAAAATTATTTCTATTTAATTCAAAAACCAAGAATTTGTGTTGGACCAATAGGCTAGGCCTAAATCTGACCACATGGTGCTGGTTAGTTATAATTAACCAATCAATGGTAATGTTAACTTGTATGTAGTAATATATTAGCTTCATCAATACACCAGGTTGTAGTTTACAAACATTTCATCTGCAGGTAAAAGAGTTGTACATCAGTTACAACATAATCAAAGACATTCCAGGACCAGAATTTTTCGCTAAAATTGAAGAAGAACTTTGGATGATTGGTTGCTTCGGAGATGGAAGAGACGCAAATTCGAGCGAGAAACAAAAAATTCAACTCGCCCTTGACCAGCTTCATGACTCGGTATTCTTTATATCTTGTCATGTTTGTGTCAACTTGAACTTTGCATAGAAATTTAACTTTTAACAAAATTTTTAATTTATAGCGGTTGGAAGTAAATGTTGATTTTGGCGACTATCTCACTTCGCGCAATCACTGCTGACGTAATAATGGTAAGTAGGTTTCATTTTTAAACAGAAATTCATTATTTACTCAATTTTTATAAAATTTCCTTCCACACATCGATTCACTTTTATAAAAAGAATTGCGTCGTGGCCGGGATTCGAACCGCGGACTTCTGCGACATCGAGCGATCGCTCAACCAGATGCACCATCTACAGATTTATTAATCCATTGATAAAATTGATTTATATTTGTACATAAACTAATAGTGATGTCATAATTATAATTGTTAGACATGTTTATTCAAATAAATATTTACTGCATTATGCTGGATGGTGATTTTGCTGTAATATTTTAGATTGGCTGACTTTTTGTGATTTGAAATATCCAGAGTGAGTTTTGTGGAAATAAAATTTGTTGTAAGACAGAAATTGGTTTTGTGTCATATTTTTAGCATCACATTTATGCACAAACGTTATAGATAGGATTTTATCATCGCTAATTGCTTTGTAGAGTTCAGCTCTAAATTGCTTATATCTGCTCAAATCTAATGAAGCTGGTACTATGGCTTGTAGGCTAAAGCATCCGTCTCGAATGCTGCCTCTACCTTGTAACCAATGATTAACAGAAATATAAGCTACCAAAATATTTATCAACTTGATGCAGACAAATAACAGTAGTAATAATAATAATAACAGCACGGCGTGTAATTGGGGCAAGACATCAAACACACAGAGTTATATCAGGGGATTAGCTTCCTGCTGCAACTTTCGCTACGAGTTGTTCGGCTGGAAATTTACGAAAACAGTCGCTGTTATGCGTTCCTGAGATTCGGAAAGAAACTGCGTCTTTTTTACACCCCGTTTTTATGACAACCAGGTTAGCAAGCAGTGACGTATTTTGAATTGCGTTGAAGAGGGGGGAAAATGCCCGATGTCGGAACGGAACGGAACCACGCCCGCGCTCCCTTTTAGGAATTATTCGCTTTTCGCTCTTTTTTTGCACAAGCAACGCTAGGTTTAAGGACTGCTGTAAGAACATCATTTTATGTAGTGACTAAAAATTATACCTTTGAGACTAATTCAACAACAAAACGGTGAAAAGGATACAACTTAATACGCAACACAATGCACAGCAGCACGTCAGAACCTTGTGATGTCGTGTGTGACCGTGTGATCGTGTCGTGCGTGATCTACTTTTGCATGAGACGCGAAAGCAATATTTGTCGTGGGTTTTGTGCAGTCTGATATCACTTTAACAGCTTAGCAGTGTCACTGCCATACTTTCATACTCGGTTTATGGTTGTATCAATTGTTATGATAGGACGGTTATGACGACACATCACCAACATTGTTTTCTATTATTGCCCGGCTTGAAAAAACGGCAAAGTGGGCAAAGAGCCGAGTGCAGATGTCGCATTTCAATCGCATTTACACAGAGAATGCAAACAGATAAAAAGCTATTTAACGATGGTTTGTGTGCATAAAATGTACCAAAAAAGAAGATTGCGAAATAACGTAATTTGTAGCAAACGTTTGTAACAGGTTCTCCGTTACGTGGTTACGTACGTTGCGTAATTATTGATAATTTTGTGCAACATTAGCGAGCACACGCACTTGGTATAAACCTATTGAGGTGGAAATTAAAACTCTCCAGGGAAGTTGACTCTCTTGCGAAGCGAAAAACTGGCAGTTATACCCCGACCTTTTCATGATGGCCAGTTAAGGTGAAAAGCGAAACTCGGCGGGCCCTGGATGCGTAATAATTGATACGTTTGCTTTTGTAAGATGTCAAAGATTTCCTCTTTCAGTATCAGAACTCCAATAACATCCATCGGGAAGCTGAAGGATCGACCAAGGCGTCCACCTTTGAAGTCGTGACAGAGATGCCTCTGGTTTTGCGAAGACAATTCCGGGCCATCTCGTCTTTGTTGACGGCCGCTTGCGATAGCATTCTCACCCCAGTCTTCTGCCTGAGCTCATTGTTCTTCGTCTGGCGAAGAAATTCGAGGTCGCCGGAATCCCATTCAAAGATAGAGCTCAACAGCTCTCTAAAGTAGATGATATTCTTTAGTGTACCCCGCAGCAAAGCGACGCATGAAGCTCCAAACATCGAGGCGCACGATAAGGTCGGACCGCTGAGGTAAAAGTTCGTTGTACTTTGACAGACTATTTGGGCTGCAACAATCTCCATCTCCATCAGCCATGTTTTGCAATGTTCATTTATTGTCCGACGTTGTCGTCATCGACAGCACAATTACTCAAAATTCATTGCCGATACTCGTCGACCAGTTGGCAGAGCTTAAACAAAATTAAATACATTTTAATGTTGATGAGGTATTTACATCAAATTACGTCAAGACACTTTTCCATTACCCGCATATTTACCTACAACTTCCTCACCATTAGTTTTGTCGAAACAATTTTTAAATTAACCAATAAACTGATGTAGCGCTCGCTTTCAAAACTCATGAAAGCTCATAGAGATCTTGCACGTGCGCAGTAGAACCAGCTGGCTCTCAGTTTATCTTTCAGTGAGAGGGCTTTGTCGTCATCCGGATGTTGAGACTCTCCAAATCTGAATGAGCGATCTTTGTGACGTTTGCAGTCATCGAACTAGTTGATCACTCGCTCAACCCAGGGCTGACTGTGCTGCTCCTTCAGCTGATGCTGAATAGTAGAAGAACTGAACGTTTCCGAGAGACCACGCTCGCACCTTCGCCACCACCGCTTTATCGGAACCATATCTATTTCGTGGAGTACACGTGTAAACTCAATGGCTTGCGTGCAACTGTGCAATTAGAAGACAGTCTATGCAAATTAAACCGGGTTTACCAATACGTCGAAAAAGCAAGAAATAGACATCGCTCGCCTTTTGCAAGTTGACCAAGAATGCTGCGATCAAACCGACGGTACGTTCAACCGCAGCGTTGAAAGTAAATTTATAGCCTACTCCGTGTAATAATAATCCTTCACATCCATTCATGATGCGAATGGTTTTGTACAATCCTTTGCAAGTCAAAGTCTGCGGAGACTTACATTCACTATTGTGAAATATTATATGTTATTATATTCTATTATATATTTGGTCCGAAGAAGTTTCGTTTTAAATGAAAAGCCTAAACCGGAACAATTACGACGCAAACGACCTCTTTCATAGTTATAGACTTGACAAGTTCTCGTTTGCAAGAACAAGCTCACAACTAGACGCTCAGAAATCGTGGTTTATAAAATAAATATGACTTACTTATACAAAATTACAATCCAAGTTTTGAAAATCAAGATTTATTGGCAGGATTGCAATGTATATTTCACGTATCCCTTCCGCAGGTCTTTGTATATACGTATATATATATGTGTGTTTTTATAAGAACGTATTTTGTTTTTTTAATTCAATTTTTTAAGTTGCTTTAATTTTGTCGAGTGATTATTCCAATCAAAGCTCTTCCAGCAATTTTATACACAAACTTTATACACCTTGTGGGCATCAGTGCATCAAACGACTTATGCTGTGCTTATGCCATCTTCGGGTGACGGCGCTGTTCAGCAAATTTCGGCATTAATAAGAGCTTAAAAATTCATTTTTTGGCTTCTCATCGGGCCCCTTGAAGAACATCTTTTGCAGAAAATATCTAAACTAATGTAGGCATGTGTACTGAGTGGTACGCACTTATTAGATTAAAACTACACACTTTTGTTGTGAACCTCTTAAGAAAATTTAAGCCTGGTTCCAAGTATCACTTAGCACTGGCACTTAGCTGGCATTAGGTCTTACACGTGGTATATGCTATACTGTATAGTTCATCATGTATAGCCTATATATGATGAACTCTATTAACTGACAAGTCAAACATTTTTAAGGTTAAATGTTGTTCGAAGTTAGTAGTGTATTATATCGTTCACTCACTTTGTCGTCACAATATTGTATTATGTCGTTCACTATATTAAAAATGGTGAAACATAATTATGGTACTGACAAGAATAGATCCAGGATTCACTGAAGCTAAAATACTTATATTCCAGTTCGTACGACCACAGTTTGCCGGTAAGTGGTGGGCGACTGATTCACCAACAGGATATAAGAAAGCCGGTGCGCGCCATATCGCCAACCTATTAAACGTATTAAACCTGTTAACGTTCCCTTGCAGCGACAATCTAGACCCGTGTTACGCAGTGTAGGAAACAGTGGGTTAAAATTGTCTTAAGAGTACGGTGCTATTTTGTCAAAAAGTAAATACTTCTTTAATTTTATGGAAGTTTAGAAATAATTTTATAGCTATTAAGCAATGCTGAGAATTTCGTTGTCTTTTTTTGCATTTCTCGCAATATAACATATACTACGATATACTATGTATCTACTATGTTGATATAGTGCGTATACTGCTAAATGTATCTACTTGTAATTAAAACAGAATTGCCAACGAAGCTTCAATTCCTTTAATGACAGTTTGATGCAAAGCATTCTTGAAAGCGAAGTTTCGTAACCAAGGGTCCATCTCGTACAGCGTGGTGTTTGAAAAGAAAGTATATTATTAGCGACTTATGTAAGACGTCATCCACAATTTTGTTATTCATTGGTTGAATTGTTGGATAATCTCCAACTTCTTTTGAGGCTTTTTCTTTTCGGCTAAATACTCTCCAGTCACTGCCCTAAATTCCCTTTTCATTGACCAGTTAGTTTGCCTGCATGTAATCGTTAGCCGCAATAGTTTATGTACAATTCTCCAAAACGTTGAAGGATTTGGGTGGTAAATCACGGAGCCCTTTGTTTGTATAAACCGTACCAACTATCAGAAAATAGAAACCATAGAAATATACACGCAATTTCATTCGACTTTAACACAGCCAATTACAGGAACATGTTCGAGACTCTAGTTTTCTTTAGGCTTGTCAAATTGAAAGTTGCAGAAAAAGCTACCAGCATTATTGAAGCCTGAAAAGACACTGCACAAAAACGCATTTGGACAGGCTACAGAGAGATAATTTAAACAGTGATGAGCAAGTTTCAGAAGCCGGAGAACAAAGAGGGAACGTTTCAATAGAAGATGATCAATGCAGTGGATGATAAAGTTGTGATCAAAACGTTGATTCGACAAACGCGCTTGGAATTTGCGAAAAAGATGCGGCGTGTTTTTGTTTGAGCATAAAAAAGCAACATATCACACAGGTAAGAAATACTTTGTTACTGAAAAAGTATGAAGGTGTAAATCGCTGCGTTTACAAATAAATTATATTGCGTTTTGTCGTTAAATTGTTTCTCACTGAACAAAAATGACTTCACAGAATAAAACTGAATAATCCCCTGAAATGAAACTACATTCACTTGATAGCGGAATGCCGAATTAAGCATGACAGGTAGCGAGAAAAGCGCGCGTTTGACATTGACAAATTATGATATAATACGAGAATAATATAAATATAGGTTATTCCTAATTAGAAAACTAAACAAATAAAACCATGAACACCGAATATTTGTCCTCATTGTTGTTGCCGTTTCAATACCGCAAACGTTGCTTTGACCATTTAAACAGGTGGAACCATTTCTATTTACACGCTGTAATTGATAACTTGGTTGAGTTTCAAAAAACTTCTTTAAGCAACATCAGCCGAACGATTTACGATGTTCTTACTATACTGAACTATCAACTGACGAAAGTGAAGGAACTTCTTGTGATAAGCAAACTACCGTCCATCGCATTATGAAGCAAATACATCCGATTGTCGTTCAGTATGAAAAAATCAAAACTGCACATTTACAAGAAAAAACTTTCTTTAGAAACTTTGGCTTTAAGCTTGCCACAGGAAGTAACTTTTGGTTATTCAATGAAAGTGATTGGAATGGGTGAAAAGAGGCGAATAGTTAACGCTCCACATTAATATGTTTCTGTAAGAATCGCAATCACTTCTTTGGTTGAAATACATATCTTTTTTTAACATATAAAAAGTACCACGAAGAAGTTTGTATGAATCGATGCTATAGCAATTTTGAATCTGGCTTAGTATTTCAACAGCACCCTTTATGTTCAAGTTACCCTGGTGCCCTGCAAGTTTTACTCTACTATGACGATGTGCAGCTTTGCAATCCGCTAGGAAGCAAAACTATTGATCACAAGCTTGGATTTTTTACAAATCTTTTTGTAATCTATCACCAAGTCATCGGTCAAAATATTTCGGGATTAATCTTCCAGCCATTGTAAAAACTTCAGATATTAACAAGTATGGTATTGATGTGGTTTCGCAAAAGTTTTACGATGAGATGCAAGATTTCTGTAGCAAAGGTTTTGAGGTCGTTACTTCAAATAACGAATCTCTAGATATCAAAAAATCGTTGGCAGGTAATCTAGCTGACAGGTCAGCAGCCCATCAAATAATGGGGATAAAAGAAAGTGTGGGTTTCGTCTTCAGGAAGTGTCGTCATTGCTTGACAACTACGGAGGAAATAAACAAAAACATCGGAAGAAGACTTTATCTTGAGAGATATCGCAACGCACGAAGAGCACTGCAAGGAGTTGACAGAAAGTTCAAGGCAGTGTGAAGTAAATAGACGGGCAGCCTTATTCGATGTATCGTATTTTAACCCAATTAACTTTTCTCCTCAACATTTAATGCACATTGTCCTGGAAGGATGTTTGCCGCATGCTATTGTTCCTATGCTTAACTATGCTATACTATGCTTCCTATGCTTAACTACTCTATCTACGAAAAAAATAAGCTAACGCTTTCAACCCTAATTTAAAGAGATTTCAAGTTTTCCGAACTGTTATTTCGAGACAGCAAAAAAAACGTCTCAGATAATGTCTCACCATATCAAAAAAGAGAAGAAACTGTGTCAGTCCGCGTCCAAAATGCTAAAACTGGCAAGAATGCTGCCCTTTGTGCTTCGTGAGTTTGTTGATTGTTTTTGTGATACTTACCAGTGTTTTTAGGCTTTGCTGAAAATTACCAACATTCTTTAGTCTCCGAATCTCATTTGCTTTTATTGTTTTCTTCTTATTTCCATCTCTTTAAATTAGCGTTTCCAAGTATTAACATCATCTCAAAACAACATTATCTGACTCATGTGCCAACGTAGGCATTTATAGAAAACCTTCGTTCCTCTGGAAGAACATGGGGCATGCGGTTTGAGGCGAGCACTCTTTTTTCAAGTTTTAACAAGCGAAGCCTCATTAAAAAACAACCAAAAGTTTTTGGTGGAAAAGCACCAACGTCACCTCTGTATGCTGTTGCAAGATGAAAACTTATTTGCGTCCAAGTATACTCTGGGACCAAAAGTTCATCTGTTTAACAATTTTTCTGCCGATGTGTTGACATTTCTCAGTGTCACACAATCGTTCGTACATTCGATGGATAGAAATTTACGGTATATAATATGTAATGAAATAATTGTTTATTGTTCCTTAGCCTGTTAGGGCGACCACTTCAATTACAATGTTTCTCTGTTGAATAGTTTAATGTCCTCGAAGTGAATGAGTCTCAGGTCGTTGTTTCGCTTTTCTTAATCTTAGAATTAATTGTACACCTCGACAATTAATTAATTGTACCTTTATATTCTGATTTTATTGAAGCTTCATTGAACGAATAAATCAAAATAAAACATTGTAACAGCAACAGCATAAAGACATGTTGCGGCGTTGAACATACGACTGATAAGTGATTGATGACTCGTAATGCACGCACAGTAACAGGGAAGCAATAGATTACGTCACGCGGTTTTATGCTTCACTGATTCAATAGATGAGAATTCTATGTCGAACACAATTTTATATTACATTAATTGATATATTTATCACAAATATAACATTCGGTGTTTTGTTGCCACATATGTTCAAGATGGTCTTCCTGATTTTGGGAGACTAGAATTGGTAATGTTGTGTGAAACTATGGACGTGTCTCTTGTTAGAAAGTATGTAGTGATTCCAGAGGACGAGGTCTTAAATGCTTGCGCTACGAAATTGCTAAAATGAACTGTTTGAAATTAAATATTCACATATTTGTGAGTCCACAGGTTTATCATGTTATAAGTTGAACAGTAAAATTTTAATTCCTCAAATAATTGATTTTATTGGGTTTGTTTGATTTTATTTCTGTTTGAATTTGTTCTAACAAAGTACATAACATTTGTTATTATATAGTTAGGAACCATATATTTTAGCTTAAATTTAGGTTATTTTGAACATATTTGTTGTGATTGTTAGCATAAATGTCGTATTTGTATTTGAAAAGTGAATCAAACAATCGTAGCACTTGTGCGCGTTGGCATTCCAAGATTATTAAAAAGAAACCTCTTTTAATTTCGAGGAAAGAAATTTGGGTAATGAAATTTGTAAAAAATGTCCGCCTACTGTACTTACACAGGATTACTTTTAAGTTGTTTCGACCTTGTTCAACCTTGCATTTAGTGGAAACGTTCATAAACTTACGGCATTGCACGAACAGCGCTCTCACTTTTAGGGATTTAGTTCCAAATTGGAACTTTTAGCCCCTTTTAGGGAGAAGTTTAGGGATTTTGATGATCTAGGGATTTTTTGGTGATTTTTGAAATTGTTGATAGGACGATAGGTAGTCCTATAAAGTACTTATTCAGATTTCACTTTTAGCATGTAAAAAAGGTTAATTTGTTTGTCATTTGTATATATAGGCCTATATATGTACCCCTACTAGCCACACTGTAAAAAATCGTTTCTAATTATAAGTCAGTGAGACAATTGAGACTAACTATAAGCCATACTTTTCGTTGGAAGACTAACTATTAGTCTCAACTGTCTCACTGACTTATAATTTTAATTAGAAAAGATTTTTTACAGTGCATCTTTGAGGTAATGTGATAAGAAGAGCGATTATTTTTTGACGGCACTGGGTAAAACCTGGACACGACGCAATCCGCGGATCGTCCATGGACGGTTGAAAATGGACGATTTTTGCGTAAGCGTCCATGGACGCTTTTACGCAAAACCGACGTTTTCCTTTAATCGTCCATGGACGATTGTTGAAATAGGCTTAAATCAGTTCTTTTGCATCAAAGCGTCCATGGGTGGTTTTTAGGATAAGTTTAAAGCAGTGGTTTCGAGATCGTCCATGGACGGTTGAAAATGGACGATTTTTGCGTAAGCGTCCATGGACGATTTTAGGAAAAGCTTAAATAGCGGATATGAGGAAAGCGTCCATGGACGGTTGTGGGATTAGGCTTAAAAAGCGTCCATGGACGATTTTAGGATAGGCTTATATAGCGAGATGATGAAAATGTCCGTGGACAGTTATGGGATAGGCTTAAATAGTGGATATGATGTAGTGTCCATGGACTGTTTTGGGGTAGGCTTAAATAGTGGATATGATGTACCGGTAGTGTCCATGGACTGTTTTGGGATAGGCTTAAATAGCGAATATGATGAAGTATCCATGGACGGTTATGGGATAGGCTTAAATAGTGGATATGATGTAGTGTCCATGGAGTGTTTTGGGGTAGGCTTAAATAGTGGATATGATGTACCGGTAGTGTCCATGGACTGTTTTGGGATAGGCTTAAATAGCGAATATGATGAAGTATCCATGGACGGTTATGGGATAGGCTTAAATAGTGGATATCATGAAGTATCCATGGACGGTTATGGGATAGGCTTAAATAGTGGATATGATGTAGTGTCCATGGACGATTTTAGGAAAAGCTTAAATAGCGAATATGATGAAAGTGTCCATGGACAGTTATGGGATAGGCCTAAATAGTGGATATGATGTCAGCATCCAGCAAGCATGGACAGTTTTGGGGTGATATGCAGAAATGATGGGACATGCAAAGACGTCCATGGGTTTTGGATTGACGTCCATTTAAGAGTTTTGGGATCTAGGTTTAAAATTAAATGATGGATATTGGAAAAACGTCCATGTACGGTTTTGGGTTAGGCTAAAGTGATACAGTTATAGGCATCTATAAGCTGGACACAACACAATCCATGGAATGTTGAAAATTTTGAGTAATTATTTCGTGGCATGACCAACTTTTTTATTTATGTGTCTTTACTGTAAATTGTTGTTATTATTCTGATTTAGATATAACATTACTGATCTCAATACATATTACTCTGATATTGTAAGTGTATTTTAGATCATTTTTACGTGCTAATGGCAAATGTTTTCGTGGCACTTGGGATAAATGGATGTTTCAGCATAGCAAACATGAAAGGCAACAAGACAGTTTGAATTGTGGCCCACTTGCTTTAAAGGTATTTTTAGAAAGGATGAATTCAAATTTGTGAAGATTAAGTATATATATAATCACTATTATTATTAGTATATATTATCACTAATTCAAACTATTTGACATCACAATGTGTAATCGTGTATATTCCTAAAATCAAATTGGATTGTAATGAATTGTAAAAAATAGCTTTTCTATCAATAAGTGGCATATTGCAGGAAGCTCAAAGAATCCTTAATGAAAGTTCTTCCGAGGAACAGATCGATACGAACAGCGAGTCCTGCAAAAAGTATCGCATGGACTTTGGCAATTTACTGCTTGATTCCACCGGTGAGAGGCTGTTGGGCTTTTAATTAGAACTGCAGTATTTGTAGCATGTTGTGACCTTGTTGTTGTTTAAGGTCGTTGAAGTATACCACATAATTTTCCAGAAGAGCACTAAACCATACTTACGTATAAAGTTAATGTAAAAGAGATTTATAGGAAAACCACCAACATTTTTAACCTGACTTTAAACAGATTAACTATTTTGTTCGTTGTTGTATTTGTAACTGGCACATTGTTGGTCTTGAATTTGTTAACTAAATATTTTTAAAAACTGTATACTTCTGTTTTCACAACAAAGTATTTTAATGTAAAAATGCAGATAGATTTATTTCATTTTGCAGACTATGATGTATTGTTGAGTTTTTGCAATATATGCCACAATCAAGACCCATCTGAAATTGACCAGCAAAAGACAGAATGGGTAAACCTTGTTCATCATATAATATATTAACTTAGGCAGATTTAACCATCATTGCATACAGTTTAGTAGGTATTATAAGTTGCAACTATTTTACCACTGTAGTGAAACTATTTCGAACTGGGCAGCGGCAGATATCAGATTTTGGAGAAGTTTATTTTCAGTTTTACGGTGGTCTAGGCCAAATTTTGAACTTTTTACTTTTAGCTTGATACTTCAACAGGACCATGATAATCTCTATCGTCGTTTCTTCGCATGACTTAAACCTGGCACTGATTCCTAATCATTCAATACCCTGGTTAACAAGCTAGCCTTTGTACAATTTTTTTTGTGACATATTTTTTATTGGTTTTTGCATCATATTGCCCAAATTTCAAACTTTTTGCCAGTTTAAATAAAAAGACCTAGCGTCGTTAATGCATTGCAACTGAGTATCGAACACAAGCCATGCACAATATTTGCTCATTTGTTTCAGATGTTACTCTATGTTTCTACATTCAGATAATAAATGTCTACGAGCACACAGGTCCAGCAGTGCATAGTTTTATTTTTGTATAAATCCTGTTCTACAACCAAAAATTGTGTACATAAAAAACGTACATAAAAATTACTTAACTCAAACACAACTAGAAAATTTAAAATCACTTTTATAATTCTAGTTGTTTTAATTTTGCACTCGTGGTTCCAAAACACTTATGAAAAAACTAAGTTAATGACTTGTGTTTTTTGTGATAGGTTGTTTTAACTTTATAGAACACCTATACCATGCTCAAGCATATGTGGGCAGTACTGCGGTACTATAGTACCGAATTACTTTTTTCAAGAAATTACAGTCAGTCCCGCTAATCAGTACTTTTCGTGTGATTAGTTAAAATTTAACAAGTTTATGTTCAAAAAACACATGTTAATTACTCCTTAATACCAATTGTAGCATCTGTTGATCTTTTTTAATCTAGAAGTGTCAAGCAAAATTGCAAACAAGTAACCTTTACCGCAGCAAATATTGCATTTGCTGCAGCATCTTTTACACGAAAAGTGCTGTCTGTTCACCTCTTTGCTTAAGAGATCACTTTACAGGATTTAATTGTCTATATTGTTTTTTCAGATTGAATGCAGTCTTTGTTGTCGATGGGTTCATCAGAATTGTGTACCATTAATACAGTATTTGTCGCAGGAATATTTTTGCAGCACCTGCAAAAAAGAATAAATGGATTAATACAAATTTTTGTGTTTGACGCGAAAGTGAATATATTCAATTTTAAGCAAAATATGAGGAAATAAAATCGAGATTAAGTGTTACCCTGCTCACAGTTATAGTAAAATATGTACAATTTAACACATTAAGCTTGAGTGATGATGAAAACAACTTGGTTAAAGTCTTTAATCACATAATTTAAAAAGTTTTTGGAATTGGACTTTATTCAGACCCAGATTGGAAAGTTCGCTGTTCTTGGGTGAGAAATCCCCTGTGCTACATTATGAAAGAATAGCCATTGTACGCCCAATTAATTATATTCCTCCCCCGCGTTCACATTCAAATACTGAGTGAGTTTTTACTGGATTTACAATGATGGTCACTTCTCTCCTGTCAGCTCATCTTATAACAAAAATCGTCCATGGATGCTTTTTAAGCCCATCTCAAAACTGTCCATGGACACTTCATCAAATCCACTATTTAAGCCTATCCCATAACCGTCCATGGATACTTCATCATATCCACTATTTAAGCCTATCCCATAACCGTCCATGGATACTTCATCATATTCGCTATTTAAGCCTATCCCGTAACCGTCCATGGATACTTCATGATATCCACTATTTAAGCCTATCCCATAACCGTCCATGGATACTTCATCATATTCGCTATTTAAGCCTATCCCAAAACAGTCCATGGACACTACCGGTACATCATATCCACTATTTAAGCCTACCCCAAAACACTCCATGGACACTACATCATATCCACTATTTAAGCCTATCCCATAACCGTCCATGGATACTTCATCATATTCGCTATTTAAGCCTACCCCAAAACAGTCCATGGACACTACCGGTACATCATATCCACTATTTAAGCCTACCCCAAAACAGTCCATGGACACTACATCATATCCACTATTTAAGCCTATCCCATAACTGTCCACGGACATTTTCATCATCTCGCTATATAAGCCTATCCTAAAATCGTCCATGGACGCTTTTTAAGCCTAATCCCACAACCGTCCATGGACGCTTTCCTCATATCCGCTATTTAAGCTTTTCCTAAAATCGTCCATGGACGCTTACGCAAAAATCGTCCATTTTCAACCGTCCATGGACGATCTCGAAACCACTGCTTTAAACTTATCCTAAAAACCACCCGTGGACGCTTTGATGCAAAAGAACTGATTTAAGCCTATTTCAACAATCGTCCATGGACGATTAAAGGAAAACGTCGGTTTTGCGTAAAAACTTCCATGGACGCTTACGCAAAAATCGTCCATTTTCAACCGTCCATGGACGATCCGCGGATTGCGTCGTGTCCAGGTTTTACCCAGTGCCGCACTAAAGTCACAGCTGGTACGATTTGAGAAACTGCAGAGGGATGATTGGTATGGTAAGTTTATTTTCTGACTTTGTCCTAAATCTGCAAATAATTGAATAATCTGCAGAAGCATGTTATGTATTATTTGCCATAGACATGCATTATGTGCAGCAGAACACACATTTACGTTGAATTTTAAAACTTATCTTTACTTGGCCTAGTACAGTAAGGCTGCTGGCAGACTGGTGATGCTGTGAAAATATTTGTGTGATAATATTTTGTGAAACTTAATTGAAATGACATGTGGTCTATTTAGCCGGGAAATATTTCCACATAATCACTGGTAGATTAATACAGCAGCCTACTAGGCCAAGTAAAAGTGAGTTTTGTAATTTACATGTCTATTGTAAACATATTGCCAGTGCTAGTGTACAGAGCCTAGCTTAGTAGGCTGCCGGTAATTCTGGTGAAAATATTTGCCGGCTAAATGGGCCACATGTCATTTAGATCAATTCTGGTTGTTGTATTAAGTTTATCTTCAGTTTAAAATGACTGCTTCTTTTTTTAATTCGTCCCAAACAGATAATTTAAAGAAAAGTAAGTTTTCGCTTTCAACTTGACTTTGTCGCTTAAACATGAAAAATTTCCGTCTTAAAGTTATTTCTATAACGCGGCGAACTACAACCGGTAAATAATTAACTATTATGTTTGTTTAGATGACAACAACAAACGCAGATATATTTCGCTTTTATGCGAATTAAACGAATCCAGCGACATGGAACTCTTCAATATGGCGTCACTGCGCTTTCCAACAGAGATGAGTCTGAATTCATTGAAATTGTCATCATCGGAAGCCGCGATCTTTTGTGACGTTTTAAGGAAACAACGAAAGGAGTTAAAGGAGCTTTATCTGAGCAACTGCTTCTCCCCTGATGATGTGGAAAGATTAATTTCGGCGATCTCTGAGATGCCTGGAAAGGTTTGACGATTTATTCAACTTTTTATCGTTTGCTTAGAACAGCATATGACGTCATAATGAATTGTTTACATTTGTGCTTATGACGTCATAATGGCTAGTACGAAGATATTTTTCAAGGCAGTTTGTTGAGATTACTGGGCAGTGTAGGTCGGATCTTTTGTGCTAATTTATATAAAATTGCAGAATAATTTTGCGACGGTTTAGTGATTACTTGAATCTACAAGGAATGTGGAATCTGCGATAAACTTGGTCGCTTAAAATTCCTTCTTTTTAAGGAAAAAAATGACAAAATTTTGTTGGATCAGTTTTAGCCTGGCATGTACCGGTTAATTTTGGGTCAACTGAAAAGTTTCAATTTTATTAAAACTGAAAATATTTTTGCAAACTTATTATCAGGATTTGTTTCTTCAACTAATACTCGATACCAGTTTTAAATTGGCCGCTCAAAATTATTTCTATTTAATTCAAAAACCAAGAATTTGTGTTGAACCAGTAGGCTAGGCCTAAATCTGACCATGTGGTGCTGGTTAGTTATTAACCAATTAATGGTAATGTTAACTTGTATGTAGTAATATATTAGCTTCACCAATACACCAGGTTGTAGTTTACAAACATTTCATCTGCAGGTAAAAGAGTTGAACATCGGTGACAACAAAATCAAAGACATTCCAGGACCAGAATTTTTCACTAAAATTGAAGGACGTCTGTGGATGGCTGGTTGCTTCGAAGATGGAAGATACTCCGCAAATTCGAGCGAGAAAAAAAAAATTCAACTCGCCCTTGACCAGCTTCATGACTCGGTATTATTTATATCTTGTCATGTTTGTGTCAACTTGAACTTTGCACAGAAATTTAACTTTTCACCAAATTTTTAATTTATAGCGGTTGCGAGTTCATGTTGTTGTTGGCGATGGCGTCATACTCACTCCGCGCAAGCACTGCTGACGTAATAATGGTAAGTAGGTTTCATTTTTAAACAGAAATTCTTTTTTAATTAAATTCTGATAAAATTGCTTCCACACATCGATTCACTTGTTTAAAAGAAATTGCGTCGTGGCCGGGATTCGAACCGCGGACTTCTGCGATATCGAGTGATCGCTCAACCAGATGCGCCATCTACGGATTTACTAATTCTTTGATAAAATTGATTTATATTTGTACATAAACTAATAGTGATGTCATAATTATAATAGTTAGACATGTTAATTCAAATAAATATTCACTGCATTATGTTGAATGGTGAATTTGCTGTAATATTTTAGATTTGCTGATTTTTGTGATTTGAAATATCCAGAGTGAGTTTTGTGGAAATAAAATTTGTTGTAAGACAGAAATTGGTTTTGTGTCAATATTTTCAGCGTCACATTTCTGCCCAAGCGTTATAAGTAGGTTTTTATCATCGCTAATTGCTTTGTAGAGTTCAGCTCTAAATTGCTTATATCTGCTCAAATCTAATGAGGCTGGTACTATGGCTTGTAGGCTAAAGCATCCGCCTCGAATGCTGCCTCTACCTTGTAACCAATGATTGTCGTCGGAACGGAACCACGAACGCGCTCCCTTTAAGGGGTTATTCGCTGTAAGAACATCATTTTATGTAGTGACTAAAAAGTTACAGCTTTGAGACTAATTAAAAAATAAAACGAAGAAAAATAGGCTAAACAACTTAACACGCAACACAAAGCACAGCAGCACGTCAGAATCTTGTTTTGGCGTTTCGATATAAAAGCTTTGTTTTCAAGCTGACAACAATGAACCGAGTTTGCATCGAGAATCGTAAGTTTGTCGATGTCGTGTGTGATCTACTTTCGCATGAGACGCAAAAGCGATATTTGTCGTGGGCTTTGTGCAGTCTGATATCACTTTAACAGCTTAGCAGCGTCACCGCCATACTTTCATACTCGGTTTATGGTCGTAGCAATAGTTATGAAAGGACGGTTATTCCGTCACACCACCAACATTGTTTTCTGCTATTGCCCGACTTTGAAAAACGGCAAAGTGGGCAAAGAGCCGAGGGCAGATGTCGCATTTCAATTGCATTTACACAGAGAATGCAAAGAGATGAAACCTATTTAACGATAGTTTGTGTGCATAGAATGTACCAACAAAGAAGGTTGCGTAATAACGTAATTTGTAGCAGACATTTGTGACAGGATCTCCGTTACGTGGTAACGTAGATTGCGTAATTATTTATAATTTCGTGCAACATTACCGAGCACACACACTTGGTATAAACCTATTTAGATGCAAATGAAAACTCTCCAGGGAAGTTGACTCTCTTACGCAGCGAAAAACTGGCAGTTATACCCTGACCTTTTCATGATGACAAGTTAAGGTGAAAAGCGAGACTCGGCGGGCCCTGGATGCATAATATTTGCCTCTTTTGCTTTTTTTAAGATCTCAAAAATTTCCTCTTTCAAGATGACAACTCTAAAGACATCCATCGCGGAGCTGAAGGATCGACCAAAGCTTCTACCTTTGAAGTCGTGACAGAGATGCCTCTGGTTTTGCGACGACAATTCCAGGCCATTTCGGCTTTGGTGATGGCTTTGCTGACGTCCGCTTGCGATGGGATTCTCACCCCAGTCTTCTGCATGAGCTCAATGTTCTTCGTTTGGCGAAGAAGTTCGAGGTCGCCGGAATCCCATTCGAAGATGCAGCTCGACATGAACTAACAATGGATGAGATACTTTAGTACACCTCGCAGCTAAGCGACGCATGAAGCGCCGAACAATAAGCCACACGATAAGGTGAAAACTTAGAAATTTCCGCAGCGATTTTAAATGTAAGTACGAAAATAAATTTAACTTTTAAAGCATTTTAACCTTTGTCCTACTGCATGGGTACAATTGTAACCTTTCCAATTTTAAATTAAGGCAGTATTTTTTGTAGAAACCTGAGGGACCTGAAATTTCCTGACATCTCTAGATCTTTGTGTTAGATTATGCAGAGTAAATTTCGGCAAAAAATATTTACACATTACCGAGATTGAGGATCGAGTTGTTTTTACACCCTTAACAGGCGGCATGGGTACAATTGTACCCATACACATTGTGTATCGAAATGATGCCAGAATACATAACCCAAAGACAATTTTTCCAATTTTGAGTGAAACAGATTACCGAAATGATTTATTTGATACGAAATATGAACGAAAATTTAATCGAGGTGGTTTTAGTCGGTTTCAAAAGTAAAAAACTTTGTTTTTGTCACTCATTTTTCGTCGCAAATAGGCTGAATGCAAGCCACGCAGCTTTTCCTGGTCTTACGTCGTTTTCGTTTCTGGTCTCTGCAGACATAGCAGCTGCCAACAATCGGTGTAGCTCCACGACTTCCATGGGGTTCTTTGGAGTTAGTTGCTGGAGTTAGTTCGCCTTCTGGCGGTGTCGCAGTGTGCCGTCCAAGAACCATTTCCTCTGCAGCTCGAAGCAAACGGTTTCTCATCACCATCCGGTTGGCAGAGCGAGCTTTCACTGAAGGCATACATAGCTGTTTCGCAAGATCTTTCAGAAACTTTCTCCGCTGGTCCTTTTTCCTGAAATCTGAGTTGTGTTCCCTGTAGATGATAAACGACGCTAAACCAGTGACGTCGATCATGTTATAGAAAAACGCCAAAGTCCAACGCAATGTCCGTCGTTTTACAGTGTATTCACCCAGCATTTTGCCCATCGTGTCCACCCCATCTTTGGTTTCGTTGTAATAATTGATTATCTCTGGTTTGCTTGATTGCATCGCTTCGACTTCTCCAGTCATGTGCTTGGATATGGACTAACTGTGTCAGTAACTTTGAGCCACCAAACAGCAACAATGTAGGCTAGAAATTTCTACCCACTTATCTCATTCGAAATCTATGTTAAATTTCGACTGAGTGAGATGCCATGAAATATCAGAGGAAATTATGGGAGTAGAGTACAGCGACATAATGAGCTGTTTGTCTGCGTATAATCGAGGTCACAAAGATAAAGATGCTATATCATATAGCGTTGTCCACTGTCTACTTGGCCTAACAACACGTGTGATACTTCCGTAGAGCACAATATTTAAACGTTCAGACCAATAAATACAGCACACCGTACAAAAAGTATAACTAATTTGGGAATTTCAATATAAAATGTATGTGGGTACAATTGTACCCATACCGCCTTTTAGCGGTGTAAAATTATGCAGTAGGACAAAGGTTAAAGCGTTTTATATGAGGTGTAAAAAAATAGAAAAGTTTTGCGTCCCTCGCGTTCTGAGCTGGATGGTCGAAACGCAGGAATTTAACAACCAGCCTTTAAGCACTTTCGGCTTTCTACGAAATTCAAAATATGGCTTCGGGAATGGGGCGATATTTTCTGCCTTAGCGCAGGGCGGCTAAAACCTAGGTTACGCCGCTGTTTCAGAATAACTATGAAGTGGTGAAAATGAAGCTCCACGATTTAAGTTGCTACTCCTCCTAAAGTTGCCTCAGAGCTAAAACATCACATCATCATCATCATCATCTGCCAATGGCTTATTGGAGTCTGCCTCGCGTCCATCGTAACAAAGCGACTGCTTTGCATGACGTATACACATGATGACGCGTGATGACGCATGACGTATACACAGTGGTGAAAACAAACCGGAACGGTCCGGAACACAGTTCCCGTAAATGAGTTATTGCCGGTACGGTGTACCTGCAAGGGAGAAACGCCAAGATGTCAAAAAGTGATAAGTTAGTTAGTTAAAGTAGAAAGTTAAAAGTTTTGATACGAAATGAAACAAAATTTTCCGTGTAAAGTTTTTAATAGATATTTGCATCAAACGTAGTCACCGCTTTATAAACCTACTCAGGACCAGAATTCTTTTACACTCAACGACCGTGTCAATTTATCTTACTTGTTGTCCTGCTTTTAGCACCCTTTTGTTCAAAATTTGGGGAACAGTCCCCTCTTTTTCGAAAGTTAAGAAATGTCCCACTTGGAAAATAGGCCCTAATCCTTGGTTATGGCTGCATTTAATAGCGTCAATATTTTGTTTCTCTGATAAATTTTGGAGTCTATCATGACATATGTTGCAAACACAACACTTCTCGTCAAGATTCTTGAGATAAATAGCGCATGGTTTTGCCTGCATTTACTAACGTGGCCTGACAATTATAGCAAATATCACAGCTACCGCCAACTAACGGCTAATGCAATCCAGCTGTCAGTCATAGAAAATTCCCGCCCAACACAGGAAGCGTTTAGACCTAAGTAGTTTTAATAAGTCATATCATATAGTTTGGAAATAACATAATTAGGGGAACTATTAATAGGAAAGAAAGATAAAATTTTTCGAGAGGTAGTCGACTCAAAACATGTCGCAAACGGTCTTTCATTAAAACATCAATTGCTATTCTTGCACTTAGTGCAGAAGTGCACCGTCAGTCTGTTCACGATGTATCGATTCGAAAAAAGTTAATATTGCTGGAATTGGGGAGGAATTTGTTTGACCGTCAACACAGCGTTGGTTCTGGTGAAAATCCAACACAGCGCCAACATGCGGGGACTAAACTTACAATGAATCTGTTACCAAATGACTCGTTACCTAACAACAATGAACAACAACGGGAAGCTTCAGCTTTTCTACGTATTCATGTTAACACGCAATTCTCTTATAACTTAAATCTTTTTTAAAAATATTGCATTTTTATAGAAAGTTGTTTGTAATATTAATAATTGTTTGTAAAGTAATATTTACAGGTTCTTTAGACCACCCTAGAGCGCATTGCAAGTAAGTTGGCTGCTTAGGGGAGTATATATGACGAATGCTTCGAAACAGTTGTGTCTTTGATGAGGTTAACAGGAACAGATAAATCAACATTAAAATTCTGTTCTTTCATAACTTACAAATTTTCCGAAATCGTTAAATTTAGCTGCGAAATTTTCCTTGTGGAGTAGTTGCTGAAAGGAATGATTTTATTGCCACACAATTTCCCACAGTATAAAAGAATCTAAAAATACAAGACTTCGACGAGC
This sequence comes from Clavelina lepadiformis, assembly GCF_947623445.1. Classification (NCBI taxonomy): domain Eukaryota; kingdom Metazoa; phylum Chordata; class Ascidiacea; order Aplousobranchia; family Clavelinidae; genus Clavelina; species Clavelina lepadiformis. The sequence goes on along the minus strand of NC_135243.1, from coordinate 920,349 downwards.
AAGTGCGGACGAAATTTGACACTAAGGCGTTAATTTTACCTCGCGATAACTTTCGTACTGTACTTAACGATTTTGTTTAATTTCCTTCTGTAATTTTCACTCGTAGCTGGTAAAAAAAAACTTTCCAGATGACAACAACAAACGAGCTCTTTTACAATTATAGACTTGAAAATTTCTCGTTTGCAAGAAACTCGCAAATAGACACTCAAAAATTGTGGTTTATAAAACAGATATAACTTAATTGTACAAAATTACAATCCAGGTTTTGAAAATCAAGATTTATTGGCAGGATTGCAGCAAGACAAATGAATAGAAAAATGGCATTATTGAGTTATAAGTACTAAATATGGCCTCGAATTTACACTCTAATTGGATATAGTCCAACTTCAAAAGAAATGGCATCGCGCAAAATTAAATTTTCTTCATATAGTAGTTTGCCATATGCTTGGGTAGTCAGTTCAGTGCAGGGCTGTAGAGTGACGTGGTGTCGTGGTGGATTTATAAAACCACCCGCATTGATGGAGCTTGCCGTGTTTATTGAAATCTCTGCTCAGTTGTTTCTTTTATGTTTGCGGTCTGTTGTTTTACTCGAACTTTTATTGTTCGACTTGCTTGTGTCAATCATGACTGTTTTCACTTTCTGTCTTCAAAGAAAGATTTATAAGTTAGGCATAATGAAAAGTTTATAAAGTCTATGTTATAGCCATAGAAAGTCCGTATGTTGTTGCAATAAAAGCAACAGTTTTAGTGCGAGGTGTCTGATTTACAGATATAACCCGAGCAGAAGATGTGTTCAGGAATTAATGAGTATGCTTTGATTAATAAAGTAGTCGGGATGAAATTAAACAAATTTTGTTCGCTTTTTTGCATTAGCTATAGGCCTGTATAAGAAAAATTTTAATTAATAGATTGTTTAAGTAATGTCATCACTGACAATGGTGTCATTCTTATAAAAATGAATTTTCAAACAGTTCCAGTAGTTTTGGCTTTCTTGGCGGCACAGGTAAAATCACAGTTCAAAATAGGTGATAAAATATAACATCTTGCGCCTAACAATGTGACCATGTTGCTGTAATTTGCATTTGTAGGTTGTCAACTAACCAAGACATGCAGAGTTTTGTCGTTTATCAATGTAATTATCACATAACAATTGCTGTAGTTTATAACTCTGCGTTTGTTTCTGAGCAAACAAACTTTCGGTAAAAACAAAAGCGCACGTGATTTTCTGCGGCTTTTTTGACAGAAAAAGTTCTATAAGAGATTCAGCAATTTATCTTCAACCTTTTACTAACCTTGGGTGTCTTAATGTTTCATTACTTCTGTCATAATCTTTGCGACTTAAAAAAAAACTTAAAATAAACAGAATAGAATAAGTATAGAGCTGATAGAACATGATCAAAATAGAATTCTCGTTTCTAAAAACATTTTTCATGTTTTATTCTGAAATTAATAAAACTAATTGATACTGAGTCATATAAAAAACTAAACCATAAAATCCTGTTGTACATTTGAACTGAAATGCGAAATAAACTAGGATGACGTAACAAGTACTGGAATTGACGTTCGCTCTATATCACCGCTGTGAGGATGCGAGCTTTCATTTCTTACGTCACTTTCAAATATCAACAACACTTCTGGTGGATTGTATAGAGTTGATTGATTTTTAATTTTTATATTTTTCATTGTTTTTATTCCTTTTTCAGTTGATGGTCAGTGGGATCACTTCAATAAACTTGGACAAGATGTGCGCCAATTATATGTAATCGCTTTATATCGAAAATGATGTCATAATAGTTCTCTGTGACGTCTTGTTTTAATCGAACATGCTACTACTTTATTTATTTTTCCTATTCCACCCAGCCAAGAACCCCACGATAAAGAAAATGAGTTTCTGGGAGAGAAACAGACGAGTTGCGTCATCATTGCCGAATTCTGTCAAAATTACACCAAAGTACCCGGTATGACAATATTATGACGAAACAATCTCTTGTCTCAATCTCAACTAACAAACACACAAACAATCTGAGATTTTCACAAAACTAGAAATACTCAATATTTCCACAAAATCCTCACCTTACTTTCCTTGCTAAAGGTCACTGCCCTTACGTCAACACCCACGTGACCAACATGATTCCTCCGGATGTCTGCTTTCCCCAAACGCTTGGTGGCGGCATTGCCTACACGAGATGTTTTAAGAAGCTCAATGGAGTTCATTACAACATCTCATGTATGAGGGTTATAACCTGAACGACATTAAGTTATTTGCAGTATACTTTCTATATTCTTATTGCAATGGAGCAGTCTATATTAGGCTACTGTTTGCAAATAGATAAACTTAGAATTTTATATGACATTTCATAGCCTACAAGGTTATCGTTGAAAATAAATGGAACATTCTTATGAGTTACTTTCTTTGAAATCCAGTTAACGCGACTCGCAACTGTGAATCAGACGGAAGATGGTCTCGTATTAATTTTACTGCTTGTCGTCCAATACCGGACTCGGTCAGTTCTGCATGAATGCTTTCACATAAAAATTTTATAACCTGCACGGATAGATTTAATAATTTAAGAATAACAACAAATAGAACTTACATTCAATTAACTTTAAATAAATTCAATTAAGATTCAACAATCTTTATCAATTTATATGGTCAAGATTGCTTGCTTGTCTCGAATTATATGATTCAATACTAACATCGCTTGGGATGGGATAGAAATTTTTAAATCTAAAAATTGATTTACAGGATTTTTAAATTTCAGAGTGACCCTGCCGAAGATTACGTCAATGCCCATCTCAAGATTGTCGTCATCATAACCTATGTAGGCAGGGGACTTTCCCTCTTCACATTGATCATCGCTTTTTTACTCTTCTGGAGACTCAGGTACATCTATGGCGGACGACATCGATTGTAAAACATCGCAATAACTCGATTTAGAGGTCATTGACCTCGTATTCTTTGATCTCAGTCTTAGCCATTTGAGACCTTGAGTCATGATTATACTGTGGCTTCAAGTAAATTCAATTATGACCTAAACGAAGTTTTGGAAAATTCACAGAGAGGTGATGACGAAAATTCGCGGCTTTACGCGATAGAAGTTCTGCAACGATTCAATTATAATAAACTGGTTATAAGAAAGTGTATGGTTTGCATGTTGAAAGTTAAAAGAGGTATGTGAGAAAAATATCTCTTGTATAGGGAGGACTCTATGGCATAAACGCTATGCTAACACTTTATACAAAGCATGAAGTGAAATCCAACTCTATTGTTCTCTTGGAAAAAATAGGTTATTTCGGCTTTATTACGGCATGCATACGTCATTTTGTTTACGTCATCACGTTGTAGAAGCATCTGGTGTTGGAGAAATATCATTCATTGGAATCTTGCTACGTCACTCATTCTGCAAAACGTCATCTGGCTAATTCATAGTTTCTTCACCAGCTACCATGCAAGAAAAAAGAATGAGGTATTTTGACGTAATTAGTATGACGTAAACGATATCTTATGCTTACCATTACTCTTACAACGAAGCTAATTAGAATGTTTAAGTTTAAGTTTAATTACAAATTTACGGTTTGTTGTATCGACATTTTTTGGTAAAAGAAATATCTTTATATAATATGTGCAAGTCTGCACAATTGTTTATGCCACTTCTTCTTCACACAATCGCCCAGGTTTGGTTCCAGATTCTATGTCGCGTCCTGGCCGCCACCTCCATCTACTCTCAAGTGGCCACCTACTGCTGGATGTTCGTGGAAGGCGTCTACCTTCACATGATGGTGGTCATGGCTTACACGTACGACAGGTTCAGCATAAAGCTATACATGGCGCTAGGTTGGGGTAAGTCAGGATTAATTACAGTTGCTTTGATCAATATTTCGATTCCCATTTTACGAGTCGGTCGGTTTGAAGAAATAATTATTCTTCATCATACATTTATTTATTTTTGCCAAATTTTGGTGACAGGGTATCATGGTCACGTGGCAATATCAAAGCGAACTACACGCATAGTGACCATTGTGATGTCAGATAAGTCCATTGTTACCACAATTGTCTTTGGCTTCTACAAAATCCTTTCCAAACAACAGACTTAGTCAGGTTATTTAATGTCATTTATGTCACGCAACTTAAAATTGGTCCGAATATTAACATCCTAAAACTTGTCCCAACTCTTTTTATTACGTTAAGAACGTTTTGTTAATAGCACTGTAGGAGTATAAAGGATTTATTTGTGTTTTTGTACGTGTTTCTGAGATGTTGCATAAACCAAAGCTTATACCTGTTTCATTAAGCTGTTTGTATCAGATATGTTCAGCAAAAATTTCACCGAAAACATGTTAATTAATTACTAATAACACAAGATGTCTATGACGCAGATACACCGGTCCCAATCACGGTTATATGGGCGGTGCTCAAAGCGGTTTATGAGGACAAAGAATGCTGGATGCAGAACCCGACGGATACCTGGGTCGAATATTTCTACCAGATTCCCATCTTTGTCTTGTTCGCGGTAAGTTTTTTATGACGTCACATTATAACAATGATCAGAATTAAGTATTGGCAATAGCAGTCAAGATCAGAACTACCAGTCGCTCGGAGTAACTTATTTGAAATAATTTTTGCCATCAATTTCTTAGTAAACCTGAAAAAGAAACTTATGCTTGCGAACGCTCGTGTAGAAGAATCAAAAATAAAGTTAACTTTCAAAGTGCGACCACCTTATATCTTGTTTTTATTTTACTATCTACTGGGTCAACACGGTTCATCCACCATCAACCAAGTAATTTATGACGCTTTGGAATTAAAACATTTATTTCCTTCTAAACAGATCAACGCGTTGATAATGGTGAATGTCGTCCGAATTTTGGTCACTAAACTCATCAAGCAGAACTCGCTGGAAAGTGCAGTGACGTATTCAAAAGCAGTGAAGGCGGCTTTCTTTCTCTTCAACCTTCTTGGAATTACTTACATCTTGTTTTTTCTCAGTCCGGGAGATGGCGCTGGTGAAATCGCTTTCTTCTACGTCAACGCCATCTTTCAGTCATTTCAGGTAAACTTGTTGATTTCTTCGATTGTGCGGTCAGAATTGTCTTTCATCTCCAATTTCCACCTGGCAGCTTTACCTACATGTTTTACAATCGCAATCTGCACATAATTGCGTTTCTCTACCATTTGTGTATTGACGTCATAGCAATCTGGCGTTTCACTGACGGAGCCATAAATGTTTTGATTAATACATTTCTGACGAATTTCAGACAACTTATTGTTTTCTATGACACGGCAGGGTTTCTTGGTCTGTTTCATTTATTGCTTGAGCAACTCGGAAATTCTGAACGCGGTTGGAAGGAATTGGCGGAAATGGCGTCACAATACAAGAGTGCCCTGCTTCGAGAAAGACCTCCGTGGTATTGGCTGATGTTTGATCTGCAATTTAATAAATATTTTTTACCAAATGAAGTTTCCCCCCCACCCAGCCACAGATCGAAGATGTCATGTCATTACTCAATATGATCGGTCTGTTTGGCTTATGACGTAATAATCACAGTTAAGGCATGATTATGAATATATTTAGTGAGACGTCACTCGACTCAATCCACATCACCGACCACTTATTTCCACGTAACCGTCAAGCTAGACAGGCATTGTGACGAATCCATAACTGAAAGACTAGAACCATTTCCTTCCCAGTTCCCACCAATTGCGCTCAGTCATTTTGCATGAAAAGAGTGCTCCGACGCTCCATCCAGCGGAAAACGATTTGTAGAAGCTCAGTGTATTACTTTGTGGCATCATCCCTGCTTAATACCATGTACTAACTAAATGCCTTTCATGTAAGTTGTTACGTCACTGTATTACAAAACCACCAACGACAAGCTTCGATGACGTCACACCTTGCCAACATAGCAGACGCTGTTACACGTCACACTCAAGTAATTACAAGGCGAGAAAGCAAAGTAGAAAATGCTAAAATAACAATGCAGTGTGGTATTGGATTAGATTCAATGATACTACATTAGCGGTCATATACACATAGAAACATTATTAACAACCATAACATCATGTTACCAATCATCAATAGTTTGAATATAACCGACAAAGCCAATGATTTGGTTAAGAATTTAGCTGTTGGTTGGTTGGTGATTATCAAATTGGCAATGACAAAGGAAAAAAAAATTTACTTGGAAAATCCAATAAAACATATGCAAATATACAAGGTAAGAAGGCAATGCTAGGAAGAGAATGAGGAAAGACAAAATCTAGAAATGAATACAAGTCACAATCTATAAACAAAAGAAATCAACTCAACTCTCTGAAAAGAGTCTGAAAAACAAGATTTATTGCCTCAAAACTGATGCAATCTTTGACTTTGTTGCTCCACCAAATGAGCAAAACACATAAAGTATTGTCACGTTTGACCTGATCTTAGATGGACAAGTTGTGACAATTTGATTTCAACATTCAGAGTAAAAAGTTAAAAATCTAAGAATCATATTGCGATGATGCCATGATCCTTCCATAGAAATCAAACGCTGGGAGAATATGGTGGAAGGGCAGGTTGTTCTGTGTACGGCGGTGGGACTGAAATATACAAATCAAATTGAATCACAGAAACAATGTGCTGACTCTCTTGCCCAACCGCAAAGAACAGCTTAAGATAATTGGAAAGTAAATCAACCTCAAAATGTACCATATTTGTCTTACAACTAAATAAGAATCATGAACTTTAGAACTCCAGTGAAAACTTGTAAATTCAACTTAAAGTATCACGTTAAGCCTTGACTTTTGATACAACGAATATCACAATCCAGAATTCATTTTCATGGGATTGATCCCAAAATATTACCTGGTGCTTGGACGTTGGAGACTGCACTCATGCCGTCCACGTAAGCTCGTACCAGCATCTGCGCCAATTGTTGTCGTTCTGCTTGATTGACACCTTCAATATAAGTGACCATCGCTCGAAATGGACAGTCAAAGTCATTTGAGTTCATCGCTCTATAAATCTGTAATGGAATAAATGTGCAAATTAAAGCAAAGCAGAATTCCATGAAAAATAGTGAACTCCAGTCGTCAAAACTGAGAAGTTGAAAGGAATTCTCAGAGTTGACTTGACACGCACCAATTATAATCATAACTGAATCCCACGTAGAGCAAATAAGACCAATTATTATCACTTCCGCTTTCAATTATGTCTCAATAAAGACAAGAGTCAAGGAGTCAAAAGCAAAATGAAAAGCAGAAATAACAAAGAAATCAAAAAATCTTGCTTTAGTTTGTTGTCCGCATATTTTAATTTCAAACCCTGCACTAGCAGAAATATATGGTTGGTTGCTTCCTACATTAAACATCCGAAATGTGGCGACCACACAAAGCAAACTTACCAGTAACCTTGAAAAGTAAAAGAAATATTTCCAAAACCAGCACCATTTTTACAAGTGAATTTTTTCCAAGGAACTGTTGTTTTAATTAAGGACAAACACCAAAATGATCTTAATTATTTCAAACCGCATTGTAAAGATCAAAATACGGAGTGCTTAGTTACGTTTAAACGAATTTTGATTTCCATAACTCCATTAAAATCTAATGTTGGAAGAAATATCAGACTTACACAGTAAGGTGGTCCGCACAGCAGCATACACGGAAAGCATCCTATCCACACGAGGGGGTTGTAACACTCATTGAAGCGTTGGCGAAAGTTTGTGATGCAAAAATTGGAGCCCTCCGCAGAGTAGGAGCCGGAAGATTGCGCAAATCTTGTCTTGTACCAGGCCTTTAGAGCTGGTCCAACTTTGACCTATGCACGTCGGTAAATATTTATGAATCGCACAGATATCCAACAATGACCAACACTGCGATACTGACATATCATTAAGCTAGTTTGACAATTATCAATGCATTATCCACTATCCAGGTGCCACAGCCTTTGAATCGATCACTGTAACTAATTTTCAGTGTTTTAAACGAGACCGTATAGAAACTGAATTGTTATGTAACGTGCAAAAAGACGATTAAATAAAGTGACAAAAAAATATTAGCAATTAAATATAAAAAATAAATATAAAAACATTTTTTTCGTGGCATCTTCTTTAGGTTTGACAAGTAACGGTTTGTTTGCGATGAGATGCGATACAGGGAAAATTTGTGTTCCAGGTGGGAGATCCATGCTTCGGGATTGAATTTCCAAAAGGTAGAAAGCTTGACGTGTGAAAACAAATCGTTTCGCGAGGTATTGTCCTGTGTCCGCACACTTGTCTGTAATTTATTGTCAGCACCCAGACCAGAGGTTCCAGCCGCCTCAATGCTGGGGGGATCTGACGATTGTTCTCCGTTTCCGCTCGACATGGTCGTATCCTGAATTGACTCGTCGGGCCGCGGGGTTAATCGTGTGCTAACGTGGTACTTTGACTTAGTTTTGCCTGGTATTGAAGTAACTTTTCGTTGTGTCGGCAACGGTTTTGACATTTATCAGAACCGATAAAAATTACGACGACACCACGAAAAACATTTCGGTCCCAAGAGAACCCGAAGAAAAAATTTTTTAACAAAAACTTTTATTTCATACTACAGCGCGATGTGAAAATGATAGCCTAAGCTAGGTGAGCATGCATTCCAAGCTGATGAGCGTGCATTACAAACTAGGGTTTCAGCTAGATGTAAAAAAATATGCAAAATCCACTTACCAGTGAAGAATGGCTGTAAGGATTGAAACACGTCGGGTCAACGTCGGGGTCACCAAAATGCAGAGGTCTTGCAATGCTTGTCAGTCTTAACTTGTGATTTTGGACTTAATTTACCTGCCGATTTAATGATCTGACTCCATGGTTGCGTGCGGTTAGAATTCTCTAACCTTTTACTAGCCGAAAGCTCTTACGTTATTACAGATACAGTTTATCATAAACGATCCTTTATTGTAGGAACTGTACAGATTCCGAATATGGCACAATCACAAACTTATCATTCACCATTTAAAACAAGTCTAACGAATTACAATTAACGCGAATAACGTAATACGTTCGTACGATTCTGTATCTCTGTCTGAGCGGTTACTCGCACAGAAGTTTGAGCTTATAACAGCGTGGAGCGGTGTGAACGGAAATATTCGACACAAAATACACGAACATTTCAAAACGTGCGAACGATAAACACAAAGCGTTGGCAATGGGGATTATTTACAGTTAAAACTAGGATGTTATGAAATCACCTGGTTACGTACTAAACGGCGTTTTCACATAAAGTTATTTAGAGCAAGTTTCCAAATATTAGACGACAATTGCAGTTTTATCAATGTGGCGAAATAATATTTCGCACTATTGTTTGTTTGTTTTTCGTGCATCTTCCCACGCTTTTGTTTGCTTAAGTTATCAGTTAACTTTTATTCTGTTTGTTGTTTCTCTTGATGATCTGATTTTATTGATTTCGCTTGTCCACTGTTTTTTCACGTTGTTTATACCGCCTCAAGTGTTTTGATGTGGTCCAGTGCAGATTCATACGTGTCCTGTTTTCGGTTGGTCTCCCGTATGGGCTTCAGGCGGGAGAGGTGAGCTGGCGAGAAAAACGTGGCTTTCATGGGGGTCGTGGAATGGGCGGTTAGGAAGAGGACCTGTCGTGGACGTTGGTCGCTCAGAACTGCCCTGGTTGCTTTATTATATTTTACCATTTTGATTGTAAAACGTGTGCACCGTAAGTCAAGCCCCAAAAGCGGAGTGGAGTGCTTTTAATCTGATATCGAAATACAATCTCACTACGTTAAAGAGGCTTGTTGGCTTTGAGTGAGCCGTGAAAGCGGTGGAGAAGGACCTGGCAATAGAAAATCTGTAACATCAATAAACAATATTTCAATAATTAACTGGCGAATACGTTCCCACGAATGATATAATGGTATTAAAAATGCCTCCCAGGCCACTAAAGTGTCATAAAGATAATCTGCCATTGAACCATTGACATATTTTTTCCAGGTCTAGCGAAGGGCGACAACGCCATGAACAGATAAAAGTTTAAATAATATTTGTAAATGTTGTAAATGTTCTTCTTGATGACGAGATAACAATAAGACGTCATTAAGGTATAAGAAACAAAAATTTACATCTCTCGTAATTGAATCCATAAAACATTCAAAGCTTTGAGCAGAAGCTGAAAGCCGACTTTGCTTTATCTTCGGAGGCAATGGGGATTTGAAAGAATGCTTTTAATAAGTCACACTTGGAAAAGATTGTTGCATCGTGTAACTCACTCGTGAAATCTCGCAAATTGGAAATTTGTAACGGTCAGATTTGGGGTTCCACGACATATGGCCGCGGGAAAGTGACCGCGAACAAACTCACCGGGGTCAACTGAACGTGACGTAAATTGACCGCAAACAAACTGACTGTGATGTAAATTGACCGCGAACAAACTAACCAGGAACAGACTGACCGGAATGAAAATTGACCGAGAGGTAAATTGACCGTGCAAGTGCTGAATTATTGTATTTAAGTTGATGGTAGTATATGATATGTAAATATTTGTTTGTAACTATTTCCTTTGTTTTTAACAAAATTTTTTTTTATTTCAATACACATTGAAACATTTATTGAAATTAACAGAAATAGTTTCGGAAATACGAGTAACAACATTAAAAGACGTTCACTGCAAAACACATATGACACTACATAATAAGGGCACTAAAATTTACACAAAATGTTATTTGACAAATATTTGCTGGTGTGGACGTATCGTTAGCGTTGCCAGCGCGTTCCTTGACGACCGTAAGTAGTTTGGCCACTTGAACATGTCTCTCTTCTTGTAGGTGACTGTGTTCGTGCAACTCTTTCGTGACTAAGCCATCTACAGTATGGAGACGTGCCTTACAAAAACTCTTGTGGTAATTACTGCATCTCCAGAAAGCAGTTTTCCCGTCTGAACTTTGTCCACCTCTCCAGAAAATGTAATGGTTGTAAACTAATTTTTTCTTACCTCTTTGTGAGATTACTTCTGCCATTTTCAGACCTTAAAAATCAGTTTTATTCTAAAAGTGTCGGCATCTAGTCTGCAAAAGTATCTCAATTTAGTATCTCAATCACGTGGCTATAGGCATTACACCGGGTTTACTGGCAACTCACTTAAACAACACAAAGTCGTAAATGTACAAAACAAGATCACTTGATTCCTGTCTGTTCAATCTGCTGATTCTGCTCATCTGCTGTCTCACTCTCCAGTCTCCACCTGCTGGGCTTCTCCAACTCTTTTTGCAATTTACAATTATTAGTATAACCATAACCAAGACTTAAATCTAGGGGAGTCCTGAGTCCTGACGTACAGCTTCAATCTGACAATTTACTTAACTAAAGTGTCCATTGTTATTGCAATGAGTCCATTGTTACAACATGAGATAGGCTACAACGCATTGTTTCATAATCTCATCAAACAACTCGTCTAGACCGGGAAAATGCATGTAACAATAGGAAATCTATGAATATGGGTCACCGTACAAGGGGCCAAAAAACTCTACGAGTGGCAACCTTGACTGCAATACACATACTGGATAGTGACTAGATAGCGACTAGATAGTGAATTAGAATTTTGACCTTTTGACGGCCAATCTGTCGCCGGTTAATTTGATCGCCGGCCAATTTATCGACGGTTAATTTCATCGCCGGCCAGTTTACGTCACGGTTAATTTGATCGCTGGCCAATTTGTTGCCGGTCAGTTGTCCACAACCAGTTGTCGCCGGCGAGTTTGTTCACGGCCATATGTCGTGATCCCCAGATTTGGTGACAAGGTTGAGATTACGAAAATTACCTACAATTCTCACACCACCGTTTGATTTTTTTACCAAGTGCATGGGACTAGACTATGTGGAGTTGCTGGGTTCAATGATGCCTTGGTTGATCATTTTAACAAGTTCTTCTTTAGCTGCGCGACGTTTCTCGAAAGATAAACGCCTCGCAGGAGAATCGAATGGAGATCCAGTCGTCTCGATTTTATGCTGAACCTTGTGCTTAATTACTCGCGAACGCAAAGAAGCATCAAAAATTTCCTGGTAAATGCCGCGAAATTCTGCCAAACTCTTATCAGATGGTGCGCTAAGCGCTTGTGCTAAAAACGATGAACTTTCTCTGTCGTCGAAAGTACTTTGCCTGTCCTCGCAACCAACAAACTAAAACGCTTCAAGAAATCCGCACCAAGAATCGGATGAGGGATGTCCGCCAAAGCTAAAGTAAATTAAAACTTGCAAGTATTCTCATGAAGACAGACGTCAATGGATTTGTAACCGTAAGCCTGGATGGGACTATTATTTAAGGTGGAAAAAATCATATTATCGAAACAAGTAAGAGACAAAGGGAACAAACTAAACTAACAACCTGGAAAAGTTGTTAGTCACAATTATTGTAACAAAGTTAATTTAATTGGTAACAAGGTAATATCCAACCAAGGAAAAGCGTTGAAAATATCTTTACAACCAGATTTAAGTTCTGCCGACCATCAGCAAATAATTAATGGAGAAAATTCGAGAACCAAACTTACATCGCCAACATGGCAGAAAACCATCACTATGAGCTGGATTTAAAACTGTAAAACGATTTAAAAACTTTAAAGCTTTAAATGTTCTTACGTTTTAATGTTCTTTAATTCTGTCATGTCCCCAATGAAATAACGGAGATTTATTTACCAAATTGCCTGGACCCAAAAACACAAAATAAAGGAACGAACCGGTTTTAAAACGTGGCTACTTCAAGCCGTGCTTCCACTTCAATGAAAAACGCAGCAACGAGACTGAAAGACACACTATAAATTGAATTACGTCATAATTACGTTGGCGCGTGAACTTTAAAGGTGATTGTCCATAAACATAAATTATTTAAGCAGAGTGGCAATTTCGCGGCTAGAATTTTACTTTATGTTAACAGAGTTAACTGTTTAATGTTAAAACCTAAGAATAGGACACAATAGGTTGATAGGGTAAGTAGAAACAGTAAGTATGCAAGTACCTAAACTACAATAACTATAAAAACGAATTCTGCCATAGTGTTATTCCAACGTTTAAAGCAACTGGCCTCATGCAGCTTGAATTTTCTGGCATATACCATGCTCAGGATTCCCTTGTCAGTTGCTTCTTTACAATTGCTATACTCCTAGGTTATGACGTAAACGAAGAGTGATCTTTTCGAAAACTTTTTGCGCTGATGTTAAAGGAAACGGAGTTTCACGGTCGAAAGTGTCCAATCTTTAGCTGTACAAATCATGATGCTTTCAATATTGTCAGTAGTGCGCCGAGTTTTTCAGCAAGTATAGCTTATATTAATATACTGAAGATATCTGTTTGATAGTTTTCTGTACAGCTTTTTCTAACCCGATGGAACTGAGTCTTATATTTGCGTAAATTTGAAATTGAAATTGAATTACTCAAACAGATGATAAGAATTTGGAAAATCGACTCTTTTGCGTCAAACTTTCGAGCTTTGTGGAATTTGTTTTGCGCATTGAAATCAAGGTCAACAAGAACGCTTAACATGTCGTTGCATAATGAAGTTTTTTATAAAGTTGTAAAATTGTCGCTTGAACAATACTTTCATATTTTGACAGTGATGCTGATTGTACGCGGTTGAGTCGAGGCTGAATAACAGTCTCGATTCAAAAACATGGTTAACCTTCAGAGTGCAGACAACTTATATCTTGCTTTATATTTTACTATTTACTGGCTTAACACGGTCCAGCCATCATCAGCTCAGCTATCATCTAATTTTTTTGGTGAACAGTTCTAAATTCGGGCGATACTAAGTAAAGAAATATAAAATGTGTGAAAATCGGAAATTGCACAAAGGCTAGCTCGGTCATTTGCTACGCTTTCGTCATTTTCCTTTAACTTTTCGTTTTCCTCTTTAATTTACATTCTTGCGTTGATTATTTTTCTTTATATGCCTTTGCGTCTCCGACTTTGTTGAATACCAAGAACCTTAATTTACATTACGCTTATCAGTTTGTAAATAAAAGTTTTATCAATTTTTTATTTGTGGGCTGTTCTAACGAGCACGTGCAGTACCGAGGTGTACTCGCAACCTTCCACCACAAGTGAAGTCAGATATAGCCCATTATTTGGGGCATCTTTATCTCTCAACAACTCAGACGGCCACATGTTCAATATCCAAACTCGGCTGACTGCTCTAGACACTGGTCCGGCTACTGCTACTTTTTTGTTGAATCAAAACCATAATTGAATTTGAATTCATGACGTCACAATGAGGAGACAGAATTTGGCACCAGCGTACACTGTTATATTACTCGTAAAAATATAAAATATCGAACCACTTAAGTCTACCAGAAAGTGTTTTCCAGTTTAATTTTTAGCAAGCCAGCAGGTATTGTTTGCCAGGAAGTTTCTCCTATTCCTAATTTACAAATTTGCAAATTTGAAATATGTTTTTTTGGCGTTCTAATTTTGAGTGCTTACTGAGAAGAACTGTCAGTGTTCTAAAAAAGTCATGAGAAGTCAAAACCTTCAGTTTACGTCAAAAGTACAAGAGACCCAAGAAAGTTTAGTGAGCCCGTCGACGAGTCTCATGCGTTCCAGATTGGAAAGTTTGCTAAGTGCGTGGGAGATAATAAATTAATTGCTCGTTTATTGCCTATTGGCCATATTTCTCCCTGCTGGAAAGTTGGTATATGATACGTCGGCGAATGTTGATTTCTGGTGCAAAATTGACGTTTTGACTTATATTCCATGTAGACCCTTTCTGAGTTACCGGTGCCAGTCTTTTTGGGTGGCAAGATCTTTTCGATCGCCTATAGGCCTACTTAACAATGGAAATTATCGAAACGCTTTGATTCTTTTTTAAATTACAAACGTACTGAGCGTTGGATTGTGATGATTTTGCTCAGGGAAGTTGCACATGAATTCTTTTACGAGATAAAAAAATTTGAAAATATTTTGCCTAGTCCTTATTTTACAGCGGTTTGAATCCTTCCTCTTTCTTTGTCCAATATGACATCTAGATACGTGGACAGCGAAGAATATGACGTAAAATGCGTAAGAACTTGCGTGTAATTTGCGACGCGTTACACAAGCTAATTCATGTCAAGAAAAGTTTTAAAGAATCAACTAGAAGTAAATACAAAGCGAAGTATCACATTCAAACATTTACTGTAATAAAATTCAGTGTGTACACCGACGCTGCGTAAACCGATTTTTACATAATGAAGTAATCAATCACCAATGCAATAAACAATTAATAGTCCAAAGTTTAACCATTTAAAATCATTCATCGTGTTGATATAAAAGAATGCGTGTCGATTTATTTTTGGTCGGACGACAGACAAATAGAGTCTAATTAACGCTTTGAACTTCCTTCGGTGACGATATTGTCCAATTTTTTACGTAAAAATATGCCCCTCCGCTCCCCTTCATAACAACGTCACAAAGCCTGAAAATTGCTCGTAACGAATCTCATGGTTGCAAAATAAAACAGCCACGGCTACATTACGAAGATGTTTTCTATAAGCAATCGCACGCAATTCAAGCATTACTGTGGAATGTGTAATTTCGTCGTCGTTCTTCTCCTTTTTCTCTTTTTCTACGCTTCATTGATTACAGATGGAATCACTCTGGGATCAAGCGCGAAGTAAAAACGTGATAATCATGAAAAGTTAGTAAACTGTTCGTATCATCTACAAAGATTTTATCAAAGGTTACCTGCCGTATTCTACGGTCTTCTTGGAATGACGTCATAAATTACGACATAACACAACCAATAAGAGACCGGGTGTTTCATTTTTCAAACATTTATACTATAATATAACATAATAACATAATCTAAGGGCTGGTCATAACTTATAGAATGCGCAACACATCACCACTGGGGGGGCTAGCCCATATCAGATCATATAAATCTGAGCGAAACATTGAGCCAATATTCGCAAGAAAAATATTATCAGATTACACAACTTTTTCCCAGGTATAGCGCGTATAGCTCACCACCATGGCGAAATTAGTTGCAGAAGCAAACTATTGATCACAAGCTTGAACGTTTCTATATATCTTTTTATAATTTACCACCAAGCCATCGGTCAAAGTATTTCAGGATTTGTCTTCCAGCTATTTCAATAACTTCAGATATTAACAAGTATGGGGTTTTGCATTCAAGATGTGTCGCCATTGCTTAGCAACAGTGGAGGAAATAAAAACAAAAACATGGAAAGAAAACTTTACGTTAAGAGATACCGCAACGCACGAAGAGTACTGCAAGGAAAAGTCAAGGCAGTGTGGGCTAAATAGACGGACAGCCTTATTCGATATACCGTATTTTAACCCATTTAACTGTTCTTCTCAACATGTAATTATTGCCGCATGCCATTATTCCTATGCTTAATTACCATATCTACGAAAAAAAATAAGTTAACGCTTTCAACGCTAAATTAAAAGGTTTCAAATTTTCCGTGCTGCTATATCGAGACAGCAAAAAAACCTTCTCAGATAATGTCTCACCATATCAAAAAAGAGAAGAAATTGCGTCAGCCCACATCACAAATGCTACTACTGGCAAGAATGCTGCCCTTTGTACTTAGTGAGTTCATTGATTTTCTTTGTGACACTTACCAGTGCTTTTTAGCTTTGCTGAAAATTATCAATATTCCTTTGTCTCCGAACATTGTCCATGACGCCTTCACCTTATTTGTGTTTGTTGATTTCTTCTTATCTCCAGCTCTTTAAATTAGCGTTTCCAAGTGTTAACATCATCCCAAAACAACATTATCTGACTCATGTGCAAACGGATATAGAAAACCTTGGTTCATCTGGAAGAACATGGTGCATGCGGTTTGAGGCGAAGCAGTCTTTATTCAAGTCTTTAACTAGCAGAGCTTCTTTTAAAAACACCCAAAAGTTTTTGGCGGAAAAGCACCAACGTCACCTCTGTATGCTGTTGCAAGACGAAAATTTATTTGCATCCAAGTATACTCTGGGACCAAAAGTTCATCTGTTTAACAATTTTTCTGCCGATGTGTTGACTTTTCTCAGTGTCACACAATCGTTCGTACTTTCGATGGATAGAAATTTACGGTACATAATATAACATTCGGTGTTTTGTTGCCACATATGTTCAAGATGGTCTTCCTGATTTTGGGAGACTGGAATTGGTAATGTTGTGTGAAACTATGTACGTGTCTCTTGTTAGAAAGTATGTAGTGATTCCAGAGGACGAGGTCTTAAATACTTACGCTACAAAATTGCAAAAAGTGAACTGTTTGAAATTAAATATTTACATGTTGTAAGTATACAGGATTTTCCATTTTACAAGTTGAACAGTAAAATTTTAAGTTCTCAAATAATCGATATTACTGGGATTGTTTGATTGTAATTCTGTTTGAATTTGTTCTAACAAAGTGCATAACATTTGTTATTATATAGTTAGGAACCACATATTTTAGCTTAAATTAAGTTGTAATGAAATGGTGGTTTATCATTCCTTAGCCTGTAAGGACGACCACTTGAATTACAATGTTTGTCTGTAAAATTGCTTAATGTCCTCGAAGTGAATGAGTCTCAGGTCGTTGTTTCACTTTTCTTAATCTTAGAATTAATTGCACACCTCGACAACTGTATAATCTGATTATAATGAAGTTTCATTGAACGAATAAATCAAGATAGAACATTGTGACAGCAACAGCACAAAGACATGTTGCAGCGTTGAACGTAGAAACCAAAAGGCACTGAATAAATCAAAATGCACGCACAGGGGAACAATCGATTACGTCACGCAGTGTTATGCTTCACTGATTCGATAGCTGAGAGTTCTATGTCGTAAACAATTTTATATTACATTAATTGATATATTTATCACAAAGGTTGTCTTGTACTTATTCGTTGTGATTGTTAGCATAAATGCCGTGTTTTTATGTGAAAAATAAATTAAAGAATCGTAGCAATTGTGCACGTTAGCATTCCCGGATTGTTAAAAAAAAGGTCTTAATTTTTTGAGGAAAGTAATTAGGGTAATGAAATTTGTATTAAATGTCTGCCTATTGTACTTACACAGGATTACTTTTAAGTTGTTTTGACCTTGTTTAACCTTGCATTTAGTAACAAAGTTCATAAAATTACGGCATTGCATGGATAAGGATTCTAAGGAAGATTTTGAATTAAACAGTGACGAAATGTCACCATCTCAATATTAATGTGATATTTATCGCGATAGCAGCAACTGTTAGGTAAGAAACTCTGACTGTGTCAAGTGGCTTCGTATATTACATGGCACAAATGAGATTAAGCCACTAGTCTTTCACTTATAACGAAGTAAATGCCAATCACATCGTACACTGGGTTTTAGTTGTAGCCATCATTGTTTCCAGTGCATCGGTGGTGCGTAGGCCTAGTCAGCCATAAAAACGAGTTGCAAACTGTATGCAGGCAGATTTATGGGTATTACTTGGACCACAATAAGGTATGGGCAATGTTTTTTCAACGAAATCAACGTCTTAATAGTCAATGATAAAAATTTTGGACTGATGACGGTCACTTTTTTTCCAGTGTAGTAGGCCTAGGCCTATTCTACATAGCCTAGACATGAAAAATGCTAGTCCTAACTTCATTATCGATATTAAAAGCATTCATTACAAATGCAGCAGAAGTAGTTCACAGATCTGCCAATTGACTGACCTATGCGTCGAAGTGATGAAGCTGTTGTCTGTCGATCCACAAAATTACTGTGATGCTCCCAGGGAAGGAATTCGAAGCATTATGGAAAAGGTATGTTACAAAAATAAACATAAATAAAGCCTATATATATGGAAAAGTTTATCATAATTTTGTGAATAATTTTATTTCTCATTGTTGCTTCAAGTTTAATTTGTTGCTTTGTTGACGAGGCTAAAAAGATTATTATCAAATGTAGTTTGATTTTATTGTTGGTGCTTAATTACAAATATGCCTGTAATTTTGTCTGTAATTAATGTTAGTTTCTCATCATCTCCACAAGTTTAACCATTTGTCAACTTGGCTAAAACCACTGCTATGAAATGCTGTTTAAATCTATAGACCGCCTAATTATGTGTACATAGTTTATTTTTGTTTTAAAGAGTTGAAAATTATAATGCATTAATCACTCGACTTGATTAAGATCGATTTCATCCGGATGGGAACGACCGTTGCCACAAATTTTCTCCTCGAGAGGAAAGATGAGAGAATGGCACTTGCTCTCACTGAGGGTTGGAGAGATCCTCTTGGAAACCAATCAAGACCAAAAATGTTGGACCTCGTAAGTTTATTAACTCTGATATTTCCAGTTGACAATGCAGTTGTATTCAGCTACTACCTACTGGTGACTTTGAATGTGGGTTTTGTATTTTTCGTCTTTGCTTATTTTATAGTTTTCATGGTGTTTAATATTTCGTCAGAGATGAGTTTATTATCACTTTTTACTTTGATTTAAAGCAGCGGTTCTTAACCTTTTTGATCTGCTTTCCTATTCCTAATTATATCCTAGTTTTCTGTTGGTTGTAGAACTGCACCTACGCTTATGTTAGTGTCAGGCAAGAGCTGAAGTAAGCCTCACTTCTCTGCGTAATTATAGTAGTTTATTTGTTTGATGCTGTCATGCGTTCATACATGTGAGTCTATGCTGTTGTTAGATTGAAATTATATACAGCTTGGCAATGCATATGTTTTGGTGCCTACAACTGTTTTGCTTTGTTTGGCAGCAAAAGTAAAAGAATGCTGAGTTTGAGTCTTGTTTAAGCTCGATTGCTTTAAGTTGTCTTCACAAAACTTTGCATCATCGATTGTTTGGTTAATTGTTATTGTTCACTTTGTGATGCTGGTCTATTGTGTTTATATATTGATTAGTAATTATGCTATTGCATAATCAAGTTTAATTTAATATTTTTAACGTTCAACTGTGACATCAGATGTCTATGTATGCAGCTTTTCCGAGTATGAAGTAGCAGTTAAAAAGATTGCCATGGAGATGAGATTTAAACAAGTCTTAACTATCATCTTAAGTCCATGGTCAAGATTGTCTCGCACGACTTCGCTGCATGCGTAGATGCCTACCTCACAATGTGAGTTAAAGAATATATAGAAGCTTTCAATCTGACCTCAACAACATAGACATCTACTCGCTCTTTCTGCAGTCTGATGGTGGCCTCACTCCTATTGATAAATAAGTTTGTTCGTAAGGCTGTGATTATATTATTATATTAACATGAAGTATAACAACAGATCGTCATATTCATTTAAATCAGCGATAAGCAAGCTACCAATGAAGTGACACCTATCATTGCAAACTGTGTTGTAGATTGAGGAACGCAGATATAGGAGCAAGTAACAGCTCCAACTAATTATGACATCGTTTGTGCCTATGATCTGGCCCGCCTGTAAAAACTCAACACTCAAACAGCCCTTGAGTTGGAAAAGATTCATCAAATGTTTACGTCTTCTGATATAAAATACAACATCTCACACTCCTCAATGCTCAGGTTCGATGGAAATAGAACAATATTATCCGGCCCAGCAGGTGGCGTAGTGGGGTACACTATGACATCATTTGAAGACCAACCCAGCATTGGGTACAACATGGGAGGTATGGTGCCGCTAGGATATCAGTATGAGCATGTATGTTGCATGCATGCGCAAGCTAGGTAAATATTAATAAGATTACGTAAGTTATGTCCTTGTGTTGTCATCGTGAAATTTATGACACTATTTACACAGGAACATCAACAGATCTAAGTCGATACGACGGGGAATATGAGCATGTGTTCAAGTCTACTACAGCTGGTGTCACCATACAAGCGCCACAGGTATTTTATTTTGAAATCTTAAATTAAGACAAAATTTCAACAATGACACAAATTTTCCTGTTAATGTCAACAACAGAACAAAGTGTGTTTTTTATTTCAATGTGCTGATATGTGCTTATATGTGTTGTTTGGACTCTACATGCTTCGTTATATTTTTGTGCATACAGTCGAAATCAGTTAATCGCATAGTCAATTTTCCAAGCTTTTTTATGCGATTAATCGGTGTATGTGTTCCTACATTTTCTCCGTTATTCTCTTTTAAACACCGGCGCACGCATTCTTGCTCCTCCGCCGATTTTTGGAATGACACAATGCATTATGACGCAACAAGTGAGCTTCCTTCTTTTCGATTTCGACACAAAAAATTTTTCAATAACAAGGATTCTATCGGACAGACATAAATCTTTTCGCTTTGCTGGCTTACTATTTCCTGGCATTTTATATCGTATACGTAGGCTACAGTACAGTACAGGTATTCTACGTTTTTGCAGTGGTTTGCGCTTTGCGACGTAACAATGCTTAAATAAAAATTAGTCTTGTTGTTCTATTGTGATGTAACCATCCGTAACAATCCTTAAATGAAACGTAGTTTTGTGGTTCATAATCACTGTAGAAAAGGCTTTTTTTCGTGAAGTTTACTTTATTGTTCAAATCATTTACGTGCTACTGTCTCTATAGCCTTGCGAGAGATCTGACGATGATTTTTGTTTATTGGTGAGGATAATCTTCAGCGACTTAACACTTCATCAAAGGAAATATGCGGTTAAGTGATACAAGTCTACAAATCAATCAACAAAACCTATTCGATTAACCGATTTATGCGATTAACCCTTATGCGATTAACCGTTGAATTTTCTTCACAAGTGAATGGGAATGGTTTGGGATTATGCAATGCAATGCTATTAAGCGATTTATGACTTTAACCGATATGCGATTAACCGATTTCGACTGTATATTATAGTATTGAGTATCTTGTTTTCTTTCGATCTTTTTGAGATATTTTATTTTTACCTTTTGTAAAATATTATGACTTTGTGACTTTCATAGAGGATCTGTCAGGTGATTCACGGTTCAACGATTATCATCCACAAAATCAGCACAATCTTGGTGGAACCTGACTGCAAGAGAAAGATGACTAAGAAAGGTATTGCGTTATGACATCATGGTTGCGTATGACTATGTATTGCATTATGACATCATGGTAACATCACTTTAGATTGTGTTGAGGGTTGTCTTTTTGTTACATGATAGACTGACAACATCATTGTAGCTTGCCGCGATTAGAAATTGTAATTTTGTGAAAATTCGCTTATTCAGGTGACGTGACCATCATGATAGGGAAGGGAAAGCCGAAGCATATTGGCAAGGAATTGGGCGCTATCCAACTCTCTATATTTTCACACAGGTCAGTGTTATTTCGTAGATACAGTTTTTGGAAGCAAGTTTTATAACTGACAATAACTGGAAAATTGAATATCAAATGCATGCAATGACCATTGTGGTAGTTGTAAGGTGTGGTTGGGTTCTTTGTCATTCTCCGTTATTTTAAATAGGTGGTATTTGTTATTGTTAAGTGTTATTTGGTGGACGGAATTTCTCGAAGCGATTTTTATGACTGACAATTTACCCAAAAGACAATAACTGGGAAATTGAATACCAAATGCATACAATTATTATTGGGGTAGCTGTAAGGCGTGGTTGGGTTTTTTGTCATTCCCGATTAACTTTTATGGGTTATGTGCTATACTGGGATCACTGACCCCATCACTATATTATAACCTCTGACCTTTGACATCAAAGGTTCATGAGCATTGCAGAACAGATGGGTAGGATTCTACAACGGACAGCGATATCCACTAACATTATGGTCTGGCTTGAACTTGTCATATTTATACATGTTTGTTATTTTATATTACTGGTCTAGATAATCGTCCAACAGTGCTTTTACTTGTTTGTTCTAATTTCTGCGAATTTATTGCACCAAGATTTCTCAGCCCTTGACATTTTATCTGTGGTTCAGTCGTTGAAAGTCCTGTCTAGTCTTTGTATATTGCAAGACTTGCTTGTGTAAATACGTTGTTGATAGCTGAGTAGGTGTAATTCTATTATGATCATTCTGTGTCATTAGAACACTCATTGTTTATTGTGTAACATTACATGAATCGACAGGAACGACTTGACTTCTCGTGCGCTCTTTTCGGACCTGATGGTGGTCTTGTTTCCAACGCTTCTCACATCCTAGGCCACCTAGGGGCCATGCAGGATGCCGTGCAGTACCAGATGAGAGCGATAGATATCAATGAAGGAGATTGCATCCTCTCCAACCATCCATGTACTGGAGGAGTTCATCTTCCTGATCAATCTTGTGAGTATGATCATGTGATTTGCTTGGTGATGTGATAAATGTTATAGATCTGAACAAGTGGTTTGCCATACGATGTTCAAAAATTTCATGGTTGTTTCACAACGGTGTTTATGTTAACCAACCGCTACTAAAACATTATCAGAAGTTTGCGATTTATGCTGGGACCACCACCATTATGTGGTTACCTAATTTACCAGCTTTGTGGTTATTTGGCAATTTAGTTGCCGATGTGGTAATTTATGTGGTTACCAACAATCATTTGTTTAGTTGGTATCATATCATATGAAATTACCTGATTATATCAGACAACATTATGCAACATGGCTTTATTATTTGCAACCACACACCAGGTTTTCATCCCTGAGCACACGAAGCCGATATTTTTCGCGGCGAATTGCCACGAAAAATTTGCCATTCCGTTCGTGGTCCATGTGTATTTAGTGCTAGTTTTGCGGTAGCTCAGGCAACTTGACAATCTCTTCTCTCTACAACAAAGGCTGTCTCTTATTTAAACAAGATTAAATAGTTACGTCTGTTCCGAATGTTTTTACTTATTTAATTCATTTGGGTGACTTTTTTCTAATTAACAGTTTGCGACAGTTATTTTACTTCATTATTACCAATTTGTTACATCACAGTGTATTATCACAGTTTAAATCATCATCTCGCTGTAATGGTTGGATAATAAAATGTCATATAAACATCTCAATATACATATGTTAATTGATAATCTCGTATTGGTAAATTGGATGATTGCAATTACCTAATAATTTGTTCTTTTCTGATTTGTTTGATATAAATCTTTTGAGAACAATTTCGTTGCATTTTGATCACAGAGCCCATATCTGCACTAGATGTCACTATTGATGAGCTTATAGTCGAGTGTGTGCAAGCATTATCAGATCAGGGTTTCCCCTGAAAGCATCAAAACCGATCTTTATTTGAATCCGAGGTATGAGCGGACCGACTGCGCCCTCATGTGTCAGCCTTCCACGGTGAAAAACTTAGATTTTGTCGCATCAAAGTTTGGTGACTTTTTGCAGACTTTCCAAGCCAGGTGGGTGCTAAGGTCAAGACTAATGAGGTTTGAAGTATTTTCCACATTTAGTTGCAAAGAACCTCGTCCATGTATAAGTTGTTGTCGAATGATATTTGTAGAATGTTCACAGCCAATTACTATGCAACAGCTACGCTGTCGTTTTATTAAAACTTAGCATTCAAATTTTTAGATTATTCAAACATTACACTGGTCAACAAATTTTTTTTTATTTTTTGTTGCATGAGATTTTTTAACTGATTCTACACAATCTTGGGATGCTGATTTCAAATCTGCAATCAGTTTTTTTATGCATGCTCTGGTTTTTATGCAATCGAAAATTTAAATTTTTTCGTTTCTGGCTCATATTTAGTGTGCGCTGTCTGTATGGTACAGTACCAGTGATTCAGATAGAAGCTTTCAGCTCTTTTAAGTTGTAGCCTACTGCTGTTTAAGGGCGTTTGAAGAAGCTAAGCAGTTTTATTATAGTGAGGTATTGCGGATAGGTGCTGTAGGATAGGTTATAAGCTCTATTTTACACTCGTAAAGCTCTACTTTACACTTTTGTTATATGAGTGGTGTGTACACGCTTTTTTCGTCAAAGATGAAATATAACATCGTTCGTGAAGCCTGCCTACAGAGCCTGCCTACTGAACAAAAGGAAAGCGGAAGAGTCTGCCTTTTTGCATTCCAATGGTGTGGCGTGAACCCCAAGATCACACGACTGACTGCTACTTTTGCATGGTAAATATGAAAGGTGTTGGCAGGAAGAGCCGACTAATGCTTTTTTTATCCAAGTATACCATCAGCTATACGACCTGTTCCGCACTCTGATAGATTCCCTCCTCCAGTCTTTAGTGGTTTTACATTTTCTGAAGATGAGGAAACTGAATCGGAAAGGGAAGAGGTTATATGGAAATGGAGTATAAAAGAACAGATACAGAATCTGAACACTCTTCTGGTGAAACCAGAGTAGCTATTCAGCAGTTTAATCAATCAGAACTGAATGACTTAGTACGTGATTTAGATTTGTCCAAGCAAGAAGCTCAGCTCTTAGCCTCCAGACTCAAGGAAAAACAGGTTGTAGATCAATCTGTAAAGGTTTCCTTTTTTCGATAAAGAGAAGAACTCTTTCTTCCCTATTTTTCAGAGGAAAATATGCTGGTATATTGCAACAATATACCTGGTCTTCTCGAACAACTGGGTATCTCCTCGTATGATCCAGGACAATGGCGATTGTTTTTGGACAGTTCCAAGCGCAGCCTCAAGTGGGTCTTTTTACACAATGGAAATGTTTATGAAGCTGTTCCAGTTGGTCACTCCACTGTCTTAAAGGAATGGCATGATGACATCAGAATTGTTATGGATTTGCTCAGATAACATGAGCACAACTGGATCATTTGTGTTAACCTCAAAATGGTTAGTTTTCTGCTAGGTCAGCAAAAAGGATACACTAAATTTCTATGTTATCTATGCATGTGGGATAGCAGAGCACGTGAAAAACATTGGACACAGAAGGAGCGGCCCTTATGTGAAACATTTCAAGTTGGCATGCCTAATGTAACACACAACCCAATCGTAAGCAGAGACAAAATTGTTTTTCCGCCCCTGCACATCAAACGGTCTCATAACACCGTTTGTTAAAGCTCTAAATCCTGACAATGAATCCTTTCATCATCTTCTTTACACTTTCCCTGCTTTGTCATATGATAAAATTAAAGCAACAAACTCAAAAAGCGTACAAACGAAGAAGTTATTGGATTTCCATCAATCTTTTCAATGTCATTTTGCAAAAAACTCTTATTATATTATTATATTATATGCTTATTATATGTATTTTACCAGCAAAAATGTTCTTTGTTACATTTTTTCAAACATTTGGTGCCTAATTGTCTGTAAATACAAATGCTAGTGGTAACACAATAATTTCTGGGAACCTATTTTTGTTTTGAGGTTGGTTATTCGACTATAAGCAAGAACGTCATTTGACAAATCATGTAATTTTCAGAAAATTTGAATTTAGTAAAGAAAAAATAAAAAAACTCATTTTGCAAAAAATCTACACCTTGCAGAAAAAAACTAAGGTCAGATTCGGATTCAGCGCCCCCAAATTAGGTAAGAACAAGTGTTGGTAGAAATGCAACAAAATTTTTGTTGACCAGTGTTATTATTTAGTTCACTAACATCAAACTCATTCACGCATCTGCAGATACAAGAAAGGATTTGGTTTTGCCAGTCCAGGACGTGACATCATCAACGATGGTGGCAGAGTTGGAGGTATCGAACTTTCTGGGATTGAAGATCATGCTCTAGTGATATCGAGTGGTAAGCCACCACATGTCGAAAAATTAAACAGTTTTTCATATCTAGTTCTCGTATCCTGGACATAAGATCATATCAGATTTCATCCATCAACAATGCCACCTTCTAATGGAAATAATTCAGCCCTTTTAAACACGTTTTCTATTGCTGATTCTGATATCGCATCCCATGCATAGTTGACGTAATTCGCTGCATCTAGCAGATGATGGTTGCCATAGGCAACACCCGCTGCCCCTCTGGGTAACCTTTTTGCTTGCTCTTGTTTGCGTAACTTCAAAGTCTCGTCTACCTCATAAAGGCTAAGAATATCCTTAACATACAAATATCTCCAACTTTTCTTTAGTTCTGCAATTATACCCATATCGCATGGTTGCTTCCAGCTAGTGCAGTTGGAAGGGAAAATGCCACCATGACGTTGTTTCTCTCAAAAGCATAAAAATGACAAGGAGCGGTGTCCATCAACAAGAGAACCCAGCGTCCTGTTCTCTTCTTCACTTCAGGATGAAAAACTTTATTGAACCATTTCCAACACTTGTCAACGTCCATCCATGCTTTACCCTGACTTAGTACTTTAGAGGCCATTCTCGACTCTTGACACAAGCCGGAAATTTTGGTTTCCCAATCAATGTACAAGGAACTTTATACGTTTCTGTGGTATTTGTGCAAACACCCAGTGACACTCATTCGTTAGCTTTCTTTTTCCTCGGGTAGTGCTGACATCTCCAGATGGCATGAGCAAGGTATATCTGAGCAAGAACTAAAAAAATAACCCAGTTTCCCAGTTTTGTTATAAACATTCTCGGGATCATACTGAGCAATAGCATGCATATAAATCATTTAATGCAGCCAGTAATCCAAATTTTTCTTTATCCACTTCTGCTCGTTCACCGTGGAAAAGAAGTTTCTGCTCCACCATGTGATCGGAATCTGCTAAGCCACTGCCATGAAGCTTTCAAGTCATCCTCTGATATTAATAGTTGTTCGGCGATTTGCTTGGCTTTTAAAACAAGCAATGAAGGCTGAACTGGAAGGCTTGTGCAGTGCATGCTATCAATCCAAACATACAACATATCCTCCAGTTCAGAAAATCGAACAACAGATGCTCGAAATTGTTATGTTTTGGTCTCTTCATACATCAAAGCAGATCATTTTCAAATAGCTTCTCGATTCTCCCAAACCTTTCGAATAATGTCTTCACTCACTTTGTCCTTTTGAGCAAAACTTTGCTTACTAGGAGGAGCTGGGTCCCTCAACTCTGTGATTCTCTTAAACGCTTTCCTTACTTGTCATCATGCGCAGTTAAAAGTTACAGAATTACTAGGAGTAAGCTACTGTGCAATTATACTCACCACCTAACACAATCATTTCATCTGCAAAAACTTGTACAATTTTACTGCAGGCTAGCTCACTACTGCACCCATCTCGTGCAGGTGTTGTATAAAGTGCATGCAGATTTGAATCCACGACCTGGTACACTAATAATAATTAATCTATTTGCGATTACAAGTTTGATGCTTTGGACTATTTTACTAATCTAAATTAAAAACTTAACCTCAAGGACCAAGCTTCTTGCATTTCTTGTCGTAACAGTAAACCCAGCAGACGAAATTACACTTGCGTAATTGTTACGGCTTAAAAGAGTTGATTGTGATGCGCAGTACTGTCACCGTACACATTTCAAGGGAAGAAAAAACGAAAACATTGCTAAGTACGCGCACCTACCAGTTGCGTACTTAAGCTGGAGATTACTGGTCTAGATAATTGTCCAGCACTGCATTTACTTGTTTAGTCTAATTTCTGCGAATTTATTGCACCAAGATTTCTCAGCCCTTGACATTTTATCTGTGGTTCAGTCGTTGAAAGTCCTGTATAGTCTTGTGTATATTGCCAGACTTGCTTGTGTAAATATGTTCTTGATAACTGAGTAGGTATAGTTCTATTATGATCATTCTGTGTCATTAGAACACTCATTGTTTATTGTGTAACATTACATGAATCGACAGGAACGACTTGACTTCTTGTGCACTCTTTTCGGACCCGATGGTGGTCTTGTTTCCAACGCTCCTCACATCCCAGGCCACCTAGGGGTCATGCAGGATGTCGTGCAGTACCAGATGATGGCGATACAGAATAAGGAGGGTGATTACATCCTCTCTAAATATCCATGGGCTGGAGGACTTCATCTTTTTTATCTAACTGTGATCACTCCTGTGAGTATGATCATGTGATTTGCTTGGTGATGTGATAAATGTTATAGATCTGATCACAAAGTTTATCATAGGATGTTCAAAAATTTCATGGTTGTGTAGCAACGGTGTTTGTGTTAACTAACCGCTACTGAAACATTTTGAGAAGGTTGCGATTTATGCTGGGATGTGATTGTGATTTATGTGATAATGTTGTGAATGATGTGCTTTCTCGTATCACATGATGCTGAAAAGTTTCATGGTAGTTGTTGTGTGAAATGACGAATTGGTTTCTGGTTTTCTAATGAGTCAGAATTACCTTTAAACCAGCTTAGCTTTTCTAAGCATATCACGCATTGCGGTACGACTTTTCCGTTCACTGTGGTATCTATAAAGCCATACTTCAGATAATTTTGGTCATACATTCTCTTTTTTTCACTCATTTTTTGTCAATACAATTAGTTTAATTACTAAAATACCTGGTTATTAAATCAGTACTAAATTTAAGTTTTCTTCATTTTACGGTTTTAGTATTGGCTGACGTTGGTTTTACCCTATTTAAACCGGGTGCGCGACATTACTATTTTTATTATGTGTGGCCGACACTGCACACAAGTTTTCAATCGTTAATGACTCGAAAATTATACGTCGTAAACTGGTCGGATATTTACAGGTTAGTAGCAAAAACATCTGGCTTCCTGTAAACATCATTAAGGAAAACAATACGCTTCAACGCGGAGAGACACCAAATATTATGACGTAACAATTGACGTATTTCAGAATCAAATTTCAAAAATACAATTGCCATCGTGACACACTTTAAAATTTTAGTAAAAATGAACCTATAGCGAAAGTCAAGAAAGCATGTTTACACATAGCAGCTAACCATAGCTGCGAATTTATTGCACCAAGATTTCTCAGCCCTTGACATTTTATCTGTGGTTCAGTCGTTGAAAGTCCTGTCTAGTCTTTGTATATTGCAAGACTTGCTTGTGTAAATACGTTGTTGATAGCTGAGTAGGTGTAATTCTATTATGATCATTCTGTGTCGTGAAAACACTCAATATTCTTTGTGTAACATTACATGAATCGACAGGAACGACTTGACTTCTCGTGCGCTCTTTTCGGACATGATGGTGGTCTTGTTTCCAACGCTTCTCACATCCTAGGCCACCTAGGAGCCATGCAGGATGCCGTGCAGTACCAGATGAGGGCGATAGATATCAATGAAGGAGATTGCATCCTCTCCAACCATCCATGTACTGGAGGAGTTCATCTTCCTGATCAATCTCGTGAGTATGATCATGTGATTTGCTTGGTGATGTGATAAATGTTATAGATCTGAACATGAAGTTTGCCATACGATGTTCAAAAATTTCATGGTTGTTTCACAACGGTGTTTATGTTAACCAACCGCTACTAAAACATTATCAGAAGTTTGCGATTTATGCTGGGACCACCACCATTATGTGGTTATCTAATTTACCAGCTATGTGGTTATTTGGCAATTTAGTTGCCGATGTGGTAATTTATGTGGTTACCAACAATCATTTGTTTAGTTGGTATCATATCATATGAAATTACCTGATTATATCAGACAACATTATGCAACATGGCTTCATTATTTCCAACCACACACCAGGTTTTCATCCCTGAGCACACGAAGCCGATATTTTTCACGGCGAATTGCCACGAAAAATTTGCCATTCCGTTCGTGGTCCATGTGTATTTAGTGCTAGTTTTGCGGTAGCTCAGGCAACTTGACAATCTCTTCTCTCTACAACAAAGGCTGTCTCTTATTTAAACAAGATTAAATCGTTACGTCTTTTCCGAATGTTTTTACTTATTTAATTTATTTGGGTGACTTTTTTTTAATTAACAGTTTGCGACAGTTATTTTACTTCATTATTACCAATTTGTTACATCACAGTGTATTATCACAGTTTAAATCATCATCTCGCTGTAATGGTTGGATAATAAAATGTCATATAAACATCTCAATATACATATGTTAATTGATAATCTCGTATTGGTAAATTGGATGATTGCAATTACCTAATAATTTGTTCTTTTCTGATTTGTTTGATATAAATCTTTTGAGAACAATTTCGTTGCATTTCGATCACAGAGCCCATATCTGCACTAGATGTCACTATTGATGAGCTTATAGCCGAGTGTGTGCAAGCATTATCAGATCAGGGTTTCCCCTAAAAGCATCAAAACCGATCTTTATTTGAATGGGAGGTATGAGTGGACCGACTGCGCCCTCATGTGTCAGCCTTCCACGGTGAAAAACTTAGACTTCGTTGCATCAAAGTTTGGTGACCTTATGCCGACTTTCCAAGCCAGGTGGGTGCTAAGATCAACACTGATGCAGTTTGAAGTATTTTCCACAGTTAGTTGCAAAGAACCTCGTCCATATATAAGTTGTTGTCGAATGATATTTGTAGAATATTCACAACCAATTACTATGCAACAGCTACGCTGTCGTTTGATTAAAACTTTATATCCAAATTTTAGATCATTCAAACATCATAATTTTACTTCATCAACATCAAACTCATCCACGCATCTGAAGATACAAGAGAGGATTTGGTTTTGCCAATCCAGGATGTGACATCATCAACGACGGTGGCAGAGTTGGAGGTATCGAACTTTCTGGGATTGAAGATCATGCTCTAGTGACATCGAGTGGTAAGCCACCACATGTCGAAAAATTAAACAGTTTTTTCATATCTAGTTCTCGTATCCTGGACATAAGATCATATCAGATTTCATCCATCAACAATGCCACCTTCTAATGGAAATAAATCAGCCCTTTTAAACACGTTTTCTATCGCTGATTCTGATATCGCATCCCATGCATAGTTGACGTAATTCGCTGCATCTAGCAGATGATGGTTGCCATAGGCAACACCCGCTGCCCATCTGGGTAACCTTTTTGCTTGCTCTTGTTTGCGTAACTTCAAGGTCTCGTCTAGCTCATAAAGGCTAAGAACATCCTTAACATACAAATATCTCAACTTTTCTTTAGTGCTGCAATTATACCCATATTGCATGGTTGCTTCCAGCTAGTGCAGTTGGAAGGGAAAATGCCACCTTGACGTTGTTTCTCTCAAAAGCATAAAAATGACAAGGAGCGGTGTCCATCAACAAGAGAACCCAGCGTCCTGTTCTCTTCTTCACTTCAGGATGAAAAACTTTATTGAACCATTTCCAACACTTGTCAACATCCATCCTTGCTTTACCCTGACTTAGTACTTTAGAGGCCATTCTCGATTCTTGACACAAGCCGGAAATTTTGGTTTCCCAATCAATGTACAAGGAACTTTATGCGTTCCTGTGGCATTTGCGCAAACAACCAGTGACACTCGTTCTTTAGCTTTCTTTTTCCTCGGATAGTGCTGACATCTTCAGATGGCATGAGCAAGAGCTGAAAAAATAACCCAGTTTCCTCCATGTTATAAACATTCTCGGGATCTTCTCATCGTGGAGAAGAATTTTCTGCAATCCACGGCGTGATCGGAATCGGCCACTGCCATGAAGCTTTCAAGTCATCCTCTGATATCAATAGCTGTTCAGCGATTTGTTTTGTTTTAAAAACGGCCAATGAGGGCGGAAGTGGAAGGCTTGTGCGACGCTTGCTATCAATCCAAACATACAACATATCCTCCAGTTCAGAAAATTGACCAACAGATGCTTGAAATTGTTTTGTTTTGGTCTCTTCAGACATCAAAGCAGATCATTTTCGAATAACTTCTTGATGATTCTTCTAAACCTTTGGAATAATGTCTTCACTCACTTCGTCTTTCCGAGCAAAACTTTACTTACTTGGAGGAGCTGGCTCCCTCAACCCGGTGATAACTTCTAATCTCTGAGATTCACTTAAATCAGTGGTTCTCAAACTGTGGTACGCGAGAGCTTTTTAAGTGGTACCGCTGAACATGATTTTCGATGTGCTGTGACTAATGTGTTGCCCCGGATAGACAAGCTTGTGCAGAAGAAACAGTTGCATCTATCAAATTAAATTGTGTTTTCTTGCTATTCATTGGTGTTATGGTATAGTAATAACGGTAATAACTAATAAATACCGGTACATTTGAGTAAAATAAGTCATTCAGGAGCCAGGTGGTACGCAGTGTAGCAAAAAAAACGAATGAATGGTACGCGATCGCAAAAAGTTTGAGAAACACTGACTTAAATGCTTGACATCATGCGCAGTTAAAAGTACAAGATTACTAGGAGTAAGCTACTGTGCAATTATACTCACCACCTAACACAATCATTTCATCTGCAAAAACTTGTACAATTTTACTGCAGGCTAGCTCACTACTGCACCCATCTCATGCAAGCGTTGTATATAGTGCATGCAGATTTGAATCCACTGACCTGGTAACTTATTCGCGATTACAAGTTTGATACTTAGGCCTACTTTACTAATCTAAATTAAAAAGTTCATCTCAAGGACCAAGCTGTGCATTTGTTGTCATAACCGTAAACCCAGCAGACTAAATTATACTTGTGTAATTGTTACGGCTTAAAAGGGTTGATTGCGATGTGTAGTTCTGTCACTGTGCACACTTCAAGGGAAGAAATAACAAAAACATTGCAAACTACGCACAAACCGACCAGATTTAAGTTGCGTACTTAAGCTGGAGACTGCTGTGTGCATCACTGGTCTAGATAATCGTCCAAAACTGCTTTTACTTGTTTGGTCTGATTTCTGCGAATTTATTGCACCAAGATTTCTCGGCCCTTGACATTTTATCTGTGGTTCAGCTGTTGAAAGTCCTGTATAGTCTTGTGTATATTGCCAGACTTGCTTGTGCAAATATGTTCTTGATAACTAAGCAGTTGTAATTCTATTATGATCATTCTGTGTCGTGAAAACACTCAATATTCCTGGTGTAACATTACATGAACCGACAGGAGCTACTTGACTTCTCGTGCGCTTTTTTCGGACATGATGGTTGTCTTGTTTCCAACGCTCCTCACATCCCAGTCCACCTAGGGGCCATGCAGGATGGTGTACAGTACCAGATGTGGGCGATAGATATCAATAAGGGAGATTGCATTCTCTCCAATCATCCATGTGCTGAAGGAGTTCATCTTCCTGATCTCACCGTGAGTATGACCATGTGATAAATGTTATAGATCTAATCACAAAGTTTATCATATGATGTTTGAAACATTTCATTGTTGTTGTTTAACAATGGTGTTTGTGTTAACCAACCGCTACTGAAACATTTTGAGAAGGTTACGATTTATGCTGGGATGTGATTGTGATAATGTTGTGAATGACTGCTTTATCATATCATATGATGCTGAAAAGTTTCATGGTAGTTGTTAAGTGAAACGATGAATTGGTTTCTGGTTTTCTAATAAGTCAGAATTATTTTTAAACCCTGTTGAACTTGTTTTTACTTGTGACCTCACAGAAGTGACAGCGATTCTTATGCCCCCTGGCGATTTTGCTCGTTGCAGCGGGACCCACAATCTCCATGGCAACCTGGCCGACTTGAGAGCGCTAGTTGCCGCTAACCAGAAGGTAAGTGTCTTTGTGACGTCACAACTGTATCAATCACAGACATTACAACGAAGCTTTCTGTTTAGGCCTTAGGGGATCCACCTGGTCCAGGAGCTTATATCGTGTTACGGGTTGGAAGTGGTCCAAGCTTACATGGCACACATCCAAAACCACGCCGAGGTCGCGGTCAGAAATCTGCTGCGCGACGTGTCCACGACAACGGACGGCGTACTTCGCGCTTCATGCGAGATGGACGACGGATCAGTGATCAACCTCCGCGTGGAGATCGACTCGCAGGAGGGCAGCGCGACGTTCGATTTCGAGGGGACATCCCCTATGGTGATAAACAACTTGAACGCGCCGAAAGCGATCAGCAAGTCTGCCATCATCTACTGCCTCAAGTCCATGGTGGGCTACGACATCCCTCTTAACCAGGGCTGCCTCGTCCCTATCCGCCTCCTAATACCCAAGTGAATACTCCAAATACCCTATCCACGTCCACATTGACCGAATTGGTTCCTACTCGACCCCGATATCCAGTTATCCGGTCGTTCTCAAGAACTTCCAACTTCTCCCGGACACTGGCGGAGAGTGACGTTATAGGGGCAGGGACGGGGTTTTGAGAGAGATTCTCTTTCGAAACAATTTAACGCTGTCAGTGTAGAGCGAAAGGAAGTTTCACAACTGTATGGTTGACCTTTGACCTTCCTTCATTGTGGTGAAGCCGATATACGATGAATGCGTGTTAATGTTCGTTTATTAAGTTCCCGTTCTAGCAAATGTTTTAACTCGGCTCATGTTTTTCTAAATTTACTGAATTTTGTCAAAACTTTACGTTTTTAAGCCACATTTTGATGCACTCGTAGACAATATTTTTTCGTCCCTCGCAAAATAACCGCGGTGTAGTTTCAAATGACATCTGGTCGTATTATTGGCTGTCGCCCTTTCAAACCTTGTCACGTGCATCAGCCTCAGCACTGCTTCTACAAGTTTTAATTTTAAAACAATTTTGCGAGATAATTCACTGAAAGCGAAATGCAGCTTATTCCAACACCAGCCAAACACAAAATCCAGCTCCATGCGGCCTGATGCGTGTTGTTGAAGCTTCTCGACTACTTGTGAGTGACCTTGCAGCCCAGCATTGGAGAGATCGCATTCTCAACTTACAGCAGATACTGATTATACACGGCCTACAAGATAAAAATATGTTTTAGGACAAGTTTGTATCTACCCAAGGTCCCGTCTCACAACTACTCGTCTGACCACACATTTACGCAATTTTATGACCTCATTGACCGTCCCCACGCCTTATCACGTATCAATAACCGATCCGGTTGCCTTTATTTCTACCTCGCGTGTTGGCGCTACGATTATTCCTAGCTTTTATGTGTACGTTGTACAGTCGACTCCGCTTAATTGGACACTTTGGTTCCGCTCACTTTTGGCCGAATTAAGCGGAGAAACGGCTTTGTCCGAATTAAGCGGAAAATCAGTTGCTCGTTTCATGGTCATGTGTAAAGGCAAACAACGCATTTAAAATACTGTACTGTTGCGTAATAAATGAATTGCAGCTGCGCTATACTGCAGTAATTGGCACTGATCGCATAAAACGCACAAGAGTTATACCTTCAGGTTAGTTGTATTGTACAGTATTTCGATACCAAACGATTCAACAAATACTGTATATTACTGTGTAACACACACATATACGCACTTTTTGATATCCCCACCAACGCAGCTAACTGCCCAACTGTGAAGCAAGCGTCTTAATTTTTTTCTTCGTTCACTTTTTTTGCTAAACTTTTCTGTACCATTCTGTTCTACAAGATGGACGCAATTGTACCGAGGTAAAAGCGACTATGAAGCTGGCACGGCCTTATATGAGTTCATTGTCGATTGTTACTGCATCGATCGTCATTGTTTCACCATAATCACTCATAATGCAACTGCATCTTGTGTTAAAACGAACGAAGTTTATTTTGTCATAACCTAACGATAGGAATTGCAAACCTGTGTCCGAATTAACAGGAGTTTTTTACCTTCAATTTTTACTTTTGTTCCGTTCTCGAGCATTTTGGCGGAATAAAGCGGTTGTCCGAGTTGTCCGGTGTCGCCTACCAGCAGCAAGTAAACGTAAATATGACGTTATGAATGTCAAATGTTATAAAAGCGTTTTTAAAACAAAATTTGTGAATCATTTACAGTAACTTAGCCAAAGAGGCTTCTATATTGAAGTGTGTGGCCTTTCGATTTTATTTGTCCTTCGTTATTTTATGACTTTGACCTCAGCAAATATTAAAACTGCAATTCTGATACAAAACATATATTTAAAAGTAGATCACATCGACATCTTATAAAATTACAATCCTCCTACATCGTCGCCAACTTTTGTTTTCTGAACTAATTTTGTTGCTTTATGGCATCATTTGCGAACAGACATGTGATAAATTTACACTTCCTGGCAATGATCTTAACCGAAGAAAGTTGCAATTATGACGTAACTATGATATTTGTTCGATCCCAGGTTGAAAATTGGAATCTGGGGTTTTTAGGCATTCCAGTTTATGCGAGATGACTTTTCAACTGGACGATTCTCGTTGTTGTTCATATTCGCGTCATGAAGCATTACGTAACTGTTACTGCCAATAGATTTTGTCAACGTATAACATTGCTAACTGATTTGAAATCATCTTCAATTTATGTAAAGTACTTTAAGCACCAACCAACCAAAATGGTGATGTTTCAACTTGTAATGGAATGGAGTAAAATTTCGTGATTTTCAGTTTTTCACTGCATGAATTTTTCCAGTAAGCTGCTTTTCAGGGGAGCTATAGACAACTCCGTTTCAATGATTGATGACGTAGATTGATTGTGAAATTTGTGGAACTGAATAACGAAGGACGACTTGTAGCTAGAGACATAGTTATCATAGTCGTAGTGAAAACAAATGCAAAGAATTAAGCTAACAAATTTAACTTTCTGCTTAGTAAAGAAACAAGTCAAAAGAAAAATGTAATTCCAGATACCTTAAAAATATCAAATAATTTACACTGAATTCATTCAATAAAGTTCTTACATTTTGTTAAAATTCCCAACTATCCACAAGTCTTGTGTGTAAATTCCAACCGCCATTATTCCAGTTAGGTCACTGTGAATTGTTAGATGTAAAATTACTAAACCACATGTTTCAACATAACCTGATATCAGTTGGTGGCAGCAATGAGTCAAAACCAATGATTTCCAGCGAGAAGAAGAAGTCTGTTCCTCTATATAAGCTAGACTGCATGAGGTGTGGGGTTAATTTAGTTGACTTCTGGTAACTGTCAGTCGGTATTTAGCTAATTAAGTGGCAATGAACGTGTTTCAGTTAAGCAACAGTTTGATGTAATAATGTTGTAATGATTTGATGATGTATTCAAGGTTTCCGTTATAAAAAGCCTGTAAAAATCGTTCCTGTAAAAATCTGCATTCAACATAAATTAAAAAACTGTCGAAGCTGGCAAGGTGTGTGCAGTAATTAACTATTGTAATTGTAACTTTGAGTAAATTCTTCAAGATTCACCAAAGCGCGTGCTGTTGCTGAGATGAGGTTATTCTTAAGCTTGTGAATGAAGGTCGGTAAACTAATTTTTTAGTCAGAAAAATGACGTAATGTGTACACGATAACATGTCATCCGTTTCCTTCAGTAAAATCCTGAAACTCTTTAAACTATTACAACGACTGTCTGTTTAATTTATTAATTGCTTAGTTAGCATTAAATAATTGCTTACATTTTAGTTGTATTATGCATAGTGGTTTAGATATTTAGTTATATAACATTGGTTAAATTTCATTGTGTCCTGTTAGTTAGAACTGTCATGTGTATGAAATGGTTTTAGTAAAGTCATAGATGGTGGGAACAAAGGGGCTGAATGGGCCCTTTGTGACAAAAGGGCTGTAGTGGCCTAGGCCTCCGTTTTTTATACTTGAGGGCCAGGTTTCCTCACTTTTAAAAACCAAATCTGTTAAAAACATGGCAGACCTAAAGCTATAGTCGAGTCTCGAATTTTACAAATAAACCTAATCTTGGTCCAGCAGCATTGGACAAGGTTTCGCCATCGCTGTGTACTTGAACTCGTAGTTGTGAAGCAAGTTTATAGAAGTAGCGACCTATCCGACACATGGCGCCCCTCATATAAGATGTCTCACGATTTGACTCACATCAAATCTTGCAACATGCAAATAGTCTTACGGCGATTAACTTTCCTATCGTCTCTGTGTAGCACAACAACAAACTCCAAGCGATATCATAATTCCCTGTACAAGGGTTAGCGCAAATTTTAACTGGTATGACATCACAATTTTTATCCTTGGACTGAGGAAAGTCTTTGCACGACTTAAACCCGACCATGACATGATTCCTTATCGTTCCAGCCCGGGTTACAACGAGTTGGCTTTTGTGCAAGTTCCGATCATCGCACATATTTTATTTGATTTTTACGGTTCAAATTATCAAGCTACAGTATCAGTAAAGTATCAAAGGCTGCATTATTACGACACAGATGCTCTCTACCAAGGAGATTTAGATCAAACTAAATCATCTATTATCGCGTCAAGCATGGCCCAGACCACGCAAGAACGAAAAACAATTCAAACATTAAATATTTAACAACCCGTTTTAATTTCTCTGCAAAGTATGGGCTGGATAGTGCAAAATTTGCCAATGGCGCTTTTGAACTTGAGTGCATCGAGTGGTTGGTACTATTTAAGATAATGAAAGAAAAGTTT
Source organism: Clavelina lepadiformis (assembly GCF_947623445.1). Classification (NCBI taxonomy): domain Eukaryota; kingdom Metazoa; phylum Chordata; class Ascidiacea; order Aplousobranchia; family Clavelinidae; genus Clavelina; species Clavelina lepadiformis. The sequence goes on along the minus strand of NC_135243.1, from coordinate 881,374 downwards.
CCCTTCTGGTTTTCGTAAATAATTTTTTTTTTCATTATTAAAAGTTTTTATAAGCTTCGGCATGTCACAAGCCTACTGGCTGCTTAGTGATGACGCACATGGTAGCGCCCATTACAAAGGTCGACCAACTTCTTAATGAATAACTAAAAAGGACTTGTCTCTGCTCAGTTAATCATTGATTATATTCTTTCTTTTAATTTCTTTGTCGAGTTAGCAGAAAGCTTTGCTTGTGCAACGTTTTTGTTTAACCAAGAAACCGCGGCGCAATTTCTGGGAAATTTTTGCGACGAATTAACGCGAGTAAATTTGCTTTGACATTCGTGGCTCGTTTCAAATAAAAATCAAGATGAGTTGATGTGACGTCATGCTAATAATTATAATTTAAGTTAAACATGACGGTTTGCTTTCGTGCATGTCTTGTATACTTCTACGTCAGTATTTCTTAACCTATGCGTCATGACCATATGGTGCGTCTCACAAGCTATTCACAAGTGCAACCATATTGCCTATCAATATAAATTATCCCTCACATCATGCAGGGGAGCTATGGTGAGTGTGCATCATTCATATGGACGTGGTGCGCACATCTCCTCTTGCAAATTATAACGTCCATGTTTTTTGTTAGATAAAAAATAACAAACAATCGGCTTCAGTTGACAAATCGTAACTTGAAGGCACCATTTTAGCAAAGTCTATAGTTATAATATTTGCCTTTGCCTACAACCGATCACCACTAAAGAACCAACATAGCAACAATATCCCATCAACAACCAACAATAGTGTTCATAGCTAATACAAACAGTTTAGTACCAGCTGTTTTGTTTTCGAAGCAATTCCTTTGTTACATAAAATCTTAATAAATTTAGAGAAACACGAGTCAAGCCTTTATCATTTGTGGTCACGGTGGGTTAAGGTTAATGTTGTTAAAAAATTGAAACCCAAAGATGTTTCCTCTTTTCGCATTTAAATTGCAGATTATCCCAGCAAGTCTACCAAGACCGATTAAAAAGCTTAAGTTTCAAACCTATACCAGTAATAAAATAAATTAAACGTATATAAATATATATAAAATATAGTTGACTGATGACTTCTCATCGCTGGTGGCTGATATCAAGTTGTAGTTTTTGTGCAAGTTCAAGTCGAATCACGTGTTTTTAATACTTGGAGGTTCCAATAGACTGCGGCGCTGAAATTAATTCATCTGCATGCATCGAGGTATGGCTTTCAATTCCTTGGTGATTTCTTTTAAGCGCTCAAATGTTATTGTTAAAGTCAGAATTAGTAATTTTGTTGTGTCACAATGCATTAATGGTGAAACCTGAAAAACGTTCAAAGAATCTGGTGTTCGACTAATTAACAATGATGATCGTTAGATGTCCCACTTTCCCTGTTTTGCAAAACAAGTTTGTGAGATCAAGCTTCAACTTAGTGCACTTTAACTTATCCGCTTATTTGCGGAAAAATGAACTTTGCTCATTAAAATTTCCATTTGAAACAATGGCTGCTGATAAGGACGAGCGATATCTCGTGAGTGTTTGCGTAACAGAAGTTGATCTATTTAGGGTCTAGCGCAGGTAGTACTCGATGTTTGTATTAAATGACAAATCTTGTTTAAATATGAAATGTTGAAACAAAGTTGTAATATGTCACGTAGCCCAGTAAGCGATCAAAAGCACATGTTGGACATCAAAGGTCGTTTGAACACTGGGTGAGTCTGCTGACTTGTCCAACCATTCATACATTCTCCACACTCAATATTAAAACTAAAAGATGTCGAGAATTTTGTTTCTGTTTCAACGGTTACCAAGTTCTGCAACGAAAATAAACACAATATTTCACTTCACACCACGTCCTAACTTAATTTATATTTTTGATGTCTATGATTGGCGATTTCGGAATTGACTTTCGAAGAAATAATGTTGAATGATTTATTGGTTGAATTTGACCTTTACAGGAGAAATTTAAATCCTTTGCCTGGTGAACCTCAACAAACATTTCGGTTTCGCTTTTAAACGAGCGCGTAACACTGTGAGTCCGCATCAGTTGATTGCATACGCGAGTTTTTTTCCTTGAATCGCGTTCGGTCGATGCAGCACATACAAAAGATTTAAACGTAGATTAAACAACTGATGGCTTCCACAATCAGCACCAAGCTGCATGTGCTATCTCAGCATGCTCCACTGAGGAAATGACACTTATGCATTTGCTCCGTACCCCCGGCTAGCGATTTTCCGTTCATGGAAACAAAAATGAAATAAATTGTTCGCCCGCGCTTGACAACAGCAGTCGTGGTGGAACAACATGTCAGAAGCTGAGAAAACTTTAAACGACATTGAATCTTCGGCTTGACTTTAAAATACGAGCAACATCGGTGTGTTATAGGGGCCTCATGAAAACTTCTATTCTACTTGCGGGCAATTGCTCCGTAATTTGCTGTTCACTTTTATAAAAATGGCTAAATTGAAAAATACGTGCAGAGTTAACAAGAAATATTTTGGTGAAGCGCTGTCGTTTCTTTGACCTTTCAGTTAGTTGTTTTAATTTTGTCTTTACAAAATCCATCCGCTTATTTGCGCACTTTAGCATTTTGTAATTGATAAAGATTTCTGACGTAATATAAACATCGAGTGCTACCTGCGCTAGACCCGAATCATATCAACTTCTGTTACGCAAACACTCACGTGACATCGCTCGTCCTTATCAGCAGCCATTGTTTGAAATCTCAGGTTTAATGATGAAATATTTCCTTTATGTTTAAATACTGCGTCGATTTATCAGGAAGTGTTGCTTGTTCATCATTTCACTTTGATAAAATCAAATGAATAAAAATTTTGGAAACCATTTTGCAGCATAATAACCTAAATACGCCAGCTGGTACTTTTAACTCTTTTACAATGAATAACAAAACAAGATTTTCCGGTGCGCAGTGTATTCTGTTCAAAATTATGTCACCATTTCATCGTGGAATGTACCCAAAGTATAAAATGTGCTGCTGCTCACATAGTTTAACACTCATGGGCGGCCTCTCACCAATAAGTACCTTTTAATGTTCGTTCTTTTCTATTTTTGTCACTTGGTTTGGCGTCTATAGAAAATATAATGGTCGAACGTGTTTTCGGCGTTCGTCGGTGTCTGAGTGGAGCAAATAAATGCGGCTTTAAAACGACCGGCTGGTGGCAGTAGCGTGACAATACTTTGCTGTATAAAGTCACTCACGGCCAAGGGTGTCGCTGTTCAACGTAAACTTAAACCTGGTTTCACGGACCGGAAAATTCTCGACACAAAAACTTGCATCTCTTGGATCTCGAGTCATTCACAAGAGTAGCAAACATTTATAAAAAATGTTATTAATGTAGTTTGGGGATGTCATATCTTATGTTGTTATAGCAGTCATTTTAACAATTTTTTGTTTTCATTGTATGGGTTTGTGACACAATTATATAGCATTCTTTTATACTTGGACTTAATCTCTATTAATTAATTAACCTGCCACATTAATAGCTGAGCTGCCTTACCGGTCTCCGGGTCAACTCACAGTAACGACACTGAGAGATTTTTATTCAGGGCGTAACATATCACTATCAGTTACAGCTTGATACCACACTACTCAGTACAGTAATGAATTGACGGATTAATTGACCTTCAAGCTACTAATATGAATATAAAAGGAAGTATCGAGATTATTAGGAAATTCCTGTTTTACGTTCACACACAACCAAAGTACAAGATGCCATTGTTCCAAACCGTTTATTAAGAAAACAACAATAAACGTTGTCGGGCTTTCTATTTGGGAAATACCCGAGTTCGATACCGTCACTGCGTCATCACCAACTCGCGCTTTTGGAAAATCTCTCTTCTATGCTTCTTATGAAAATCTCTCTTCTTCTTCTATCTCTCTTCTATGACCACCTTGTACGGCGTTTGTGGCTGGTTGTCGTTGTTTGCGTCCCCAGCCCTCTGCTGCATCTTCTTGCCGCGAATATTGGTTCGCCACGGCGGAGGGGCGAGCTGCTGATTGGTTGTCAGAGGCACCGATCGGCTCCGTGGCACAATTCCCGCAGCTTTAGGAGTTGGAAGTCTTCTGAGGTCGTGTCCGTTGTTGTAGTCCGCATCATCGCTCAATTCTCGTCTCTCGCGTGTGTGTGTGTGCGAATGTAGCAGAGTTGTTAATGTCGTTGATCTCTTGGGCAACGAGCCCGGTCTCTCGGGATTCACTCCGGGGTGGTGGTTGTGGTGGTGGTTGTTAACACCGTTTTTATTTCTTGGTTATGTTGTTTACCAGTGCGGCTTTAGGCGTTAGAACGCATGTTGCGCGATCACCACCAAGCGAGTGGTGCATTGCGTCGTTTCTGGCGCTGTAATTGTCAACCTACCATATAACACTGTTTTAATTTCTTGGTTATCGATGGTTATCGATGTTGAGATGTTTGTTTTTAGACAGGATCGAACTTCCAGTGTTTGGAGTCTGTTGGAACAGTCCAGTGCACTCTTTAGGCTGTTTAAACTTTTGCACTAGTAGCGTGAGGGTATAGTTTGCCGACGTCAAAGTATCCTCGTGTCAGTAAGTACATTTCGTGAAACATGTGTTTGTCGACGATTTTGAATCATAAATTGCGCTCGGTCTGAGAGTTATCAGAGATATTTATGCCTTCGTGTACGAAGACGCAATGAAGTGTTTGTTCAATTGTCTTTTTGCTGCTGTAAGGGTCACGAAATGTACATAAGGGTCACGTCAATGCAAGCGAGCGTGAACACATATATCACTTTATATTCTATCGAAGGGAATATCGCGCATGTTGCGTCACTTGCAGCGTGAAAAATAGCGTCGTTCATCACGTACCGTAAGCGGGTTTACCGAGTGACGCTGTCAGTGCCACCGTGGGCAAGATTGTTACATCCCGTCGAAAAATACGCCGAGAAATTTTGTCAACTGACGACCGATACTATTCGTTACTTCACTGACGAGTTCACTGACGCTTTTTTCAGTTTAGAAACTCGAGTATCGCGCCGTTAAGTTGGTGCCCGCCGTCGAACGTAAACAAGATAAGCGTCTGACATTAGCACAATTATTAAATCGGAAAAAACGAGCCTCCATTATCGCAATGGAGGTTGTCGCCATGACATGACGTAGGGCGCCTAGGTCAAGCTGTCCATGAATGTACCGAACACCATGAATACCACAGATCGGGCTCCTATAGGCAGTATAGAGATGTTTCGTTAAAATGTAATAAAAAGCTTTGTAGACCCAATAACTTTACTGTTGGACGGTGATTATTATTTGTAATTCACCATAGTGAGCAAAGTACCGTCTGTTTGGCAATGTCCCTGTGTCACGTAACAAGATAAATTTAAAACATCGAGTGAAATACCGACCTCAAAAGCCTTCAGCGCGTGCCTTGTCCATTCTATTTTTGCGCTAAAACGTAAAAGCGTCAAAGTGACGTTTTAAATCCATGTTATAGATCTGATGCTTTGACACCGACACCATTTATCAAATATCCAAGGAAGATTAATTTTGACTTTGCGTACATCTGTCAGCATTCGTTCATTTTAGTGATAAACCGTTGTCGTTTAGCACATTCAAACGTTCAAAATGACTCGAATATTTCAAGCAATTTACTAATCAGCAAATTAAACGTTCGTGGATTATTTTCCGAGCCAAAGCAAATATTTGCACAAGCATAGATGATTTGCCGTTTGTATAGAAAAGGCGGTTTTGATTCTGCCTCTAGGTTCTATGCTATCACATTGTAATAAGATCTTGTTATATCAAGAGTGGAAAACAATTTCTTGCCATTCGAATTATATGCGCATGTATAGACTGGCAATTATAAATTAAGCTTGAGAATACATTTGTTTAAAGAACAAATATCATTGCAAAAACAATAAGTTCTGTTTTTCATTAACGATATCATATTGTATCATACATGTCATATCGTATCATACATGTCATATCGTATCATATATGTCATATCATATCATACATGTCCTATCGTATTTAACATGTCATATCGTATCATATATGTCATATCGTATGATATATGTCGCATCGTATCATACATGTCATATCATATCATATATGTCATATCGTATCATACATGTCATATCGTATCATACATGTCATATCATATCATATATGTCATATCGTATCATACATGTCATATCGTATCATACATGTCATATCATATCATATATGTCATATCGTATCATACATGTCATATCATATCATATATGTCATATCGTATCATACATGTCATATCGTATCATACATGTCATATCATATCATATATGTCATATCGTATCATACATGTCATATCATATCATACATGTCATATCGTATCATATATGTCATATCGTATCATACATGTCATATCGTATCATACATGTCATATCATATCATATATGTCATATCGTATCATATATGTCATATCGTATCATACATGTCATATCATATCATACATGTCCTATCGTATTTAACATGTCATATCGTATCATATATGTCATATCGTACCATATATGTCATATCGTATCATATATGTCATATCGTATCATTCATGTCATATCATATCATACATGTCCTATCGTATTTAACATGTCATATCGTATCATATATGTCATATCGTACCATACATGTCATATCGTATCATATATGTCATATCGTATCATACATGTCATATCGTATCATACATGTCATATCATATCATACATGTCCTATCGTATTTAACATGTCATATCGTATCATATATGTCATATCGTACCATACATGTCATATCGTATCATATATGTCATATCGTATCATATATGTCATATCGTATCATACATGTCATATCGTATCATACATGTCATATCATATCATATATGTCATATCGTATCATATATGTCATATCGTATCATACATGTCATATCCTATCATATATGTCATATCGTATCATACATGTCATATCCTATCATATATGTCATATCGTATCATACATGTCATATCGTATCATACATGTCATATCATATCATATATGTCATATCGTATCATATATGTCATATCGTATCATACATGTCATATCCTATCATATATGTCATATCGTATCATATATGTCATATCGTATCACGTATGATATCATATCAAGTGATGTCATCGTCCAGCAGTTTTTTACTTCTTGGTCGATTAATTTTCGTATTTCTGGTGATATTGACTAGCTTTAGGTTACACGTAAACAGCTCGCCTGAATACATAATGCGATGCACTGTGCAGGGTATTACGTCATCGGGAATCTTCTGCAGACAAGTTGTCAATGCCGGAAACTCAGTTAACATCTTTGATGTTTATCCGGGCGGTTCAGTTCCAACCAAGAAACGTGTGAAATTGGGACTTGCGTTCCCTTCGCGTAAATTGCCGTGTGTTGGACCCAATAGCACAAGTTTCGCTGTGTTGGTTAAAGGACTAATTGAAAATTAGTCACGACATCATATGCCCAAAATCGTCGTCTGACCATCCACTGCAACAAAATTAAATTGGGAAGCCAAGATGGACATCTAATTACTGTTTAAGAAAAAGTAGAAATTTCTGTCTCGTTTACAGCAACTTGATAGCTGACGGTTTGCGCATCGGCGTTGTATGATCTACCTTAATTATGCTAACAGCACCACCGCTGTCAATCACAGAGCGAATATGATGACGTGGCATCGTAAAAAGTCAACAGAGATTTATCACGTGTCTGTTTGTGGATGTCACGTGATGCTTTCGATAACAACCCTGTTGATGTTGAAACGATCGCCAAAATGTCATCGAACAATCAATCAAACAATCAAAATGACATCGGCCTGCCACCTTGTTCGCGAAGGGTCCTAATGGACGAGTTGAAAAGTGCGACGTCAACTTTTTAATAAATCGAGCTTTAACCTTTCCCTTAGCTGTAGGTGTGAGGTTTTCTCACCAATGACGCGCAAATATCACCGCATAAGCTGGGAAGGTTTTGAGTCAACGAACGATAAAGCTGATGTTAACATGTCTGTGTTGTCTGTGCGCTTCTCGAAGCTCTGTGTAATTAGACGCAATAACTTGTCAGACTAGCAATAACAGACAGAATAACAATAACTTGTCGTCTCTATCCTGTGTTTCCTGACGAGATGCTTTCGGCATCGATCCATTGATCTCGTAACCTTTCGAGTTAGCACAATCGCCATAAATCTATGAACTAAAAATAATCGATTCAGATGCCGTGTGATGCAGTCCTTGGTCGTGTAGCAGCTTGCCTGCGGTATTGCATTGTGGGTAGAAAATAAGAGCTTGCATGGTTGGCAAAAGCTCGGCATGATGACAATATTACTTGCATCGTTGTCAGGATCATCAGTGTAACGAGAGACCTGTTTGTGGCGATTATGCGATCTAAGTAAAATACACGGCGGCGTTGGAAGGTAAACTCTTGGAAACAGTGCACAGTACAAAGCTCTGGAACGTGACACATCAAACAAAACCTGGAAAGATGCGAAAACCGTCTAACATGCGTACAAAGCCATACGATGTCGCAAAGTACCCAGTATTCATTTTAACAGGCATATGATTGATTGATCGTGTATATGTCAAACGTCTCCGCAAACACCAGCAACAATAAGATTCAGAAATTTCTTGCTTTCAACTTAATTTTCTTGAGACAGCAACTATCGCTGAGCGCTTTTAGCATTTAAACAAAATCCCGCGCACTTTGATGGGGCAATTCAACAGGTTGAACTTAATCTGATCGCAGCTTGTGGGAAAGCTCAACGCTGTTGGTAGCCTAGGATGCATGTTGAATCAAAGTTCATTGATACTCTTGTCTTTGCCTTCGATTTTTTATCTCAAATCATGACCGAGGGCATCCAGGAACAGCAACTAACGCAAGATAAATCTTAGTCACAAAACTCACGGTTTCTACGGACACCAGGATATATTGCTACTTTCACGGGTTTGGCTGACAAATTCAAAAGTTTGAGTCATTGCTCCATCCCTCCACCTAGCGGTGATTGAAATGAAGAAGTGACGTTCGATTCACTTAAGTAAATGAAAGTTTAAATGCATCGATTGCAAAATATGATGTCGTATTAACTGTAAACATGAAATTTATATTCTATTTTTTACTGAGCATAAAAGCAATGAAAAGTGTATGTTTAATTGCCGAGTTATTATCAAGCGTTGTTTGCTCAGCGTAATACGGTGCCAGGACGCACTAAAGTATCCAGGGGATAACCCGCCATATATCAACGTAAGCAAACAAGCTCGACGCTCATGGCTTTTCTCACCCAGGACACTTTCCCATTTTCAGTGCAAAATGCCGCTTTTAGTTGATTTCCTCAAATCACCAATACGGTCGTGTCCAATGTTCCCTCTAATTTTTCACGAGTCTGAGCAAACACACTAACTCCCTGAGCGGTCCCTTGGACCACTGTGAGCAACATCAGACGTGCCACGTGCGCACTGTGGCCATTATTATGCGTTTATTTTATTTTCAATTCAGGTTGGATTTTTTTCTTGTGCGCAGCACAGATTTTCTGTGCGCGAAGACCGTGTCAGTAGTGCGCATTTGCGCACGCGCGCAGCTTAGAGGGAACATTGGTCGTGTCTAACTAGCCACCACGAAATCTTGTCGCACAATATCCAGTCTCATAGCTTTCATAACTCCGGCGGCAAAGAGACTGCTCTGCCAACACTGGCGGAAACAAGATTGCTCCGGAAATCCAAAAAAAATGAGACGGCATTTGAACTCCGGCCGCTCCGAGATCGCTCGGGAACTCCCGCGGCAACAAGGCGGCTTGCAATCACCGGATTGGGAATCACCGGATTGCAATCACCGCATCTCACGGTTCGGGAAGTCCAGCGGCAAAAAGACGGCTCTGAAACTCCGGTGTCAAGGAGGGAGCGATGGAACTTCAGCAGCAACAAGACTGATCCGAACGTTTTGCTCCGGAACTCAACTCTGTTGGTAACTTCATCTCTTTGCGTATGAGTATCAGCTCATCACACGTACTCGTAACTTTGTCCCTGTACGTAGCCTCTCCACCCTGTCGTCTTATGAAGACTTTAATACAAGTTTTAATTCGTGGCTACTTGCAGCCGTGATACAACTCAACTAAGTCAGTGCAATAACAAAACTGAAGGACACGACAATAGCATACGTCACAATTACAGCGCAGCATTCGCTGAGCCTTTAAAAAGAGATTTATCCACAGACATATATTTGTTAGACAGGGGAACCATCTCGCAGTGAAAGTTTTACACTCCATTGCCAAGTTAATTACACTGGTCAAATCAAAAATCCTAATTCTAGACGTGGTTCTTGCTTGGCTGCGGCTCAGTCCTACATGTCCGCCTCTACGTCAATGTCTTGGTGGCATCGAAGCTACTCCGGAGTTAAGCTCAGGCGGCAAAGACCCTAGTCCAGGATCGTTGTGCAGATGGTGTTCTTCATTAGCTCATGCCTTATAAGCTGTCTTGTTTGTAACACCGTTCCTTCTTACTGATGCTGGAGTAATTCCTTCTAGTTCCGGCAGAAGGTGTGTAGTGGCAACAAATCTGCCTGGAGCAGTCTGGAGAACTCTAGAACTTTACTCGGAAAACGACGGAAACGGAAACGTGGATACGACGCTGTTCTAGGAATTCCGGCAGAAAAAAGACTGCTCTGGAAAGTCGTCGGAAACGAGAGTGCTCTGGAATTCAACTCTGGCGGATGAAAGGCTACATCGAGAACTTCAGTTTCAGTGGACGCGATATTTCTCCGGAATTTAACACAGACGTTAACTAGGCTCCAAAAGCTCCGGCAGCCACAAAACAGCTCCAGGAACTCTATCGGCAAAGAAATCGCTCCAGAATTTAACACAGGTGGAAGCGAGGATGTTTCGGGAACTCCAACAGCAACGAGGCTACTCCGGCAACTCGAGCCGAAAAAAACTGTTCCGAAGCTTAACTCGACGGCAACAAGGCTGGTTGGTTACGAGGTTGCTGAAGGACTTCGGCAGAAACACGACTGCCCTGAAAATCAACTCAGGTGCCAAGGAAGCTGCTCCAGAACTCAGGAAGAAGCGAGACTGGAACGTAACTCGGGGGGATAGTCCGGAACTTTGACCCAAACGAGATTGGAACTTTACTTCAGCGGCAACGAGGTTACTCGAGGTTACGTTGTAACGTAGGTTACAACGTACAGACGTGTTCGTGCTGACAGCAGCAGCACATATAATCATCATATATATATATATATATAAACTAATAAAATACTAAAATAAAGAATACTAACAACACTAAAAATAATATACTAAAACAAAACTATATAGACTAAAGAACCAATCGTTATGTTAACAAAGTTTAAATTTCAAGTTCACCTCATCAACAATTTTGAACAGGTATAAAACATAAGCTAAGATAATTACTGCAACGTTGAAGTATGTCGAAGCAAGAAGAGCAAAGATTGACCGAAGATAAACCTCAACTTGTACAACCTGATAACAATGAAGACAGCTCATCAGGTGAAAGTGATGAACAACCTGGAACATCAAGTGCTGTTGCAATGCAAGCGGGGATGCCTCATGGTGAGTAATCTGAGATTAAAAAGATTAAGTTTTCGTCTTTGCTGTAATTAATAATAGGAACCTTTTGACGTTTGCCTTTAAATTTGATGAAAAAAGAATTATTTTTTTGTTTTTCCTTTGTTGTAAATCCAGGGCCTGCAGATGCAGGAAATCAAGTCTTGCAAACAATGGAAAATGCTGAAACTTCTCTGAGTTTTGTAAGTAGAATCGATCCAGAAATCGACTTGAAAAATATAAAACCAACACAAGTTAAAGAGAAACAAATAAATCCTTTAGGTGAGCATTATAAGACCATACAACTTTACCTTGTAAAGTGCTTATTGTCTTTCTTTATGGTATCACATTGTTTTTATTTCTTCTTGAGCTTACCGTATATTTTAAAGATTCTGCAAAAAGATTTGAACCAAGAACTGAGCAGCAGAAGTCGGCAAATAATCTCTTTGACCTTCCTCAATTAAACACCCAAACACAAGGTGCATATTCGATGCTTTAACGTTTGTTTAAAATCTTATCGAAATATGCCGCTTTTGTATTATATGCCAACCTGCGAACTGTTTGCTTGGATTTTATTTGTGTTTCTATTTCATACGTTAGTTATTTCATTTGTACGGTTGGTAGTGTTTGTTGACATTTTCATTTCTAGATCCACCTGATGTGACCCATCCAAAGCAACCGATCGAAGCAAATCCACAGGTTGAGCCCCACACAGACATCTCAGAAGTGACCAATCAATCCAATGCTTTGAACACTGAAATACCTTCTACAAGTAATGATTAGATTATAGACAAAAAAGCAGTGAATACTGTTTGTGTTAATCATGTTTTGTTCAAATAAGTTACAAATTCTACAGTTAATTAAAATTCGAAAGACAAGGTGTATATTCGATACGTATAATTTCTGTTTGAATTTATTTAAAATGTATCACTTATGTTTTTAGAAAATGCAATAATGTACAATTAAAAATTATCTTTAAAATAAAGTTTAATGTTTTTGAATTTGTTTTACTTTTGCAAACATTCATTGTGCTTATTTCTATTTTCTGTAAACTGGTTTCAATAAATTGAATTTAGACACCTTCAATCTTTATTTTATTGCAGCTTTTGAATATCATTATTATATATTTCCAAGCTATTATTTTTTGCCTACATCTAATGCATCTAAATGCTAAATGATCTGACACGCTTAAACCATTGTTACAGTCATCATTATTGTGTGCTGAGTTTGTTTTGGCTTGTAATTGTCCATCTTTACAATATCTGGTATATTTGCAAATTTTCTTGAAGATGCTAAAATCAACGGTTTAAAATTATATGAACTTTTATTTGCAAGTTATTATTTGTTGCTTGAAACTAAAGCTTCATGCTTTATATAATGTGTCCATTTCTTAGAGCAAACCGGTTTTAGGCAACCTAAACAACCAATTTCAGCATCAAATTCACAAACGGCAGCACCAAGTACCAGTCCCTCAATAGCCAATCTACCAACGACTTCATCTGCAGGTATGTTTTGGAAGTGTTCAACATTGCACCTTTTTAAAGTTTTCTTTATACATCGGTTTAAAAATGTTACTCGAGTTAAGCCTATACGTAGATTTAATATTATCACTCAGGTCAAAGTCTACCAAAGTTCTGTTTGAATCAGTTTTTTTCAAATATTGTAAACAGGAATGTTTTAAATGTTGAATGTTCAGGAATGTTATATGTTTTAAATAAAATAAAAAAAAAGTAAAGAATAACCTAGAAAAAAGATTAGTTTACGTTAGAAAAATCTAAAGACATTTTATTTTCACCTGATGACTAAATCACACTTTCAAACGTTAAATTTGGTTCAAAATTATTTATTTCTGCTACAAAACATTGTATTCAACATAATTCATAGGTTTAATTATATCTCAATAATGTTTCATTATCAGATATCGTGCAAAATCAAGCCATGTCGGTGGAAATGTGTGTGATATCATACAATTTGGCTGGAGTTAGTTTTCAGTGATTGCAAAGTTCTTTGTTGTGGATATTGAGAGATGCTTCAATTCATATATTGCGTGCGAGTTAAAAGCTAATCACTTCCTGAACTATTTTACATGTGTCGCCTTCTAACTAAGTGCTTCGTGTTTCTATTCCCCAACAGCGGCGCAAGAGCAATGCATCTTTGCTTAAATGTTACATCTTATTTCAGAAACTAATAATCCACAAGCAACAAATTCACCTTGTGGACCTGGGACCAGTCAACACCAGGATAACAACAAAGGCAACCAGCATATAATGATCAGCTATAACTGGAATGATTCAAAGGATCTCGCTCATAAGGTTTGTAAATATATTTTATGATCTCAGTATACATGTTTTAACGAAATACACGAAATATTAATAGAATCAATTATCAAAAAATCACTCTCAACTTAAATATTTGTGCTAGGGTCAAGAAGAAAGTTTTATTTCATAAACATATCCTAAATATCAGCAAAAATATTACTTAAATGACGTGGATGTTATAAAGTGCGCTGTTCCGTTTTCGCCTTAGAGTTATTTTGCAAATTGCTAATAACCGAAACCGTTTGTTGGTTTTATAAAGATTACGAAAGCAGAAGAGTTGCAAATTAGCAACTCACAAACTTAACTTAACAATCTAGTTTAAATTTTTCGCACTTTTGCAGATATCCGATGAACTCTCTGCCGCTGGTTACAAAGTGTGGATTGATGAAAACGAGATGAGAGGAGACATTTATGACAAAATGTATGAAGCTGTTGACAACGCTTACTTGGTCCTCATGTTTCTGTCCGAAAATTATAAACTCAGTGAAAACTGCAAAAGGGAAGGCAAACTTGCCGCTGACAAGAGAAAACGTATAATACCCATTATCACCCAAGACAATTATAAAATGGAAGGCTGGACAGGTATATATTTTTATTATACTTTTGATTTGTGCTTGGTTGTTTTCAACGCATTTTTATGCTTTTAACTCGTTGACTTTTTTAAATTGATTTCTACGTCATAAAATGGGATGTTGCTTAAGGTTTGAATGGTAACATTAAATTTACTATTGTTATTTTCAATAATAATCATAATTGTTACACCAGAAAACGCAAACTCAAGTATACAAAAGCTTGTGGTGATAAATCAATGTTAACTTAAAAAGTGCTATATATTCTGCCCTTGCCTTAACTAATCATTTATGTAAGTTATGTTAATGTTTTTTTCTATTTTTACCTTTTGATATTCTTTACTGAATTGTTTTTTTCGCCAGCTTTCACCACAGATAACATTTTTATTTTTACAATTTTTATCAAAAGCTCTTTTGGTGTCGGGAAAACTCTACTACGATTTTAGCAAAGAATCATTTGAGGGTAACTTTGACAAACTTATCCAAGAAATAGGTAATTAAACTTATAATTTAAAATAGGAATTTTCACAACATTTTATTATTAAAAAATTAACTGAAGTTATTATTATTGGTTATTAGTTCATTTTATTTCATTTGCTGTTAGTTTTTATGCTTTTATCTGCTTTTATACTTCCAGGAATATTAATAATTGGAATTTTACAAAACTGCTGCCACGTTTTGTAATTATTGCGTGTTCGATTTCTCATTACGCCTTTTTTTTCTAAACTAAATTTTAGTTAAATGCAAACTGCCGCACTTATTATCATACTATCGTTTTATAATAGATTGCAGTTGTGCATAGCAACGATTAAAAAACGATTTAAAGTTTTAGTCAAGGCTTTTGCATTTTGGCACTGTTATTGCTTGTATTTATTTGGGTTTGGAACCAAAACCAAAATGATTCCTAAGGACATTTTTCCTTTCAACGATTCATAACTCTTTTTAACCTGTTCCATAGATCATCCCAATGAGCAACAGCAATTCACCAAATGTTTGGAGACAAATAAAGCAGGTTAGTTTATACAATGATGTATTTGATGTAACATTAATGTTTGTTTTATATGCCGTAGTTGCTGAGGAAAACAACATGTGCGTTCTGCAACTGTTCCGATTTATAAATATATATATAACCTTATGCAGTTCCCTTTTTTAATATTCATGCTTTAAAGGTCTGTATTCTTATCAGACCACCGAAAACTCGGAAAGCGAGAGGAAGCTATTGGAAAAGTTTTGCAAGAGCAAAATAAACGCCGTGAAGATGACATCCGTCTCCAAGCTGGAATCGACGTCTCAGTAGCAGATATTCCAATTGTCCATCCAAAGTACACTAAGGTATCTTATTTCCAAGGACAGGCAGTTCCAGAACATGAAACTTATGCCGCTTCAACTGGTGAACCTGATACACTTAAGCGGGATGAGGATATTGAATTTGAAGAATTGTTGAAGTCCAACAATCGCTTTACAGCATTTATAGGTTACCCTGGATCCGGAAAGACGACTTTATCCAAAAGATTAGCCAAAACAGAAGAATACACATGTCTTTATTATAAATTTATGGAGATGCCTGTTGGCAAAGAGGTCAGTTTCCGGAAGCTAATTATGGATAACATTTATCCGGATTTAGACGACAGCACTCGAGAGGATGCATGGGAGTGGATCAAAGAAAATCAGAAAAGTTGTCTTCTACTCTTTGATGGTCTGGATCAGGCGGAGTGGTCATTTAAAGACAAAGTACCGAAAGTGAACTATGATACTCCAGAAAGTGTACCGATACTTTTAGCCAATCTTTGCAATAAACAATTCCTTCCAGACATTAAGCTCGTTTTCACCTCCAGGCCCCACAGTGTCACCAGGCTTCCTGCTCCACTACGTCCAGACTATACAATCTTACTTGGTGATCTGCCCCTAGAAGGTATGAAGGAACTGTTTTATTTTTATGCTGGTGCTTCTGCCGACCAGCTTTGGAATGATCTTTCCCGAAATGCTAAAATTGTTTTTGCACTTTGTTTCAACCCGCTGTTGCTTCAGTTAGTTATAGCAGCAGGTTTGGCTCCTACAACAAAAATTGGAAAAATCATCACCACTACGAGGGTTTTTGCCACAGTTTTGGAGAACCTCAGATGCAGTGAGCATGCAAAACACCAAGACATCACTTTACTAGTAAAGCAGGTGAGAGAACTGAACATGTTTCTGTTTGCCTAAAATAGTGAGAATGAACAAGATCATATTATTATTTGTTTTATGTTGCAGCTCAGTGAATTGGCCTACAAAACCACAATGAGGTCTTCAGTTATCATCACACGAAACGACCTTAGAGCAGTTGGTCTTAAACCAGACGAGATACAAGATATCGTCGTCGGCATTTACGCCCATTTTGCGGCAGTCAGCCGCGTGTTTGATGGCCACGTGAAGTATTACTTCGCCCACCAGCTGTATCAGGAGTTTTTCACCGCAAAGTTTATCGTTAATGAGCTGCCCATGGATAAGTTTAAGCACTTTGTTTCAAACGAGCTATTTTCCAAGGAGAAGTGGTCTGTTATTAGGAGATTTGTTTGCGGTCTGCTCATAGATATGATGAAAGGTATTATCAGGATAGTAGTTATGTGCATTTTAAGTTATGATTTACTATTAAGCTTATTCAAACATGAAAATTGTAAAATATCAACTTTTCTTCAGATTCCAGCATCAGCAGTATTGCTGCAAATGGGCACGATCAACCAGAACGCTCGTGCTTGTCCTCACTTCCTTTCAACAGGTGAAGTTAAAAACGTTTTTGTTGTTCTATAAGCGATCTCATACTAGGCAAGAAAGAGAAAAAAGCGATTATGACATTTTTAGACAAGATGACCAGGTAGAGGAGCAGATTTCACTTACACAGGAGCCAGCAGAGGAGACGATATCATCTCCTGAACATCAGTCATCAGCCTTACTTTCACCTAGGTCTACAGAACAGCAGGCATATAAGAAGACATCCTCTGTATCCGGTTTGTACCATTCTGTTCTTGTTACAGTATTTGCAAAGAAATTTGGTACAGTTTTCAAAAGTACCAGCGCCCAATCGTATCGTTCGTATCTCTCGGTGATGAAGTATTTCGCCGCAAGGGTCATGATACTATTGCGCTCGCTCCAACTTGACAAGATTTGTCAATATGATGTTCATTGAATTGACATCCCCGTAACTTCTAATTCCACAAAAACACTACAATAACGTATCCCTTCAATCACATGTTTTTCATTTTATTTTAGGCCTTAAATATGAAGGACGAAAAATTGTTTCGACGTAGGTGGTCGCAAAGACATAAACAATTACGACGATAATTACCACAAATAAAACGGGCAAATGTGGCCTCGAAGGCTAAAAAGGAAGGCTGAAACGTGTATCACAATAATATAATGACAAAGAATAAAATTTTATTTCAATTGGCGTCGAATACAAAATAAGTGCTCATTTTAATAATTTAATTTTCATTGTAAATCAATCCCACAGTACTACGAAGCACATAGCAAAGGATTTATTAAAACATCCAAAGGTTTGATGGAAACATCGTCTCTAATGGTTACGATGAAAATAATCAAAATAACAACAAAGTCACGTGATCGATTCATTGTTGTCATTTTGTATCAAACTGATCCAGACCTGCAATTGATGAAGTTAACTGTAACTGCCACTTGCACAACTGTTTAAAATTTTAGTTATACTCTAAAAGTAAACGTTGCGAAGTTAAGATGGGCACTATCACTGTTAATGGGTTAATGGAGGTTACATGGCGTCTGAATAATCCCGTCATCACCACAGGACAAGGATAATGCTAAAGCCGAAACTTGTGGTAAGGTACCGGTAATAAGCATATGTGTAAAAAACTTACATTTTATGTCTGACTAAAACTTAGTAATATTCCAAGAAAAGTTGCCGAAGATTAGGGCATGTTTCAGTGTATGAGAAACATAGTGAAGAATCCGGTAGGATGTAAAACGAAATATGAATAGATTTCTGAGTAGTTTGTGTGGTTAGCCTATGTATAGGCTACCGGCAAATATACTTTCATATCAGTTGCAACTTCAGAGCTACAATTAAAATCCTTTTTAATCATTTTTGCTTTGTCTTTGTCCACATTTTAAGCTACTGTATATTTTAGCACACTATACTGGTTAACAAACTGCAAAAGTTGCATATAATAGATGTTATGACGTTCAAGCTAAATTTCCTAGGTTACTGCTTTCAGAAATGTTCCAATGTGAAAGCTCTGCCCATATTTTTTATGGACATTGTTGTCTTAGGTCCAAGAACTTAAACACAATTGCATAATAATAACATCGAAAAGTGGTTAACCTATTAGCACAAAGTATAAGGACCAATCAACCTATTTCCAGTTATAATAGGCTGGTAAAATTGGCTGCAAATAACCATAAACACATGACTGGGGTATAATAGTTGCATTCATTCATCATCTTTTACAAAGACTCTTTTTTGTAAATTATAGATGTGATAAATTTTATCAGATAAAAGTAAGAATTGATAGAAGTAGCCTATTACACAGCATGATGATGTTATTAGATGTAGCACCCATGTTTGTTGCTGTGCTACTGCTATATCTGTTTAAGTCTTATATGCTTGGCTTTGTACACTAGCCTGTGGAGCTCTACAACTGCTTTTGTCTCACTTAGTTTAGTTTCTTAAATTGCTCACATAACAGTTATTTCCATTTGTTGTTGCATATTTTGAGAATAACCTTCAGCTGAAGTTCTTAAATGTGATACGCTAAAGTTAAAATCATATCTTGAGTTGAAAAGGCATTGAGTTAGACAACTTTAGGTGTTGAGATAATTAGTGCTAACTATGCTCTGGGGAAACAAAAGTACACTTCAGTTACTATTAGTAGTTTACATGCATTTTATTAATTTAAGTTGCCTTAAATTGTTTGAATTTTCATGCAAATGAAATCAAGTTCATGAGCTTTTACTGTATTACAATTGCTACACAAACAGTGATACAACATTTTGTACATTACTTGAATCAATGGAATTACACACATCTATTTGGGTGGCATAAAGCTCAATATTGAGTACATTTATTTTCGTGCATTGTTTGTAAGTCCTGTGGCATTAACTGTAATTTGTGCATTATCATATCCACGTCATTCAACACAGTCAGTCCATAAATTGTCATTTTTGTGCTGTGCAGTATACAGGACAGGCCTTACTAAGCACGAACCCAATGCAAGAACTGATGGTGGGCATTTTTTTGCCAATAACTTAATGGAATAATATAACTTAACTTTAAATAACTTAATGGAATAATATTCATATCAACGTTAACCAAATATAAACTCTTTGCAAATCAGCTCTCATCAAAGCTTTGCTTTGTGATATGTTTTCACCAAGTTCACATTCTCTTTCGAGAAAGTTAAATAATAACATTGACAATAACACTTCGAGAACAAATTAACAACACTGTCATTTGCACAAAGAAATGCTAATTTTGTTTTGGTACTAAGGGGCATGGAGCCCAAGTTGTTTAAATCACTGGCAATGGCCTAA
This sequence comes from Clavelina lepadiformis, assembly GCF_947623445.1. Taxonomy (NCBI): domain Eukaryota; kingdom Metazoa; phylum Chordata; class Ascidiacea; order Aplousobranchia; family Clavelinidae; genus Clavelina; species Clavelina lepadiformis. The sequence continues at coordinate 861,405 of NC_135243.1, read as the reverse complement.
GACCAGCACTGACAATAAATATACATATACTTGTAGTATGAAATGTTTCTTTTGTCAGTGTCTCATTGTGGCAAATGCTGCCAAGTATACAATGTTTACTCTGTTTTAAAGGGTAATGATGAACATTTTTACAGTAATATAAACAATGTCCATTGCAAAATCATGGGATCACTGCTGATAGTCTGTAGTTGTTACTGGAGTAAGAGTCAGGGGTTGACTTTTGGGTTGACTATTGATCAGTTTCAGCATTGTAACTGCTGTGAAAAGCCGGTACTTAAATAAGGCTTTTCATTGATTTTCATCGGTTTTGGTTTGACACACAGTTCACTCAGGTCTGTTGCAGTTTGATAAGCATTTTTCTAGCAGCACCAGGTGGTCTTCACGTCAAACAAATGCATGTGATGTTTGTGGATTGGTTGCCACTTAAGATAGACATCGTGTTTGTTGCGCATGTCTCTGAGGTTGAGTGCAGGTTGTGGAAGAATACTTCAGTGGCTGTTTTGCGAATGAGTTGTCATTCTAAGAATATAAATTTCATTAAATATAAAATAGAGAAAAAGCATTGCAAATTAAATACTAATTTACAAGTTTTTGTGTCACAGCAGGAAATCATTTATATTGCCATTTTGCTATATACAAGTATTTTGACACTGAAAATCACAACTAAACATACTAGCAGAAAATTAGAATAAACTAATTTGGAGCAAAAGCACTGTTACATTCATCTGTATAATACAAACGTTTACAATACTATAATACATGGCTTGGTCGCAATGTTTCGATTGTTTTTTCAAAAATTTGGTTTTGATACTCATAAACTGATTCAGTACTCCTCTACTTATTATTACAAAATCAATTACAGCACTACTACGAAAGCAAGCAAAACCTGTTTCTGTTTAGTGTCTCGGCCAACAGAAAATAATATAGCTGAAATATGGTTTAGGCTAACACTTGTGTTATTTTACACTGGCCGCCCCTACCAACTCATGTAAAAAAATGATAGCCACCATATGGTGTGCTACACATTTATATGCAATAAAGTCGGTTTAATATGACCACCCGCTTTATATGACCATGTTGATATAGTGCCAAACTTTGCCATACAAATGTCTCTGTTTACTATGACCTGTGTTTGAGTATTACGACCACTTTTTCAATTTTATTCACCCAATGTTTCTTTGTCAACTATGCAATGAGACAGGAATGACTGTGCCATGTGAGTTTTCTTTCGCACCATGTAAAAAATGTATGAGATTTTAGAAAGTTTAGTCAATTTGTTTCTGACTGTGTCGATACTGCTTGGTGTATGGCAATGTATCAGGCTTGCAGCTTTGGTTATTATGACTATTCCGATATTGTAACCAAAATGGTTTGGTCCAAAGACAGTCATAATAAGCGAAGTGTACTGCATTAACATGCAGTGTAATAATTTCGCTCAATTCTCTTTGCTAATATGATATTAGAAGATAGTTTTTACACGACCTCAGAGATGATTCCCCACCAATCAAACATCGGTTATTGAGCAAGACTTAGTACAGTTCTCAGAGGTGAGCAGTACTATAGTACCAAATTATTTTATTGCGGTACTTTATTCAGTACCGATACCATCGGTACTTTTAGAGAACAGTACAGAATCCCTGTACTGAATTACTTTTTTCTAGAAATTTAAGTTTGTTCCAGTGCTTGGTACTTCTAAAATGATTACTTCAAGGTTTTCAGAAGTTTGTTTTTTAAAATTTCATTTTGAGTGAAACTTGATTTCAATTTTAGTGTTTTTTGCTCTTTTTTAATCTACAAATGTCTAATAAAGTCGCATAGAGTGAGTTCACATTGTTTTTGACCTGAAGTAACCTTTAGCGGGGCCATAATATCAGCAAAAGTTGCACTTGTAACATGATCCAGTAGTTTGGTACCCAGTACTGGCAAAGTACCGGACTACTTTTTTGAAATAGTACCAAATACCGGAACCGTTGGAACCTTTATTGCCAAGTACCGTTACCAATGGTACTTTCTACGTACTGAGTGCCCACCTCTGACTGCTCGTGATCCATGTACTTTATAATAAAACGGTGTCATGCACAGTTTGCATATTATTTAAAACAATGCATTGTAATTGTAATACATAACCGTTATAAAATAAAAGATCCTCTAGCAACTGCTCTTAACATGCAGTCTTAAAATATTACTACAACCAATTTTTTGTTTTCAACATTATATATACTGTGCCTATTTCGGAAACTACACTTTATCAAATTTGTATCAAAATATTGTTTTAGAACGTTAGTAATCAGCAGCAAAAAGATAAAATAGTTGTCTGTTTTGTGAGCAGCCATTCGCCCAGTTTGGTAAATCAAAAATGCAACTTCAGTAAATGGCATCCAGTCAGTTAAAAAAACGCAAATTTAGCAAATCAGCAAGTAGGCTTATATGCAAAAAAATTGGCAATAGTTTCATTTAGTACATTTCACTGCATTCTAGCCTACAGTTACTTGCAAGCTATTTTGTATAGGCCTAGACTATATTTGTCACCTGTCAGTATTAAGCTTGATAATAATTTATTTCCAGATGTTGCTGAGAAGAGGAGGATTTGGATAGAAGCACTAAAGTCACAGCTGGTACGATTTGAGAAACTGCAGGATTGGTATGGTAAGTTTATTTTCTGACTTTGTCCTAAATCTGCGATTAAATGAATAAACTGCATGTGCATGTTATGCATTATTTGCCATAGACATGCATTATATGCAGCAGAACACACATTTATGTTGAATTTCAAAACTTACCTTTACTTGGCCTAGTACAGTAAGGCTGCTGGCAGACTGGTGATGCTGTGAAAATATTTCTGTGATAATATTTTGTGAAAATTGTTGAAATGACATGTAGCCTATTTAGCCGGGAAATATTTCCACATAATCACTGGTAGATTAGTACAGCAGCCTACTAGGCCAAGTAAAAGTAAGTTTTGTAATTTACATGTCTATTGCAAACATATTGCCAGTGCTAGTGTACAGAGCCTAGCTTAGTAGGCTGCCGGTGATTCTGGTGAAAATATTTACCGGCTAAATAGGCCACATGTCATTTAGATCAATTCTGGTTGTTGTATTAAGTTTATATTCAGTTTAAAATGACTGCTTCTTGTTTTAATTCGTCCCAAACAGGTAATTTAAAGAAGACTAAGTTTTCGCTTTCAACTTGACTTTGTTGCTTAAACATGAAAAATTTCCGTCTTAAATTTATTTCTATAACGCGGCGAACTACAACCGGTAAATAATTAACTATTATGTTTGTTTAGTTGGCAACAACAGACGCAGATATGTTTCGCTTTTATGCGAATTAAACGAATCCAGCGACATGGAACTCTTCAATATGGCGTCACTGCACTTTCCAACAAAGCTTGATCTGAGTCTATTTAAATTGTCATCATCAGAAGCCGCGATCTTTTGTGACGTTTTAAGAAAACAACAAATTGAGTTAAAGGAGCTTGATCTGGGGAACTGCTTCTCCCCTGATGATGTGGAAAGATTAATTTCGGCGATCTCTGAGATGCCTGGAAAGGTTTGACGATGTATTCAACTTTTTATCGTTTGCTTAGAACAGCAAAAGACGTCATAATGAATTGTTTACATTTGTTCTTATGACGTCATAATGGCTAGTACGAAGATATTTTTCAAGGCAGTTTGCTGAGATTACTGGGCAGTGTAGGTCGGATATTTTGTGCTAATTTATATAAAATTGCAGAATAATTTTGCGACGGTTTAGTGATTACTTGAATCTACAAGGAATGTGGAATCTGCGATAAACTTGGTCGCTTAAAATTCCTTCTTTTTAATGAAAAAATGACAAACTTTTGTTGGATCAGTTTTAGCCTGGCATGTACCGGTTAATATTTGGGTCAAATGAAAAGTTTCATTTTATTTAAAACTGAAAATATTTTTGCAAACTTATTATCAGGATTTGTTTCTTCAACTAATACTCGATACCGGTTTTAATTGGTCGCTCAAAATTATTTCTATTTAATTCAAAAACCAAGAATTTGTGTCGGACCAGTAGGCTAGGCCTAAATCTGACCACGTGGTGCTGGTTAGTTATTAACCAATTAATGGTAATATTAACTTGTGTGTAGTAATATATTAGCTTCACCAATACACCAGGTTGTAGTTTACAAACATTTCATCTGCAGGTAAAATTGTTGAACATCAGTGTCAACATAATCAAAGACATTCCAGGACCAGAATTTTTCGCTAAAATTGAAGAAGGTCTGTGGATGGCTGGTTGCTTCGAAGATGGAAGATTCCTCGCAAATTCGAGCGAGAGACAAAAAATTCAACTCGTCCTTGACCAGCTTCATGGCTCGGTATTCTTTATATCTTGTCATGTTTGTGTCAACTTGAACTTTGCACAGAGATTTAGTTTTTAACCAAATTTTTAATTTATAGCGGTTGGAAGTTCATGTTGGTGACGCCTATCTCACTTCGCGCAATCACTGTTGACGTAATAATGGTAAGTAGGTTTCATTTTTAAACAGAAATTCTATTTTAATTAAATTCTGATAAAATTGCTTCCACACATCGATTCACTTGTTTAAAAGAAATTGCGTCGTGGCCGGGATTCGAACCGCGGACTTCTGCGATATCGAGTGATCGCTCAACCCGATGCGCCATCTACAGATTTACTAATTCTTTGATAAAATTGATTTATATTTGTACATAAACTAATAGTGATGTCATAATTATAATAGTTAGACATGTTAATTCAAATAAATATTCACTGCATTATGTTGAATGGTGAATTTGCTGTAATATTTTAGATTTGCTGATTTTTGTGATTTGAAATATCCAGAGTGAGTTTTGTGGAAATAAAATTTGTTGTAAGACAGAAATTGGTTTTGTGTCAATATTTTCAGCGTCACATTTCTGCCCAAGCGTTATAAGTAGGTTTTTATCATCGCTAATTGCTTTGTAGAGTTCAGCTCTAAATTGCTTATATCTGCTCAAATCTAATGAGGCTGGTACTATGGCTTGTAGGCTAAAGCATCCGCCTCGAATGCTGCCTCTACCTTGTAACCAATGATTGTCGTCGGAACGGAACCACGAACGCGCTCCCTTTAAGGGGTTATTCGCTGTAAGAACATCATTTTATGTAGTGACTAAAAAGTTACAGCTTTGAGACTAATTAAAAAATAAAACGAAGAAAAATAGGCTAAACAACTTAACACGCAACACAAAGCACAGCAGCACGTCAGAATCTTGTTTTGGCGTTTCGATATAAAAGCTTTGTTTTCAAGCTGACAACAATGAACCGAGTTTGCATCGAGAATCGTAAGTTTGTCGATGTCGTGTGTGATCTACTTTCGCATGAGACGCAAAAGCGATATTTGTCGTGGGCTTTGTGCAGTCTGATATCACTTTAACAGCTTAGCAGCGTCACCGCCATACTTTCATACTCGGTTTATGGTCGTAGCAATAGTTATGAAAGGACGGTTATTCCGTCACACCACCAACATTGTTTTCTGCTATTGCCCGACTTTGAAAAACGGCAAAGTGGGCAAAGAGCCGAGGGCAGATGTCGCATTTCAATTGCATTTACACAGAGAATGCAAAGAGATGAAACCTATTTAACGATAGTTTGTGTGCATAGAATGTACCAACAAAGAAGGTTGCGTAATAACGTAATTTGTAGCAGACATTTGTGACAGGATCTCCGTTACGTGGTAACGTAGATTGCGTAATTATTTATAATTTCGTGCAACATTACCGAGCACACACACTTGGTATAAACCTATTTAGATGCAAATGAAAACTCTCCAGGGAAGTTGACTCTCTTACGCAGCGAAAAACTGGCAGTTATACCCTGACCTTTTCATGATGACAAGTTAAGGTGAAAAGCGAGACTCGGCGGGCCCTGGATGCATAATATTTGCCTCTTTTGCTTTTTTTAAGATCTCAAAAATTTCCTCTTTCAAGATGACAACTCTAAAGACATCCATCGCGGAGCTGAAGGATCGACCAAAGCTTCTACCTTTGAAGTCGTGACAGAGATGCCTCTGGTTTTGCGACGACAATTCCAGGCCATTTCGGCTTTGGTGATGGCTTTGCTGACGTCCGCTTGCGATGGGATTCTCACCCCAGTCTTCTGCATGAGCTCAATGTTCTTCGTTTGGCGAAGAAGTTCGAGGTCGCCGGAATCCCATTCGAAGATGCAGCTCGACATGAACTAACAATGGATGAGATACTTTAGTACACCTCGCAGCTAAGCGACGCATGAAGCGCCGAACAATAAGCCACACGATAAGGTGAAAACTTAGAAATTTCCGCAGCGATTTTAAATGTAAGTACGAAAATAAATTTAACTTTTAAAGCATTTTAACCTTTGTCCTACTGCATGGGTACAATTGTAACCTTTCCAATTTTAAATTAAGGCAGTATTTTTTGTAGAAACCTGAGGGACCTGAAATTTCCTGACATCTCTAGATCTTTGTGTTAGATTATGCAGAGTAAATTTCGGCAAAAAATATTTACACATTACCGAGATTGAGGATCGAGTTGTTTTTACACCCTTAACAGGCGGCATGGGTACAATTGTACCCATACACATTGTGTATCGAAATGATGCCAGAATACATAACCCAAAGACAATTTTTCCAATTTTGAGTGAAACAGATTACCGAAATGATTTATTTGATACGAAATATGAACGAAAATTTAATCGAGGTGGTTTTAGTCGGTTTCAAAAGTAAAAAACTTTGTTTTTGTCACTCATTTTTCGTCGCAAATAGGCTGAATGCAAGCCACGCAGCTTTTCCTGGTCTTACGTCGTTTTCGTTTCTGGTCTCTGCAGACATAGCAGCTGCCAACAATCGGTGTAGCTCCACGACTTCCATGGGGTTCTTTGGAGTTAGTTGCTGGAGTTAGTTCGCCTTCTGGCGGTGTCGCAGTGTGCCGTCCAAGAACCATTTCCTCTGCAGCTCGAAGCAAACGGTTTCTCATCACCATCCGGTTGGCAGAGCGAGCTTTCACTGAAGGCATACATAGCTGTTTCGCAAGATCTTTCAGAAACTTTCTCCGCTGGTCCTTTTTCCTGAAATCTGAGTTGTGTTCCCTGTAGATGATAAACGACGCTAAACCAGTGACGTCGATCATGTTATAGAAAAACGCCAAAGTCCAACGCAATGTCCGTCGTTTTACAGTGTATTCACCCAGCATTTTGCCCATCGTGTCCACCCCATCTTTGGTTTCGTTGTAATAATTGATTATCTCTGGTTTGCTTGATTGCATCGCTTCGACTTCTCCAGTCATGTGCTTGGATATGGACTAACTGTGTCAGTAACTTTGAGCCACCAAACAGCAACAATGTAGGCTAGAAATTTCTACCCACTTATCTCATTCGAAATCTATGTTAAATTTCGACTGAGTGAGATGCCATGAAATATCAGAGGAAATTATGGGAGTAGAGTACAGCGACATAATGAGCTGTTTGTCTGCGTATAATCGAGGTCACAAAGATAAAGATGCTATATCATATAGCGTTGTCCACTGTCTACTTGGCCTAACAACACGTGTGATACTTCCGTAGAGCACAATATTTAAACGTTCAGACCAATAAATACAGCACACCGTACAAAAAGTATAACTAATTTGGGAATTTCAATATAAAATGTATGTGGGTACAATTGTACCCATACCGCCTTTTAGCGGTGTAAAATTATGCAGTAGGACAAAGGTTAAAGCGTTTTATATGAGGTGTAAAAAAATAGAAAAGTTTTGCGTCCCTCGCGTTCTGAGCTGGATGGTCGAAACGCAGGAATTTAACAACCAGCCTTTAAGCACTTTCGGCTTTCTACGAAATTCAAAATATGGCTTCGGGAATGGGGCGATATTTTCTGCCTTAGCGCAGGGCGGCTAAAACCTAGGTTACGCCGCTGTTTCAGAATAACTATGAAGTGGTGAAAATGAAGCTCCACGATTTAAGTTGCTACTCCTCCTAAAGTTGCCTCAGAGCTAAAACATCACATCATCATCATCATCATCTGCCAATGGCTTATTGGAGTCTGCCTCGCGTCCATCGTAACAAAGCGACTGCTTTGCATGACGTATACACATGATGACGCGTGATGACGCATGACGTATACACAGTGGTGAAAACAAACCGGAACGGTCCGGAACACAGTTCCCGTAAATGAGTTATTGCCGGTACGGTGTACCTGCAAGGGAGAAACGCCAAGATGTCAAAAAGTGATAAGTTAGTTAGTTAAAGTAGAAAGTTAAAAGTTTTGATACGAAATGAAACAAAATTTTCCGTGTAAAGTTTTTAATAGATATTTGCATCAAACGTAGTCACCGCTTTATAAACCTACTCAGGACCAGAATTCTTTTACACTCAACGACCGTGTCAATTTATCTTACTTGTTGTCCTGCTTTTAGCACCCTTTTGTTCAAAATTTGGGGAACAGTCCCCTCTTTTTCGAAAGTTAAGAAATGTCCCACTTGGAAAATAGGCCCTAATCCTTGGTTATGGCTGCATTTAATAGCGTCAATATTTTGTTTCTCTGATAAATTTTGGAGTCTATCATGACATATGTTGCAAACACAACACTTCTCGTCAAGATTCTTGAGATAAATAGCGCATGGTTTTGCCTGCATTTACTAACGTGGCCTGACAATTATAGCAAATATCACAGCTACCGCCAACTAACGGCTAATGCAATCCAGCTGTCAGTCATAGAAAATTCCCGCCCAACACAGGAAGCGTTTAGACCTAAGTAGTTTTAATAAGTCATATCATATAGTTTGGAAATAACATAATTAGGGGAACTATTAATAGGAAAGAAAGATAAAATTTTTCGAGAGGTAGTCGACTCAAAACATGTCGCAAACGGTCTTTCATTAAAACATCAATTGCTATTCTTGCACTTAGTGCAGAAGTGCACCGTCAGTCTGTTCACGATGTATCGATTCGAAAAAAGTTAATATTGCTGGAATTGGGGAGGAATTTGTTTGACCGTCAACACAGCGTTGGTTCTGGTGAAAATCCAACACAGCGCCAACATGCGGGGACTAAACTTACAATGAATCTGTTACCAAATTACTCGTTACCTAACAACAATGAACAACAACGGGAAGCTTCAGCTTTTCTACGTATTCATGTTAACACGCAATTCTCTTATAACTTAAATCTTTTTTAAAAATATTGCATTTTTATAGAAAGTTGTTTGTAATATTAATAATTGTTTGTAAAGTAATATTTACAGGTTCTTTAGACCACCCTAGAGCGCATTGCAAGTAAGTTGGCTGCTTAGGGGAGTATATATGACGAATGCTTCGAAACAGTTGTGTCTTTGATGAGGTTAACAGGAACAGATAAATCAACATTAAAATTCTGTTCTTTCATAACTTACAAATTTTCCGAAATCGTTAAATTTAGCTGCGAAATTTTCCTTGTGGAGTAGTTGCTGAAAGGAATGATTTTATTGCCACACAATTTCCCACAGTATAAAAGAATCTAAAAATACAAGACTTCGACGAGCAAGTGCGGACGAAATTTGACACTAAGGCGTTAATTTTACCTCGCGATAACTTTCGTACTGTACTTAACGATTTTGTTTAATTTCCTTCTGTAATTTTCACTCGTAGCTGGTAAAAAAAAACTTTCCAGATGACAACAACAAACGAGCTCTTTTACAATTATAGACTTGAAAATTTCTCGTTTGCAAGAAACTCGCAAATAGACACTCAAAAATTGTGGTTTATAAAACAGATATAACTTAATTGTACAAAATTACAATCCAGGTTTTGAAAATCAAGATTTATTGGCAGGATTGCAGCAAGACAAATGAATAGAAAAATGGCATTATTGAGTTATAAGTACTAAATATGGCCTCGAATTTACACTCTAATTGGATATAGTCCAACTTCAAAAGAAATGGCATCGCGCAAAATTAAATTTTCTTCATATAGTAGTTTGCCATATGCTTGTGTAGTCAGTTCAGTGCAGGGCTGTAGAGTGACGTGGTGTCGTGGTGGATTTATAAAACCACCCGCATTGATGGAGCTTGCCGTGTTTATTGAAATCTCTGCTCAGTTGTTTCTTTTATGTTTGCGGTCTGTTGTTTTACTCGAACTTTTATTGTTCGACTTGCTTGTGTCAATCATGACTGTTTTCACTTTCTGTCTTCAAAGAAAGATTTATAAGTTAGGCATAATGAAAAGTTTATAAAGTCTATGTTATAGCCATAGAAAGTCCGTATGTTGTTGCAATAAAAGCAACAGTTTTAGTGCGAGGTGTCTGATTTACAGATATAACCCGAGCAGAAGATGTGTTCAGGAATTAATGAGTATGCTTTGATTAATAAAGTAGTCGGGATGAAATTAAACAAATTTTGTTCGCTTTTTTGCATTAGCTATAGGCCTGTATAAGAAAAATTTTAATTAATAGATTGTTTAAGTAATGTCATCACTGACAATGGTGTCATTCTTATAAAAATGAATTTTCAAACAGTTCCAGTAGTTTTGGCTTTCTTGGCGGCACAGGTAAAATCACAGTTCAAAATAGGTGATAAAATATAACATCTTGCGCCTAACAATGTGACCATGTTGCTGTAATTTGCATTTGTAGGTTGTCAACTAACCAAGACATGCAGAGTTTTGTCGTTTATCAATGTAATTATCACATAACAATTGCTGTAGTTTATAACTCTGCGTTTGTTTCTGAGCAAACAAACTTTCGGTAAAAACAAAAGCGCACGTGATTTTCTGCGGCTTTTTTGACAGAAAAAGTTCTATAAGAGATTCAGCAATTTATCTTCAACCTTTTACTAACCTTGGGTGTCTTAATGTTTCATTACTTCTGTCATAATCTTTGCGACTTAAAAAAAAACTTAAAATAAACAGAATAGAATAAGTATAGAGCTGATAGAACATGATCAAAATAGAATTCTCGTTTCTAAAAACATTTTTCATGTTTTATTCTGAAATTAATAAAACTAATTGATACTGAGTCATATAAAAAACTAAACCATAAAATCCTGTTGTACATTTGAACTGAAATGCGAAATAAACTAGGATGACGTAACAAGTACTGGAATTGACGTTCGCTCTATATCACCGCTGTGAGGATGCGAGCTTTCATTTCTTACGTCACTTTCAAATATCAACAACACTTCTGGTGGATTGTATAGAGTTGATTGATTTTTAATTTTTATATTTTTCATTGTTTTTATTCCTTTTTCAGTTGATGGTCAGTGGGATCACTTCAATAAACTTGGACAAGATGTGCGCCAATTATATGTAATCGCTTTATATCGAAAATGATGTCATAATAGTTCTCTGTGACGTCTTGTTTTAATCGAACATGCTACTACTTTATTTATTTTTCCTATTCCACCCAGCCAAGAACCCCACGATAAAGAAAATGAGTTTCTGGGAGAGAAACAGACGAGTTGCGTCATCATTGCCGAATTCTGTCAAAATTACACCAAAGTACCCGGTATGACAATATTATGACGAAACAATCTCTTGTCTCAATCTCAACTAACAAACACACAAACAATCTGAGATTTTCACAAAACTAGAAATACTCAATATTTCCACAAAATCCTCACCTTACTTTCCTTGCTAAAGGTCACTGCCCTTACGTCAACACCCACGTGACCAACATGATTCCTCCGGATGTCTGCTTTCCCCAAACGCTTGGTGGCGGCATTGCCTACACGAGATGTTTTAAGAAGCTCAATGGAGTTCATTACAACATCTCATGTATGAGGGTTATAACCTGAACGACATTAAGTTATTTGCAGTATACTTTCTATATTCTTATTGCAATGGAGCAGTCTATATTAGGCTACTGTTTGCAAATAGATAAACTTAGAATTTTATATGACATTTCATAGCCTACAAGGTTATCGTTGAAAATAAATGGAACATTCTTATGAGTTACTTTCTTTGAAATCCAGTTAACGCGACTCGCAACTGTGAATCAGACGGAAGATGGTCTCGTATTAATTTTACTGCTTGTCGTCCAATACCGGACTCGGTCAGTTCTGCATGAATGCTTTCACATAAAAATTTTATAACCTGCACGGATAGATTTAATAATTTAAGAATAACAACAAATAGAACTTACATTCAATTAACTTTAAATAAATTCAATTAAGATTCAACAATCTTTATCAATTTATATGGTCAAGATTGCTTGCTTGTCTCGAATTATATGATTCAATACTAACATCGCTTGGGATGGGATAGAAATTTTTAAATCTAAAAATTGATTTACAGGATTTTTAAATTTCAGAGTGACCCTGCCGAAGATTACGTCAATGCCCATCTCAAGATTGTCGTCATCATAACCTATGTAGGCAGGGGACTTTCCCTCTTCACATTGATCATCGCTTTTTTACTCTTCTGGAGACTCAGGTACATCTATGGCGGACGACATCGATTGTAAAACATCGCAATAACTCGATTTAGAGGTCATTGACCTCGTATTCTTTGATCTCAGTCTTAGCCATTTGAGACCTTGAGTCATGATTATACTGTGGCTTCAAGTAAATTCAATTATGACCTAAACGAAGTTTTGGAAAATTCACAGAGAGGTGATGACGAAAATTCGCGGCTTTACGCGATAGAAGTTCTGCAACGATTCAATTATAATAAACTGGTTATAAGAAAGTGTATGGTTTGCATGTTGAAAGTTAAAAGAGGTATGTGAGAAAAATATCTCTTGTATAGGGAGGACTCTATGGCATAAACGCTATGCTAACACTTTATACAAAGCATGAAGTGAAATCCAACTCTATTGTTCTCTTGGAAAAAATAGGTTATTTCGGCTTTATTACGGCATGCATACGTCATTTTGTTTACGTCATCACGTTGTAGAAGCATCTGGTGTTGGAGAAATATCATTCATTGGAATCTTGCTACGTCACTCATTCTGCAAAACGTCATCTGGCTAATTCATAGTTTCTTCACCAGCTACCATGCAAGAAAAAAGAATGAGGTATTTTGACGTAATTAGTATGACGTAAACGATATCTTATGCTTACCATTACTCTTACAACGAAGCTAATTAGAATGTTTAAGTTTAAGTTTAATTACAAATTTACGGTTTGTTGTATCGACATTTTTTGGTAAAAGAAATATCTTTATATAATATGTGCAAGTCTGCACAATTGTTTATGCCACTTCTTCTTCACACAATCGCCCAGGTTTGGTTCCAGATTCTATGTCGCGTCCTGGCCGCCACCTCCATCTACTCTCAAGTGGCCACCTACTGCTGGATGTTCGTGGAAGGCGTCTACCTTCACATGATGGTGGTCATGGCTTACACGTACGACAGGTTCAGCATAAAGCTATACATGGCGCTAGGTTGGGGTAAGTCAGGATTAATTACAGTTGCTTTGATCAATATTTCGATTCCCATTTTACGAGTCGGTCGGTTTGAAGAAATAATTATTCTTCATCATACATTTATTTATTTTTGCCAAATTTTGGTGACAGGGTATCATGGTCACGTGGCAATATCAAAGCGAACTACACGCATAGTGACCATTGTGATGTCAGATAAGTCCATTGTTACCACAATTGTCTTTGGCTTCTACAAAATCCTTTCCAAACAACAGACTTAGTCAGGTTATTTAATGTCATTTATGTCACGCAACTTAAAATTGGTCCGAATATTAACATCCTAAAACTTGTCCCAACTCTTTTTATTACGTTAAGAACGTTTTGTTAATAGCACTGTAGGAGTATAAAGGATTTATTTGTGTTTTTGTACGTGTTTCTGAGATGTTGCATAAACCAAAGCTTATACCTGTTTCATTAAGCTGTTTGTATCAGATATGTTCAGCAAAAATTTCACCGAAAACATGTTAATTAATTACTAATAACACAAGATGTCTATGACGCAGATACACCGGTCCCAATCACGGTTATATGGGCGGTGCTCAAAGCGGTTTATGAGGACAAAGAATGCTGGATGCAGAACCCGACGGATACCTGGGTCGAATATTTCTACCAGATTCCCATCTTTGTCTTGTTCGCGGTAAGTTTTTTATGACGTCACATTATAACAATGATCAGAATTAAGTATTGGCAATAGCAGTCAAGATCAGAACTACCAGTCGCTCGGAGTAACTTATTTGAAATAATTTTTGCCATCAATTTCTTAGTAAACCTGAAAAAGAAACTTATGCTTGCGAACGCTCGTGTAGAAGAATCAAAAATAAAGTTAACTTTCAAAGTGCGACCACCTTATATCTTGTTTTTATTTTACTATCTACTGGGTCAACACGGTTCATCCACCATCAACCAAGTAATTTATGACGCTTTGGAATTAAAACATTTATTTCCTTCTAAACAGATCAACGCGTTGATAATGGTGAATGTCGTCCGAATTTTGGTCACTAAACTCATCAAGCAGAACTCGCTGGAAAGTGCAGTGACGTATTCAAAAGCAGTGAAGGCGGCTTTCTTTCTCTTCAACCTTCTTGGAATTACTTACATCTTGTTTTTTCTCAGTCCGGGAGATGGCGCTGGTGAAATCGCTTTCTTCTACGTCAACGCCATCTTTCAGTCATTTCAGGTAAACTTGTTGATTTCTTCGATTGTGCGGTCAGAATTGTCTTTCATCTCCAATTTCCACCTGGCAGCTTTACCTACATGTCTTACAATCGCAATCTGCACATAATTGCGTTTCTCTACCATTTGTGTATTGACGTCATAGCAATCTGGCGTTTCACTGACGGAGCCATAAATGTTTTGATTAATACATTTCTGACGAATTTCAGACAACTTATTGTTTTCTATGACACGGCAGGGTTTCTTGGTCTGTTTCATTTATTGCTTGAGCAACTCGGAAATTCTGAACGCGGTTGGAAGGAATTGGCGGAAATGGCGTCACAATACAAGAGTGCCCTGCTTCGAGAAAGACCTCCGTGGTATTGGCTGATGTTTGATCTGCAATTTAATAAATATTTTTTACCAAATGAAGTTTCCCCCCCACCCAGCCACAGATCGAAGATGTCATGTCATTACTCAATATGATCGGTCTGTTTGGCTTATGACGTAATAATCACAGTTAAGGCATGATTATGAATATATTTAGTGAGACGTCACTCGACTCAATCCACATCACCGACCACTTATTTCCACGTAACCGTCAAGCTAGACAGGCATTGTGACGAATCCATAACTGAAAGACTAGAACCATTTCCTTCCCAGTTCCCACCAATTGCGCTCAGTCATTTTGCATGAAAAGAGTGCTCCGACGCTCCATCCAGCGGAAAACGATTTGTAGAAGCTCAGTGTATTACTTTGTGGCATCATCCCTGCTTAATACCATGTACTAACTAAATGCCTTTCATGTAAGTTGTTACGTCACTGTATTACAAAACCACCAACGACAAGCTTCGATGACGTCACACCTTGCCAACATAGCAGACGCTGTTACACGTCACACTCAAGTAATTACAAGGCGAGAAAGCAAAGTAGAAAATGCTAAAATAACAATGCAGTGTGGTATTGGATTAGATTCAATGATACTACATTAGCGGTCATATACACATAGAAACATTATTAACAACCATAACATCATGTTACCAATCATCAATAGTTTGAATATAACCGACAAAGCCAATGATTTGGTTAAGAATTTAGCTGTTGGTTGGTTGGTGATTATCAAATTGGCAATGACAAAGGAAAAAAAAATTTACTTGGAAAATCCAATAAAACATATGCAAATATACAAGGTAAGAAGGCAATGCTAGGAAGAGAATGAGGAAAGACAAAATCTAGAAATGAATACAAGTCACAATCTATAAACAAAAGAAATCAACTCAACTCTCTGAAAAGAGTCTGAAAAACAAGATTTATTGCCTCAAAACTGATGCAATCTTTGACTTTGTTGCTCCACCAAATGAGCAAAACACATAAAGTATTGTCACGTTTGACCTGATCTTAGATGGACAAGTTGTGACAATTTGATTTCAACATTCAGAGTAAAAAGTTAAAAATCTAAGAATCATATTGCGATGATGCCATGATCCTTCCATAGAAATCAAACGCTGGGAGAATATGGTGGAAGGGCAGGTTGTTCTGTGTACGGCGGTGGGACTGAAATATACAAATCAAATTGAATCACAGAAACAATGTGCTGACTCTCTTGCCCAACCGCAAAGAACAGCTTAAGATAATTGGAAAGTAAATCAACCTCAAAATGTACCATATTTGTCTTACAACTAAATAAGAATCATGAACTTTAGAACTCCAGTGAAAACTTGTAAATTCAACTTAAAGTATCACGTTAAGCCTTGACTTTTGATACAACGAATATCACAATCCAGAATTCATTTTCATGGGATTGATCCCAAAATATTACCTGGTGCTTGGACGTTGGAGACTGCACTCATGCCGTCCACGTAAGCTCGTACCAGCATCTGCGCCAATTGTTGTCGTTCTGCTTGATTGACACCTTCAATATAAGTGACCATCGCTCGAAATGGACAGTCAAAGTCATTTGAGTTCATCGCTCTATAAATCTGTAATGGAATAAATGTGCAAATTAAAGCAAAGCAGAATTCCATGAAAAATAGTGAACTCCAGTCGTCAAAACTGAGAAGTTGAAAGGAATTCTCAGAGTTGACTTGACACGCACCAATTATAATCATAACTGAATCCCACGTAGAGCAAATAAGACCAATTATTATCACTTCCGCTTTCAATTATGTCTCAATAAAGACAAGAGTCAAGGAGTCAAAAGCAAAATGAAAAGCAGAAATAACAAAGAAATCAAAAAATCTTGCTTTAGTTTGTTGTCCGCATATTTTAATTTCAAACCCTGCACTAGCAGAAATATATGGTTGGTTGCTTCCTACATTAAACATCCGAAATGTGGCGACCACACAAAGCAAACTTACCAGTAACCTTGAAAAGTAAAAGAAATATTTCCAAAACCAGCACCATTTTTACAAGTGAATTTTTTCCAAGGAACTGTTGTTTTAATTAAGGACAAACACCAAAATGATCTTAATTATTTCAAACCGCATTGTAAAGATCAAAATACGGAGTGCTTAGTTACGTTTAAACGAATTTTGATTTCCATAACTCCATTAAAATCTAATGTTGGAAGAAATATCAGACTTACACAGTAAGGTGGTCCGCACAGCAGCATACACGGAAAGCATCCTATCCACACGAGGGGGTTGTAACACTCATTGAAGCGTTGGCGAAAGTTTGTGATGCAAAAATTGGAGCCCTCCGCAGAGTAGGAGCCGGAAGATTGCGCAAATCTTGTCTTGTACCAGGCCTTTAGAGCTGGTCCAACTTTGACCTATGCACGTCGGTAAATATTTATGAATCGCACAGATATCCAACAATGACCAACACTGCGATACTGACATATCATTAAGCTAGTTTGACAATTATCAATGCATTATCCACTATCCAGGTGCCACAGCCTTTGAATCGATCACTGTAACTAATTTTCAGTGTTTTAAACGAGACCGTATAGAAACTGAATTGTTATGTAACGTGCAAAAAGACGATTAAATAAAGTGACAAAAAAATATTAGCAATTAAATATAAAAAATAAATATAAAAACATTTTTTTCGTGGCATCTTCTTTAGGTTTGACAAGTAACGGTTTGTTTGCGATGAGATGCGATACAGGGAAAATTTGTGTTCCAGGTGGGAGATCCATGCTTCGGGATTGAATTTCCAAAAGGTAGAAAGCTTGACGTGTGAAAACAAATCGTTTCGCGAGGTATTGTCCTGTGTCCGCACACTTGTCTGTAATTTATTGTCAGCACCCAGACCAGAGGTTCCAGCCGCCTCAATGCTGGGGGGATCTGACGATTGTTCTCCGTTTCCGCTCGACATGGTCGTATCCTGAATTGACTCGTCGGGCCGCGGGGTTAATCGTGTGCTAACGTGGTACTTTGACTTAGTTTTGCCTGGTATTGAAGTAACTTTTCGTTGTGTCGGCAACGGTTTTGACATTTATCAGAACCGATAAAAATTACGACGACACCACGAAAAACATTTCGGTCCCAAGAGAACCCGAAGAAAAAATTTTTTAACAAAAACTTTTATTTCATACTACAGCGCGATGTGAAAATGATAGCCTAAGCTAGGTGAGCATGCATTCCAAGCTGATGAGCGTGCATTACAAACTAGGGTTTCAGCTAGATGTAAAAAAACATGCAAAATCCACTTACCAGTGAAGAATGGCTGTAAGGATTGAAACACGTCGGGTCAACGTCGGGGTCACCAAAATGCAGAGGTCTTGCACTGCTTGTCAGTCTTAACTTGTGATTTCGGACTTAATTTACCTGCCGATTTAATGATCTGACTTCGTGGTTGCGTGCGGTTAGAATCCTCGAACCTTTTACTAGCCGAAAGCTCTTACGTTATTACAGATACAGTTTATCATAAACGATCCTTTATTGTAGGAACTGTACAGATTCCGAATATGACACAATCACAAACTTAGCATTAACCATTTGAAACAAGTCTAACGAATTACAATTAACGCGAATGACGTAATACGTTCGTACGATTCTGTATCTCTGTCTGAGCGGTTACTCGCACAGAAGTTTGAGCTTATAACAGCGTGGAGCGGTGTGAGGGGAAATAAGCGACACAAAATACACGAACATTTCAGAACGTGCGAACGATAAACACAAAGCGTTGGCAATGGGAATTACATTCAGTTAAAACTAGGATGTTATGAAATCACCTGGTTACGTACTAAACGGCGTTTTCACATAAAGTTATTTAGAGCAAGTTTCCAAATATTAGACGACAATTGCAGTTTTATCAATAAACAATATTTCAATAATTAACTGGCGAATACGTTCCCACGAATTATATAATGGTATTAAAAATGCCTCCCAGGCCACTACAGTGTCATAAAGATAATCTGCCATTGAACCATTGACATATTTTTTCCAGGTCTAGCGAAGGGCGACAACGCCATGAACAGATAAACGTTTAAATAATATTTGTAAATGTTGTAAATGTTCTTCTTGATGACGAGATAACAATAAGACGTCATTAAGGTATAAGAAACAAAAATTTACATCTCTCGTAATTGAATCCATAAAACATTCAAAGCTTTGAACAGAAGCTAAAAGCCGACTTTGCTTTATCTTCGGAGGCAATGGGGATTTGAAAGAATGCTTTTAATAAGTCACACTTGGAAAAGATTGTTGCATCGTGTAACTCACTAGTGAAATCTCGCAAATTGGAAATTTGTAACGGTCAGATTTGGTGACAAGGTTGAGATTACGAAAATCACCTACAATTCTCACACCACCGTTTGATTTTTTTACCAAGTGTATGGGACTAGACCATGTGGAGTTGCTGGGTTCAATGATGCCTTGGTTGATCATTTTAACAAGTTCTTCTTTAGCTGCGCGACGTTTCTCGAAAGATAAACGCCTCGCAGGAGAATGGAATGGAGGTCCAGTCGTCTCGATTTTATGCTGAACCTTGTGCTTAATTACTCGCGAACGCAAAGAAGCATCAAAAATTTCCTGGTAAATACCGCGAAATTCGGCCAAACTCTTATCAGATGGTGCGCTAAGCGCTTGTGCTAAAACGATGAACTTTCTCTGTCGTCGAAAGTACTTTGCCTGTCCTGGTCAACCAACAAACTAAAACGCTTCAACAAATCCGCACCAAGAATCGGATGAGGGATTGAAGCGTTGAAGCGTTGAAGCGAAAGTAAATTGAAACTTGCAAGTGAACTCATGAAGACAGACGTCAATGGATTTGTAACCGTAAGCCTGGATGGGACTATTATTTAAGGTGGAAAAAATGAAGTTTTTTGGGTATTATCGAAACAAGTAAGAGACAAAGGGAACAAAATAAAGTAATAACCTGGAAAAGTTGTTAGTCACAATTATTGTAACAAAATTAATTCAATTGGTAACAAGGTAATATCCAACCAAGGAAAAGCGTTAAAAATATCTTTACAACCAGATTCAAGTTCTGCGGACCAGCAGCAAATAATTAATGGAGAAAATTCGAGAACCAAACTTACATCGCCAACATGGCAGAAAACCAACACAATGAACTGGATTTAAAACTGTGAAACGATTTAAAAACTTTAAAGCTTTAAATGTTCTTACGTTTTAATGTTCTTTAATTCTGTCATGTCCCCAATGAAATAACGGAGATTTATTTACCAAATTGCCTGGACCCAAAAACACAAAATAAAGGAACCGACCGGTTTTAAAACGTGGCTACTTCAAGCCGTGATTCCAGTCCAATGAAAAACGCAGCAACGAGACTGAAAGACACACTATAAATTGAATTACGTCATAATTACGTTGGCGCGTGCACTTTAAAGGTGATTGTCCATAAACATAAATTATTTAAGCAGAGTGGCAATTTCGCGGCTAGAATTTTACTTTATGTTAACAGAGTTAACTGTTTAATGTTAAAACCTAAGAATAGGACACAATAGGTTGATAGGGTAAGTAAAAACAGTAAGTAAGCAAGTACCTAAACTACAATAACTATAAAAACGAATTCTGCCATAGTGTTATTCCAACGTTTAAAGCAACTGGCCTCATGCAGCTTGAATTTTCTGGCCTATACCATGCTCAGGAATCCCTTGTCAGTTCCTTCTTTAAAATTCCTATACTTCCTAGGTTATGACGTAAACGAAGAGCGATCTTTGTGAAAACTTTTTGCGCTGATGTTAAAGGAAACGGAGTTTAACGGTCGAAAGTGTCCAATCTTTAGCTTTACAAATCATGATGTTTTCAATATTGTCAGTAGTGTGCCGAGTTTTTCAGCAAGTATAGCTTATATTAATATACTGCAGATATCTGTTTGATAGTTTTCTGTACAGCTTTTTCTAAACCGATGGAACTGAGTCATATATTTGCGTAAATTTGAAATTGAAATTGAATTACTCAAACAGATGATAAGAATTTGGAAAATCGACTCTTTTTTGTCAAATTTTTGAGCTTTATGGAATTTGTTTTGCGCATTGAAATCAAGGTCAACAAGAAAGCTTAACATGTCATTGCATTATAAAGTTTTTACATGTAAAAATTGTCGCTTGAACAATACTTTCATATTTTGACAGTGATGCTGATTGTATGCGGTTGAGTCGATGCTGAAGAACAGTTTCGATTCAAAACCACACAGTGACCTTCACCTTCACAGTGCAGTTAACCTTCAGTTAACCTTCTGTTCACCTTGCAGTTAACCTTCACAGTGCAGACAACTTATATCTTGCTTTATATTTTACTACCTACTGGGTTAACACGGATCAGCCATAATCAGCTCAGCTAACATCTAATTTGTTTGGCGGACAGTTCTAAATTCGTACGATACTCTACGTAATAGAACACAATATAAAATGTGTGAAAATCGGAACTCGCACAGAGGCTAGCTCGGTCATTTGCTACGCTTTGGTCATTTTCCTTTAACTTTTCGTTTTCCTCCTTAATTTACATTCTTGCGTTGATTACTTTTCTTTATATGCCTTTGCGTCTCCGACTTTGTTGAATACCAAGAACCTTAACTTACATTACGCTTGTCAGTTTGTAAATAAAATTGTTTTATCAGTTTTTGATTTGTAGACTGTTCTAACGAGCACGCGCAGACCCAAGTGTCCTCGCAACCTTCAACCACAAGTGAAGTCAGATATAGCCCGTTATTTGGTGCATCTTTATCTCTCAACAACTCAGACGGCCACATGTTCAATATCCAAACTCGGCTGACTGCTCTAGACACTGGTCCGGCTACTGCTACTTTTTTGTTAAATCAAAACCATAAATGAAGTTGAATTCATGACGTCACAATGAGGAGATAGAATTTGGCACCAGCGTACACTGTTATATTACTCGTAAAAATATAAAATATCGAACCACTTAAGTCTACCAGAAAGTTTCTCCTATTCCTAATTTACAAATTTGCAAATTTGAAATATGTTTTTTTGGCGTTCGAATTTTGAGTGCTTACTGAGAAGAACTGTCAGTCTTCTAAAAAAGTCGTGAGAAGCCAGAACTTTCAGTTTACGTCAAAAGTACAAGAAACCCAAGAAAGTTTAGTGAGCCCGTCGACGAGTCTCATGCGTTCCAGATTGGAAAGTTTGCTAAGTGCGTGGGATATAATAATTAATTGCTCATTTATTGCCTATTGGTCATATTTCTCCCTGCTGGAAAGTTGGTATATGATACGTCGGCGAATGTTGATTTCTGGTGCAAAATTGCCGTTTTGACTTATATTCCATGTAGACCCTTTCTGAGTTACCGGTGCCAGTCTTTTTGGATGGCAAGATCTTTTCGATCGCCTATAGGCCTACTTAACAATGGAAATTGTCGACACGCTTTGATTCTTTTTTAATTTACATACGTACTGAGCGTTGGATTGTGATGATTTTGCTCAGAGAATTTGCACATGAATTCTTTTACGAGATAAACAAATTTGAAAATATTTTGCCTAGTCCTTATTTTACAGCGGTTTGAATCCTTCCCCTTTTCCTTGTCCAATACGACATCTAGATACGTGGACAGCGAAGAATATGACGTAAAATGCGTAAGAACTTGCGTGTAATTTGCGACGCGTTACACAAGCTAATTCATGTCAAGCAAAGTTTAAAAGAATCAACTAGAAGTAAATACAAAGCGAATTATTAAATTCAAACATTTACTGTAATAAAATTCAGTGTGTACACCGACGCTGCGTAAACCGATTTTTACATAATGAAGTAATCAATCACCAATGCAATAAACAATTAATAGTCCAAAGTTTAACGATTTAAAATCATTTAAAAGCTTGTTTATCGTGTTGATATAAAAGAATGCGTGTCGATTTATTTTTGATCGGACGACAGACAAATAGAGTCTAATTAACGCTTTGAACTTCCTTCGGTGACTACATTGTTCAATTTTTTACGTAAAAATATGCCCCTGCGCTCCCCTTCATAACAATGTCACAAAGCCTGAAAATTGCTCGTAACGAATCTCATGGTTGCAAAATAAAACAGCCATCGCTACATTACAAAATTTTTTCTATAAGCAATCGCACGCAATTCAAGCATTACTGTGGAATGTGTAATTTCGTCGTCGTTCTTCTCCTTTTTCTCTTTTTCTACGCTTCATTGATTACGGATAGGATCACTCTGGGATCAAGCGCGAAGTAAAAACGTGATAATCATGGAAAGTTAGTAAACTGTTCGTATCATCTGCAAAGATTTTATCAAAGGTTACCTGCCGTATTGTACAATCTTCTTGGAATGACATCATAAATTACGAGATAGCACAACCATCAAGAGATCGATTGTTTCATTTTTCAAATATTTATAGTAATCTAAGGACTTGTCATAACTAATAGAATGCGCAACACATCACATTACCACTGGGTGATAGCCCAAACCATAGAATATATATCTGAAAGAAAATTTGGGCCAACATCCGCAAGAAAACTATTATCAGATCAAACAACTTTTCCCAGGTGTAGCGCGTAGCTCACAACAAGCAGGCGAAGTTAGTTGCAAGGAAGTCTTATAAATGGAGCAGAAAGCTTTTGAAACAAGGTTGCTTTGATCATTAACGGAAATATAATAACTTTGCTTGCCACAACTTATCCAACTTTAGAATGAAGTATAATCGCTCGCCCCAGAACAAGATGCCACAAATGCAATACCTGCAAAAATAACAGAAAATAACAGAATTGCCAACAAGGTTTCAATCCCTTTAAAGAAAGTTTCATGCAAACCAGTTTTGAAAGCGATGTTTCGTAACCAAGAGTCCATCTCCTACAGTGCCGTGTTTGAAAAGAAAGTATATTATTAGAGACTTGTGTAAGACGTCATCTGCAAAGTTGTTATTTATTGGTTGGATTGTTGGATAATCTCCAACTTCTTTTGAGGCTTTTTTCTTTTCGGCTAAATACTCTCCAGGTGTATCCACTTCCATTAATTCCCTTCTTCAGGACCAGTTAGTTTGCCTGCATGTAATCATTAGTCGCAATAGTTTATAGAGGATCAATCCAGTGGATGAGAAAGTTGAGATGAAAACGTTGAGTCGACAAACCCGCTTAGTATTTGGGAAAAAGGTGCGGCGTGTTTTTGTTTGAGCATGAAAGAAAAATACCATCTCATACAGGTTAGAAATACTTGTTCACTGAAAAAGTATGAAGGTGTAAATCGCTGCGTTTACAAATAAATTCTATTGCGTTTTGTCGTTAAATTGTTTCTCACTGAACAAAATGACTTGACAGAATAAAACTGAATAATCCCCTGAAATGAAACTACATTCACTTGATAGTTGAGTGCCGAATTAAGCATGAACGGTAGCGAGAAAAGCGCGCGTTTGACGTTGACAAATTATGATATAATACGAGATAATATAAATATAACCTATACTTAATAGAAAACTAAACAAATAAAACCATGGACACAAAATATTTGTCCTCATTCTTGTTGCCGTTTCAATACCGCAAACGTTGCTTTGACCATTTAAACAGGTGGAACCATTTCTATTTACACGCTGTAATTGATAACTTGGTTGAGTTTCAAAAAACTTCTTTAAGCAAAATCAGCCGAACGATTTACGATGTTCTTACTATACTGAACTATCAACTGACGAAAGTGAAGGAACTTCCTGTGATAAGCAAACTACCGTCCATCGCATTATGAAGCAAATACATCCGATTGTCGTTCAGTATGAAAAATTCAAAACTGCACATTTACAAGAAAATATTTTCTTTAGAAACTTTGGCTTAAGCTTGCCACAAGAAGTAACTTTTGGTTATTCAATGAAAGCGATTGGAATGAGTGAAAAGAGGCGAATAATTAACGCTCCACATTTGTATTAATATGTTTCTGTAAGGATCACAATCACTTCTTTGGTTGAAATACAAATCCTTTTTTAACATATAAAAAGTACCACGAAGAAGTTTGTATGAATCGATGCTATAGCAATTTTGAATCTGGCTTAGTATTTCAACAGCACCCTTTATTTTTAAGTTACCCTGGCGCCCTGCAAGTTTTACTCTACTATGACGATGTGCTGCTTTGCAATCCGCTATAGGAAGCAAAACTATAGATCTCAAGCTTGGATTTTTTACATATCTTTTTGTAATTTACCACCAAGCCATCGGTCAAAGTATTTCTGGATTAATCTTCCAGCCATTGCAAAAACTTCAGACATTAACAAGTATGGAATAGATGTGGTTTTGCAAAACTTTTACGATGAGATGCGAGATTTCTGCTGCAGGTTTTGAGGTCGTTACTCCAAATAACGAATCTATAAATATCAAAGAATCGTTGGCAGCCATTTTAGCTGACACGCCGCCAGCAGCCCATCAAGTAATGGGGACGAAACAAGGGGTCGGTTTCGCCTTCAGGAAGTGTCGTCATTGCTTGGCAACTGCAGAGGAAATAAAAACAAAAAAATGGGATGAAGACTTTATCTTAAGAGATTTTACTTTACCTTAAGATAACTTTACCTTTACCTAGACTTTATCTTGAGAGATATCGCAACGCACGAACAGCACTGCGTAAAATTCAAGGCAGTGTGAGGTAAATATAGACGGGCAGCCTTATTCGGTGTGTCGTATTTCAATCTATTTACCTATTGTCCTCAAGATGTAATGAACATTGTGCTGGAACGATGTTTGCTGCATGCTTAACTTTTACATTGACGAAAAAAATAAGTTAACGCTTTCAACGCTAAATGAAAAGATTTCAAGTTTTCTGTTTTTTTTATTTCGAGACAGCAAAAAACCTTCTCAGATTATGTCTCACCATATCAAAAAAGTGAAGAAATTGTGTCAGTCCGCATCGCAGATGCTACAACTGGCAAGAATACTGCCCTTTGTACTGAGTGAGTTCGTTGATTGTTCTTGTGACACTTACCAGTGCTTTATAGCTTTGCTGAAATTTATCAATATTCTTTTGTCTCCGAACATTGTCCATGACGCCTTGACCTTATATGCCAGACATGGGCAAACTGCGGCTCGCGAACCGCATGCGGCTCTCTCGGCATGTTTTTTGTGGCTCTTCTAGTCGAATCGTAAAATTTCAAAAAAATTGTAAAGGCTACCAAGAGTACCGTTTATGAACGTTTCTCTCTTTTTCTTTTCCTTATTTAGGCCAGCATTGATGACAAGTTGTTAATTATCCAAATTTAATGATATTTTTCGATTGAGGAATGCAGATATGGAACAATTAAACGACATAAACTATTTATGACGTCATAATTTCTTATGACTTGGCTCGTCAGTAAAAATTTAACAACCAAAGTGGCTCTCGGGTTCAAAAAGGTTGCCCACCCCTGTTATATGCGTTTGTTGATTTCTTCTTATTTCCAGATCTTTAAATTAGCGTTTCCAAGTGTTAACATCATCCCAAAACAACATTATCTGAGTCATGTGCCACCGGATATAGAAAACCTTAGTTCATCTGCAAGAACATGGTGCATGCGGTTTGAGGCGAAGCACTCTTTATTCAAGTCTTTAACTAACAGAGCTTCCTTTAAAAACACCCAAAAGTTTTTGGCGGAAAAGCATCAACGTCATCACTGTATGCTGTTGCAATACGAAAATTTATTTGCGTCCAAGTATACTCTGGGACCAAAAGTTCACCTGTTTAACAATTTTCTGCCGATGTGTTGACTTTTCTCAGCGTCAAACAATCGTTCGTACTTTCAATGGATAGAAATTTACGGTTTTGTTTTGGATAGTGTTTTGTTGCTACATATGTTCAAGATGGTCTTCCTGAAATTGGGAGACTAAAATTGGTAATGTTGTGTGAAACTATGTACGTGTCTCTTGTTAGAAAGTATGTAGTGATTCCAGAGGACGAGGTCTTAAATACTTACGCTACGAAATTGCCAAAATGAACTGTTTGAAATTAAATATTCACATATTGTGAGTCCACAGGTTTTTCATGTTATAAGTTGAACAGTAAACGCTTAATTCCTCAAATAATTGATTTTTGTGATTTATCCTTGTAAAATTGTGATTTTAGTGAGTTTATTTGATTTTATTTCTGTTTGAATTTGTTCTAACAAAGTACAGAACATTTGTTTGTTACAGTCAACTCCGCTTAATTCGGACACTTTGGTTCCGCTCAATTTTGGCCGAATTAAGCGGAGAAACGGCTTTGTCCGAATTAAGCGGAAAATCAATTGTTTGTTTCATGGTCATGCGTAAAGGCAGACAACGCAAATAAGTACTGTACTGTTGCGTAATAAATGAATTGCAGCTGGTCTATACTGCAGTAATTGGCACTGATCACATAAAACGTCTTTGTTTACTTTAGTGAGCAATTTCAATTTTTCTGCTAAACTTTGCTGTACCATTCTGTTCTACAAGACGAACGCAATTGTACCGAAGTAAAAGCGACTATGAAATTGGCGCGGCCTTAAATGAGTTCATTGTCGATTGTTACTGCATCGATCGTCATTGTTTCACCATAATCACTCATAATGCAATTGCATCTTGTGTTAAAAAGAGCGAAGTACTGTTTATTGTGTCATAAACTTGTAATGAAATGATTGTTTATGGTTCCTTAGCCTGTAAGGACGACCACTTCAATTACAATGTTTGTCTGTAGTCGTCGATATAATAAATGAGTCTCAGGTCGTTGTTTCGCTTCTCTTAATCTTAGAATCAATTGTACACCTCGACAACTGTATAATTTGATTATATTTGAAGCTTCTTTGAACGAATACATCAAGATAGAACATTGTGACAGCAACAGCATAAAGACATGTTGCGGCGTTGAACGTACGAATGAAAAGGGATGACTCGTAATGCACGCACAGTAAGAGGGAAGCATCGATTACGTCACAAAGTGTTATGCTTCACTAATTCGATAGCTGAGAGTTCTATGTCGTAAACAATTTTATATTACATTAATTGATATATTTATCACAAACTCATAACCTAACGATAGGAATTGCCAACCCGCGTCCGAATTAAGCGGAGAATTGTTCGAATTAACGGGAGTTTTTTTACATTCAATTTTTACTTTTGTTCCGTTCCCGAGCATTTTAGCCGAATAAAGCGGTGGTCCGGGTTATCCGGTTTCCGAATTAAGCGGATTCGACTGTATATAGTTAGGAACCACATATTTTAGCTTAATATTAGGTTATTTTGAACATATTTGTTGTGATTGTTAGCATAAATGTCGTATTTGTATTTGAAAAGTGAATCAAATAATCGTAGCACTTGTGCGCGTTGGCATTCCCAGATTATTAAAAAGAAACCTCTTTTCATTTCGAGGAAAGAAATTTGTATAAAATGTCCGCCCACTGTACTTACACAGGAGTACTTTTAAGTTGTTTCGACCTTGTTCAACCTTGCATTTAGTGGAAACGTTCATAAACTCACGGCATTGCACGAATGAGAAAGATTTTAAACAGTGACGAAATGTCAGTATGTCACCATCTCAATATTAATGTGATATAGTGGATATACTGTATATCGAAATTAAGATCGATCGCAATCGATTAAGCCACTAGTCTTTCACTTATAACGAAGTAAACGCCAATCACATCGTATAATGGGTTTTAGTTAACCAACATTGTTTCCAGTGCATCGGTGGGACGTAGCCTAGTCAGCCATAAAAAGGCGCTGCAAACTGTATGTAGGCAGATTTATGGGTACGTGGACCAACATAAAGTATGGGCAGTGTTTTTTCAACGAAATCGGCGTGTTAATAGACAATGATAAAAATTTTGGACTAGGCCTAATGACGGTCACTTTTTTCCAGTGTAGTTGCTGAAGAATTGTTTGGTTTCAAAACAATAATATTTGAAAAGCATAATTTTTAAGTAAATGGCCTTCAGTAGGCTGTATAAGAACATGTATACACTGGCTGTATGAAAAATGTTGACCCTGGAAAATATAAATATAGGAAATATAATAACTTTGTAGTCAGTTTCGATATCGTTAGCCTAGTATTTGTGTTCACCTGAATGCAGATGATATTCAGCGAATCTATTCTAGTTTGGGTTTGTATCGGCCTAACTCTACAGGCAGCCTTGCAAGTGCCTTTTATTATGGCATGAAAGAAAATAATGGACGCACTCCGACACTATGCTTAGATTTTAGGAAATACTTAACATGATAAATGCTGAGTAAGTTCTAAGAAGAAACAAATTTTGAATCAGAAAAGTAAACACAAGGGGAAGGAATTTGAAGGATTATGGAAGAGGTTTGTGACAAAAATAAACATATAGCCAATATGGTAAAGTTTATCATAATTTTATTGATGATTTTATGTCTCATAGTTGTTTCAAGTTTACTAATTTGCTTCGTTGACAAGGCTAAAAAGATTATTGTGAAAAGTAGTTTGATTTCAAGGCTGGTGTTTAATTACAAATATGCCCGTAATTTTGTCTCTAATTAAACTTAGCTTCCCTTCATTTCCTCAAGTTTAACCATTTGTCGACTTGGCGAAAACCACTGCTAAGAATTGTTGTTTAATTCGATAGACTGCCTAATTATGTATACATAGTTTAATTTTGTTTTATAGAGTTTAAAATTATGATGATCGAATCATTCGACTCAAGTAAGATCGATTTCATCCGGATTGGAACGACGGTCGCCACAAATGCTCTCCTTGAGAGGAAAGGTGAAAGAATGGCACTTGCTCTCACTAAGGGTTGGAGAGATCTTCTTTACAATGGAAATTAGTCCAGACTGAAATTATTTGACCTCGTAAGCTGATCAACTCTGATGTTTCCAGTTGACAATGCAGTTGTATTAAGCTACTACCCACTGGTGACGCTAAATGTGGGTTTTGTATTTTTCGTCTTTGCTTATTTTATAGTTTCTATGGTTTTAAATACTTAATCAGAGATGAGTTTATTATCACTTTTTACTTTGATTTAAAGCAGCGGTTCTTAACCGTTTTGATCTGCTTTCCCATTAAAGCCAACCAAAAAACTCAAATTTCCCCTTACTGATTTTCTAGTTTTCCGTTAGTTTTAGTACAGTAAATACGCTTAAGCTAGTGTCTGACTAGAGCTCAAGTAGGCCTCACTTCTGTATGTAATTATAGTAGTTTATTTGTTTCATGCTGTTGTAGCTAGAAATAGAAACAAGCGAGGACTCAAACTAATTATGACATCATTTGTGCATATGGTTGTGCCTGCCTGTACAAACTCAACACCCAAAGCAACCCATGAGTTCAAAACTGTTGCCTATCCTGGGATTACATCTTCTGATATAACATCTCACACTCCTCTATGCTCAGGTTCAATGAAAGTAGAACAATATTATCCGGCCCAGCAGGTGGCGTTATGTGGTACGCTATGACGTCATTTGAAGACCAACATAGCATTTGGGTACAACATGAGAGGTATGGTGCCGCTAATATATCCAGTATCAATATGAGCATGTACGTTGCATGCATGCACAAGCTAGATAAATATTAATAAGATTACGTAAGTTATGTCCTTGTGTTAACTGTGACGCCATCTGTGTCTGGGGAGGTTGTTGCCAGAGCATATGTTGTACGACAGGTAACCATATGATTTATGATGATTAGGGCAACCAGTTTTTTGACCTAAAAATTTTAAATTCTGACCTTATTTTGACCTAAAAAGTTTAAGTTTTGACCTTATTTTGAAAAACGCTATACTGATAGTCTCTACACTGTCTACAGCAACTTTCTAATCTAAAGCTGCATTTAAAAATGACAAAATGCTTTTCTAGTGTTGACTTTTTTTCGTTTCTGCGTCTTAAGATTGACAGCTTGCAGTTTCAAATGCAATGCCGTCACATGGTGACGTCACCAAACGCGCTGAAAAGCCTTCCCTCTCTTTATGGCTTTGGTTCTAAGTAAAATTTGCGGGACTGGAATTGTTTGCTGTACAAGAAAAGAGAAAAACGGAAGAATAATATTACAAAATGGTTACAAAATTACAAGTTTAATAGATTTTGACCTAAAAAAAGACAATTTGACCGTATTTTGACCTAACATAACATTTTGACTTTATCTGACCTAATAACTTCTATTCCACACGTCGTACAAAGCTGAAATTTGTTTTGTGCTTGTTTCATAGCATTCTGAGCAGGTAAAAAAATTGACCATGTTGACTTTCGGTTGCCCTAGTGAAGATGTAAAGTGTTGTTAAATATTAATGCTAAATTTTTATTTGCTGCACCTATGTGTATGTTGTGCTATCGTCTTATTACAAATACTTAAATCACAAACCGTGCATAATTTCATCAATCTGAGGTAACTTATAAAGAAATTGTGAAGATTACATGCTGCATATGGTATCTTGGTCGTAGTTCATGCTACTACTGTCACTAAACGTTAATTAAAATGGCAAAATTTACACACCCTAAGTATGCAGCATGTTGAATGTTGAATGTTGAATGCAGCATGTTGAGCAAATGCATGTTGTCAATTGCATGCATTGACTGTTTATTACAATAAGTGATGTCATAATAAAGCATGTGTTGTGCAGGTGATGTCAAGTTATTTCGATGGAGGTCATTTCGACATTAGCGTCCATTTCATGGAGGACCTGTCATATGGTCACGTGATTCACCGTCCAGCGATCATCATCGACAAGAATAGCACAATCTTGGTCGAACCCGACTGCAAGGCAGAGATGACTAAGAAAGGTATTGCGTTATGACATCATGGTGACATCACTTAGAGTTCGATGAGGGTAGTCTTTTTCTTACATGATAGGTTGACAACATCATTGTAGCTTGCCGTGATTAGAAATTACAATTTTGCAAAAATTTCGCTTATTCAGGTGATGTGACCATCATGATAGGGAAGGGAAAGTCGAAGCATATTGGCAAGGAATTGGACGCCATCCAACTCTCTATATTTTCACACAGGTCAGTGTTATTTCGTAGATACAGTTTTTGGAAGCAAGTTTATAACTGACAATAACTGGAAAATTGAATATCAAATGCATGCAATGACCATTGGGGTATTTGTAAGGTGCGGCTGGGTTCTTTGTCATTCTCCGTTATTTTAAATATATAGGTGTTATTTCGTGGACTGAATTTTTCGAAGCGATTTTTATGACTGACAATTTACCCAAATGACAATAACTGGGAAATTGAATATCAAATGCATGCAATGATTATGGGGGTAGTTGCAAGTGAGGTTAGGTTATTTGTCATTCCCGATTAACTTTTATTGTGTGTGTGCTAGACTGGGATCACTGGTCTTATCAATATACAGTGGGACCTCGTTAATCCGGACCCCGAACAACCGGAATCCTCGCTATCCGACACAAAACTGCCGGGAACGGATTTCTTCCTACGCATTTTACCCCTTTAATCCGGAAACTCCGCTGTCCGACTCCGACACCAAAGTTTTGGAACAAATGTGCTAATTCAATAGCAATAAAATTCGATAAACCGGATTATTAACAGTTAAGCGAAAATGATTCACGATTGTCCTAATACACTATGTACACTCGGTAGTTAGTTGACGAAACAATAGCCGATAATTAATCTACGCATATTAACGTTGCGGTCTTTATTGATTCAAAAGTACAGTACTGTACAGTATTGCGCTTTGTAAAAAATTTTAGCCGCACAGCTTTTTAGTCATAGCCTACTATGAAATACTGTACAGTATTTTAGAAATGAAAAAATAAATTGTTCATCAACAGTAACAAACAACGCTTCCGCGGTCGCAAAAAAAATACGTACATTACATCGGTTGAGTGCGGCAATCTATTGAAGACATACTACTGCAACTCAATCGTGCTATCAGCTTTTGATATCGCATTGCGTAAAGATTGGAAACAGGTCAAAGATAGTTCAAGACTGCTGGTCCCGCCGGAATGCTTCGCCATGCAAGAGCGGTTGTCAAACCGATTTGCGACCGCATGTTCGTCACTTCTGGCTTACAGCATTCGTCTTAAATACGGTGGTTCTGGGGTTCGACACTGGGTCGGATCATACAAAAAATATAATTTTATTTTAGTTGCTGTCCAGCCAGAAAGTCGGTACTTAGAATTGTAGTAAGGTGCATACTGCGTTTTGTACACGGTACTGCATTTGCAAGATTGATTGATTTTTTACTTTCCGATAATCCGGATAACCCGCTAAACCGACATTTTTTGACGAAACGAAGTGGTCCGGATTAACGAGGTCTCACTGTATTATAACCTCTGACATTTGACATCAAAGGTTCACGAGCATTGCAGAACAGATGGGTAGGATTCTACAACGGACAGCAATATCCACTAACATTAAGGTATTTGTCTGGCTTGAACTCGTCATATTTTAACATGTTTGTTATTTATACATCACTGGTCTAGATAATCGTCCAACAGTGCTTTTATTTGTTTGGTCTAATTTCTGCGAATTTATTGTATTATATTATATAATATATATAATAAATAATATAGTAATATAATATAATGTATTTATTATTTTATTATACAAGATTTCTCAGCCCTTGACATTTTATCTGTGCTTCAGTCGTTAAAAGTCCTGTATAGTCTTTGTATATTGCAAGACATACTTGTGTAAATATGTTCTTGATAGCTGAGTAGGTGTAGTTCTATTATGATCATTGTGTGTCATTAGAACACTCAGTATTTTATGTGTAACATTACATGAATCGACAGGAACGACTTGACTTCTCGTGCGCTCTTTTCGGACCCGATGGTCGTCTTGTTTCCAACGCTCCTCACATCCCAAGCCACCTAGGGGCCATGTTGGATGGCGTGCAGTACCTGATGTGGGCGATAGAGATCAATGAAGGAGATTGCATCGTCTCCAATCATCCATGTGCTGAAGGAGTTCATCTTCCTGTTTACTCTCGTGAGTATGATCATGTGATTTGCTTGGTGATGTGATAAATGTTATAGATCTGATCACAAAGTTTATCATATGATGTTCAAAAATTTCATAAATGTATAGCAACGGTGTTTGTGTTAACAAACATCTACTGAAACATTTTGATAAGGTTGCGATTTATGCTGGGATGTGATTGGGATTTATGTGATAATGTTGTGAATGATGTGCTTTCTCGTATCATATGATGCTGAAAAGTTTCATGGTAGTTGTTGTGTGAAATGACGAATTGGTTTCTGATTTTCTAATGAGTCAGAATTACCTTTAAACCAGTGGTTCCCAATGTTTTTTTAGTCGCGTACCCCTTTAAATAAATTTTCAAGCCTGCGGACCCGTACCTAAAATTTGCCAAGAATTCTATCAGAAAATGTCTTGTTATTTAATGCATAACCTACTATTGAGGGATATTTACTGTAATATCGGATATACTTGGGAGCTGCTGCAAATTTCAATGAAATAGCGTCTTAAAATGTTTATGATTCTCTTCTTTCGTTGCACAAACAATAGAGAAATAAAGTAGCCTACATGCAACCAAGACACTCACGGACCCCCAATTGGTCCGCGAACCCCAGGTTTGGAACCACTGCTTTAAACCCTATTGAACTTGTTTTTACTTGTTACCTCACAGAAGTAACAGCGTTTCTCACGCTCCCAGGAGAATTCACTAGTTGCAGCCGGACCCACAATCTCCATGGCAACCTGGCCGACTTGAGAGCGCTAGTTGCCGCTAACCAAAAGGTAAGTGTCTTTGTGACGTCACAACTGTATCAATCACAGACATTTCAACGAAGCTTTCTGTTTAGGGTATCCACCTGGTCCAGGAGCTCATATCGAGCAGCGCGACATTCGATTTCGAAGGGACATCCCCTATGGTGTTAAACAAGTTGAACGCGCCGAGAGCGATCAGCAAATCTGCCATCATCCACTCCCTCAGGTGCATGGTGGGCTACGACATCCCGCTTAACCAGGGCTGCCTCCTCCCTATTCCCGTCAACATACCCAAGTGGTCCATACTCGACCCCGACTATCAGATATCCAGATATCCGGTCGTCCTCAAGAACCTCCATGCAGCTTCTCCACTGGCGGAGACGGGGTTTTGAGGAAGATTCTCTTTTGAAACAACTTTACGCTGTCAGTGTCGTTTATTAAACTCTTGTTCTAGCAATCGTTTTGATTTTTTAAAGTTACTGAAGTTTTTCAAAACTTTACGTTTTTAAGCCACATTTTGATGCACTCGTAGATAATATTTTTTTCGTCACTCGCAAAATAACCGCGGTGTAGTTTCAAATTACATCTGGTCGTATTTTTTGCTCTCGCCCTTTCAAACCTTGTCACGTGCATCAGCCTCAGCACTGCTTCTACAAGTTTTAATTTTGAAACAATTTTGCGAGATAATTCACTGAAAGCGAAATGCAGCTTATTCCAACACCAGCCAGACACAAAATCCAGCTCCATGCGACCTGATGCGTGTTGTTGAAGCTTCCCGACTACTTGTGAGTGACCTTGCAGCCCATCATTGGAGAGATCGCAATCTCGTCCTTACTCCACACACAAGCCTGATGCGGGGAACGACGCAGGAAAGTTTCGAGTCGGCATCTTTTCTAAGAATCCATTTTTGAAATCAGAGGCAGATAACTTACAGTAGATACCGTTTATACACGGCCCACAAGATAAAAATATGTTTAATGGCGAGTTTGTATCTACCCGAGGTCGCGGCCCACACCTACCAGTCTAACCACACAAATACGCAATTTTTATCACCTCATTTGACCGCCTTGCGCCTTATTCTGAAACATCAACCGATCTGGCCGCCTTTATTTCTACCGCATGTTGGCGCTAGTGCGCTAAAATTATTCCTGGCTTTCATGTGAACATCTTATATTATTTGCTGCGCTGGTGTTAAGTAATCTCTTGTACACGAAGCAAAACAATGGTTGGTTTTTGTAATAATGATTATTCTATACAAGGCAAAGAGTAATATTGTTAGATAAAAATACGTTTTAACTTTACCTATTATTATGTAATAAAAGTTGTTTTGATTCATAAATATTTGCCTAAATTAGCCAGAATAAATCGATGAAATAGGACAAAGTAACGTACACGTGACAAAACTCATCGAATCAGTGGCGATAAATATGACTTTGAAAGACGGAAACAGCCTGAAAGTTTTTAAAACAAAGCGGAAGTCCAGAGAACAGCTGGAACATGTTGCGCATGCGCACAAGTATTCTATGTATGCACAGTATGCGTGTATAGCTGCAACCGACCTTCTTCTTTGCGTGGTGATGCATGTCTGGTCTGAAGAAGATTTCCTTTCGAAAAAACTTAACCTTGTCAGTGTTGAGCGAAAGGAGGGTTTTCCAACCCTATGGAGCTGAAGGTAAGGGGGATTCCCCGTGTACCCACTTACAACCAGTTTGTGATGAAATATTTGATAATCTTGGAAGATGAAAAAGCGGCGATGTAGGAACCGGTGTTACGCGGATGAGAGAGATATTACGAAAGTTCTGACCATTTTGCTTCACAAAATATTTCAAAATGTATCGTTTGTTTCGTCACAAATGCTGATTAAAACCCGGTAAACATGATTGAAGGATGGTGAACAGAAAAGCGACATCATGCGAGTGCAAGATAATTTGATATTTGCCACTAGTCGGCGTGAGATAACTTTTTAAATCAAAGCTGCCCATCCCTTGTTAAAGTTGAGTGCAAGCGAAGGTGGAATATCGCGAGCATATTGTCAAGGTCATAATTACGTCATCGAGCATTACGTAACAGCTATTGCCGTTTAATTGTTTAATCCTTTGCACTTCATACAACTTACTTTTTTACCATAATGCTATTTGCTGGGACTGTGCTCGACGTGATGACGTAAAGCGCCTCAATAAAAATAATAATCTGAGTTGAGCCAGCAGACAATCTATGCCAGCAGACAATCCATGTCGGCGTGATAAATCAAGCGAAGCGTTTGGGTTGGCGCCTTCTTCACTTCAATTATTTTGAAAGTATTTAACCAAAAGTTTTGCCAGAAATTTGTTTAATATTTGGAAACGCATTCCAATGACTACTATTTAGGTTTCAGGCTTATTTAGGCGGACAAGAATATTTAACAACAGCCACTGTGCGTGCTCACGAAGTGTATATGAGTAGTTCATTACGTAAATTAGCAGTGAATTAGTTTCTAGAATTATGTTAGAAGTAATGTAGCAGAATGAGTCAGTCACTACTTTATTATTCTCCTTCTGTTCGCGACTCCGGCAAATTCGACTTCATTGCAACTGGGACCAAGTTGTGGTGAGTGATTTAATTTCTTCAGCATTGAATCTTCGAAAAGGATCTGTTGTTATTACCGCAGTAGGGCTGTTTTTAAAATGGAAGTTTGTTGCTCTATTTTTCGCCCGGTAGAATATACCCTTGGAACTATTATCTCTGTGCCATATATGCTGTTTAACTTTTTAAACGAAAATTTTGCCTAAACATGTCGCTATATATGTAACCAAACTTTTTCTGACCAGGTAAGCTCCCCGCTTTAACGGCTAGTCAATCAGCCAGACTCTCTTATTTTAACGAGTCTTTCTTGAATAAAAACAAACGTAGACTGATTTAAACTAGCTCAGCACCACACAGCCGAGCGCAACAATCCCACAAAACAAATTCCACGCGACTAAGGAATCCCCGTGGGACGCTAAATACATTACTAATTGGGCCCTCGGGCTAACGATCTGAGACGTCACGAGTATAAACAAGTAAAACACGGCATATCATGAACATGCATATAAAGACAATACAATGCGAATAAAAACAGTGTATAACGTGATGGATATAAAAATGGTGTATAACGTGATGGATATAAAAATGGTGTGTAACGTGATGGATATAAAAACGGTGTATAACGTGATGGATATAAAAACGGTGTATAAAAATAATCCCGTAACATATAGACATTATTGTTATTACAGTGATGTTGTTATATGTGAACGAGCAGTGGTGTTTGACGTAGAGTTACCAACCAACAAATTAACTTTGCGTCAAATGCTTAGATAAGTGCTTGGCTGCTGTGCATCGGTTTCGTGCAAATTATCCTGCTGCTTGACGCTTGACTTGTTTGCTTGTGACGAAGTATGGGTACGTCATCGTTGAAATTCCAGAGACGATTTGAACCGGCAAAAATATTTTGCTGAACGCTTTCAAGAAATGTTTGGGGAAGAAACAAAAATCAAGTATTTTTAAAGCAAAAATTTAACCTCCTTGAATATGGTTGATCACCACCAAGTTCCATATTAGTGCATTGATACGCCGTAGATTTATGACGGCATATTTTTGTTTTGCCGGAAATCTCAAAAACTGTTAAAATATAAA
Source organism: Clavelina lepadiformis (assembly GCF_947623445.1). Taxonomy (NCBI): domain Eukaryota; kingdom Metazoa; phylum Chordata; class Ascidiacea; order Aplousobranchia; family Clavelinidae; genus Clavelina; species Clavelina lepadiformis. Next base: position 823,237 of record NC_135243.1, on the reverse strand, counting down.
CATATGAGGCCACATTCTACTGCGCTTGGCTAAAATTTTCACTTCAGTGGTAATTTGATGGACTGCATGGTGGTTAGGTAAGTCCTCCATCTTTTATCAGATAAAACCTGAGCAGGCGATGTGCGGTTCTGTCAATTGTTACGTTCCTATATAAGATGTATTTCCTTCACGAATGCGGCTTGAAGCTGTTTCATTCTGCCATGTTAAGTCACATCAAATATGTCGACTGCAATTTGACGCTGTCACATGACGTCATTGGTCAAGCGATGGTTGATGCAAAATATCAAGAGATAATTTGTTGCGGATAATTTAACACTAAACACCACAGCTGGCGTTCATTTATATAAAGCTCTGAATCTGTATCTTCCACTTTTTGAGTCGGCAAAAATACCAAACCCGGATAGACCTTCTGAGATTATTACGTCACTATTTTTTCATCATTAACCCAGCGGTGCACTTGATATGGGGCCGAATCGATAGAATCGCTGCCAAACTGTGCAATGTTTAATTGACTGTTGACCTGAGATTATCCTGATTCGTGCGAGATGTTGAAATGTCTTACGCTTGACTTGGAAGAGGGTTGAGTGACGTCACTTTGCTGAAAGTCGGAAACGATTTGTTGCGAAAAAGATTTGCTGAGCAAAAATCCGCAAAAACCCGGCTGGATTAGAACCTTTATTTTGCTGACTGAGATTAACTGATGCGTTTCCAAATAAGGTCGTAATATTTAGCTGGAATGCGAAAAGTTTTAAATATTGCGCGACTGACTTATTTCCATTCAATTCTCGTGGCTGTGACGTGGAAGATGGCCGCGACCAGAGTTGAAAGTTGCTGTCACATAATCGTCTTTAAAAAAAAACTTTTTGTTTCATGCTACAATTTACATTTAAAGGACAGTAAATTGCTTCAGTATGTTATAAATGGTGGGCTGTAATTCAGGTTCTATTATGTAAGGCACTTGTCGCTATTGCTAAATTAAATTGTTATCTTAACCATGCAACGATCTATTATTTGTTTGCTTAATACGCTTACACATAGTAGATTTGTAAATATCGCAGAAGCACAAACCAGGTATACGCAAGTTCTGTCCACGCACTCAATTATGCCTGCGAAAGACACTGCTAATATTATGATCAGTGTGAATGCAGCAAAATGTTAATGGGCGTATATGTAGGACAAAAACTTTTACTACAAATTGCACAAAGAAGTTAAACTGCGCATCAAATGCTTAAAAGTTTGCTCAACAATAATATATCTGTTTCGTGCAAAATATTCAGATACTTTACGCTTAGCTGGTTGTCTTGTGACAAAGTCGGTCGTCGTTGTCGTTACGTCGGTCGAGAAAATATTTCGTTGAAAATTGTTGGCCACAAAGCTCAAGCTTTAAAGATTCTTTCACGCGTTAACTGGAACGAAAATTTATTTCGAGACTTGAAAGAAAATCTTGAAAAGATATTTTTAGATCTGCGCTTTCGATGCGACTTTTTGCTCAGAATTTGTTTAAGTCTCATGTTCATATTAACAGTTTCTCTTTTAGCTGTTTACAGAGGCGTAGGCTTATATGCGCTGTTTGTATTCGAATCAAGCAATCATTTATTTTTATTATATTATTTAATTATTCATGGCATTAATGTAATGTTTTGTTTTAGTTTCCTCCTTAAAACGATTTGTCCTCAAACGTATAATTGTTAGGCAGGAAAGTCATCTCGAGGCTGGAATTGTAAAATTCAACCGTCTTTATATAACTCGCGTAACGCGCTAACAGATTAAAAATATCAAAAACCAATCATATTTTAGCTTAACTTAGCATTGGAATTTAGCATCAACCTACATTATATCATTGGTTCTTAATCTTGCTGAGCTGAATCCCGTCAGTCAAGCTTCTCTGGGATGGCATCTGCCGGACACTTACGGGTTGAAGTTGGACAAATTCGAATAGACGCGAAGCGCACAGACGTGTTGGTGGGGTAGCAGCACGTATAATCGTCATATATGTATATATAGTGGCATAGGCCGCTGAAATAAAACACGTTAGTACTTGAGCACAATTGGCAATTGGACAATTTCGACTAAATCTGATCGCACCTCGTGGAAAAGCTCAATGCTGTTGGTAGCCTAGGATGCGTGTTGAATCGAAGTTCATTGATACTCTTGTCTTTGCCTTCGATCTTTTATCTCGAATCATGACCGATTGCATCCAGGAACAGCAACTAACGCAAGATAAAAAATTAGTCACAAAACTCACGGTTTCTACGGACACCAGGCTATGTTGCTACTTTGACGGGCTTGGCTGACAAATTCAATAGTTTGAGTAATTGCTCCATCTCTCCATCTAGCGGTGATTGAAATGCAGGGAAGACTTTCAATTCACTTAAAGTAAATGAGAGTTTAAATGCATTGATTGCTAAATATGATGTGGTATTAACTAGAGAGATAAAATTTATATCTTACTTTTACTGAGTATAAAAGCAATGAAAAGTGTAAGTTATATCGCCGAGTTATCAGCAAGCGTTGTTTGCTCAGCGTAATACGGTGCAAGGAGGCAATAAAGTATCCAGGAGATAACCCGCCATATATCAACGTAAGCAAACAAACTTGGCGCTCATGGCTTTTCTTACCCAGGACACTTTCCCATTTTCAGTGCAAAATTGCCGCTTTTAGTTGATTTTCTCAAATCACCAATACGGTGGTGTTTAATCAGCTACCAAGAAACCGTGTCGCAAAATATCCAGTCTCATAACTTTCATAACTCCGGCGGCAAAGAAACTGTTTTGCCAACACCGACAGCAACGAGATCGCTCCGGATATTCGGAAAAAAACGAGATTGCTTTGGGACTCTGGCGACAACGAGACGGCTCTTGAACTCCGGCGGCAAAGAGGTGGCATTGAAACTCCGGCCGCAGCGAGATCGCTCCGAAACTCCTGCGGCAACAAGGCGGCTTGGAACCACCGGCGGCATCGAGACGGTTCGGGAAGTCCAGCGGCAAAAAGACACCTCCCAAAGTTTTGCTCAGGAACTCAACTCTGTTGGTAACTTTTTCTCCTTGCGTATGAGTATCTGTTCATCAAATGAACCCGTAACTTTGTCCCTGTACGTAGCCTGTCCACCCTGTCGTCTTATGATTTTAATACAAGTTTTAATTCGTGGCTACTTACAGCCGTGATACAACTCAACTAAGTCAGTGCAATAACAAAACTGAAGGACACGGTAATAACATACGTCACCATTACGGCGCCTTTAAAAAGGGATTTATCCACAGACATATATTTTTTAGGCAGGGGAGCCATCTCGCGGTTACAGTTTTACAATCCACAGCCAAGTTAATTACACTGGTCAATTAAAAATCTTAATTCTGGACGTGGTTCTAGCTTGGTTGCAACTCAGTCCTAGATTTCCGCCTCTACGTCAATGTCTTGGTGGCATCGAAGCTACTCCGCAGTTAAGCTCAGGCGGCGAAGACCCTAGTCCAAGATCGTCGGCGAAAAAAAAATTGAAACAAACTGCACCGGAAATCAGCTCTGTCTACATCAAGACTGTTCCGAAGCACAACTCCAGCGGAAACGAAACTGGTCCTGAAATTAACTCTTGTGGCAAATTTTTACATATGAGTATAAGCTCATCAAATGTACTCGGCCAGATGTTGAAGCCAGCTCTTCATCCCCTTGTCCAGAACTGTGAAGCTTTGCGCAGTTTTGGGAGGGCGAATGATCCCACGGTCAAATAGTATATGGTCCGCGGTCTGGGACCCTGCTCCACACTCGCATGCTGCTGATGATTTTAGCTCCCTGCGCTGCATGTTTGCGCCAAAACGGTCACTTCTGTTCTAGGGTGGTTTCGGATGAACTAGGTGGGGCGGTGGCTCTGGGCCAAATTTTTCTTGCAGGACTCAAATATTTTGTGGTCAGGGTGTAATCAGTGTCTTGTCTCTTTTGTAGTGTCTTGCCGAATAGCAATAGAAGGGGGGGGCATGAACTCAGACATTGAGGACCAAGCATCTGGAACAAGGTTGTGCAGATGTTGTGTTCTTCATTATCCCATGGCTGATAAGCTGTCTTGTTCGTAGCACAGTTCCTTCTCAGTGATGCTGGAGCAGTTCCTTGTAGTACCGGCAGCAGGTGTGTAGTGGCAACAAAACAGCTTCAAAATTTCTTCCCGTTTCAACGTGTCAAGAATGTGATCTGGCCACCTTCCAAAACAGTTTATATTTTTCAGTTAATTTTTTGTCATAAACATTCTGCTAACGTCTGCCTTAAAATTTGGTAAACTAACAAAGGGTACAGGTCATGTTATTATTGATAACTTGGTTTCGAAAAACATTTTGAAAATTGATAAAGAATTATCGTTGTTAACAAAGTTTAAATTTCAAGTACACCTTTTCTGTTTTTTGAAAAACTTTTACGTCATCAACATATTTGACCAGGTATAAAACATAAGGTAAGATAATTACTGCAACTTTGAAGTATGTCGAAGCCAGAAGAGCAAAGATTGACCGAAGATAAACCTCAACTTGTACAACCTGATAACAATGAAGAGAGCTCATCAGGTGAAAGTGATGAAAAACCTGGAACATCACGTGCTGTTGCAATGCAAGCGGAGATGCCTCATGGTGAGTAATCTGAGATTGAAACGATTAAGTTTTTGTCTTTGCTGTAATTAATAATAAACATTTTGATGTTTTCCTTTAGGCTACATTTGATATAAAATAAATTTTGTTTTATTTTTCCTTTGCTTTAAATCAAGGGCCTGCCGATGCAGGAAATCAAGTCTTGCAAACAATGGAAAATGCTGAAGCTTCTCAGAGTGCTTTAAGTAGAATCGAACCAGGATTGATTGAGCTTGCAAGCAGAGTGGCTGAAAGCAGAGCGGGTAAGTTTTATTAAAACTAATTTGCTGAATACGTAAGCACACAATTGTCGTTAAATATTTAGGATTGAGCTTATTCACTATTTGTATTTTTTCTAATATGTTTTCTTTTTTTTATATTTTTTCTGCTTTTTTGCAAATGACTGTCATTGCATTTAACTGCGTTACGCAGGAACAGTTATGATCATCAATGCTCCTCAATTTAATCTCCGCGATGAAAGACACTATCAAGATAACAGAGAATATAGTCAAATGGACATCAGGGATTCTAAAAATATAACACCAACACGAGTTAAAGTGAAACAAACAAATCCTTTAGGTAAACATTATAATACCGTGCAATTTTTCCTTGTAAAATTCTTCGTGTCTTTCATTATGGTATCACATTGTTTTTCTTTCCTTGAGTTTAAAAGATGTTTTATAGATTCTGCAAAAAAATCTAAACCAAGCATTGAGCAGCAGGATTCGGCAAATAATCCCTTTGATCCTCCCCAATTAAACACCCAACCACAAGGTGTAATAGATGTGCTAACGTTTGTTCAAAGCTAATTGAAATCGCTTCTCTAATAATATCGCTTTTGTGTTCAAGAAATGTAATACTGTGCAATACCAAACTACCTTCGAAGTATAGTAAAGTTTAATGTCTCTGTATTTGCTTGGTTTGTGAATACATTCATTAATTTCTACTTTTGGAGCACGGCGCACTTTCGTGCATGAACGAACACGAGCGGGGTATTAGGTAAATTAACTTATGGATGTTTGCTTATTTATTAATTAAAATCAAGAGGCCTTGCTCTTGTTTGTACAAATAGGTGCACCAGCTTGCCCCGTGCTCTTGTTCACTCATTCTATCTTACACAAATTGTTCATCTTAATTTGTGAGTTTTGCAAGGCTTAACTTTAAGTATTAGTTTCAACGCAAAGCTGGTTTCTGATCATGTAAAACACTCCATGCAACAGCTGCAAACACTGTATAAGAAATAGTAATTTTTGTTCTATTACCTTTTTCATGTTCTACATTTATATCAGTTTGTAATTTATATCTTGACAAAGTAAAACAAATTTTGATCACCAGTTTAAAACTTTCGTTGGCAATTGAAATAGTTTAGCAAGCAACTGAATGTAACCACTTGCTAACTATAGGCCTACTTATAATGTGTATTAATTATTTATACGTCAGTGGTTTTTGTTACACGTGATGGTAATACACCTGTTCACGTGATCATCTCTAGACCCATCTGATGTGACCCAACCAAAGCAACCGATCCAAGCAAATCCACAGGTTGAACGCCACACAGACATCTCAGAAGTGACCAATCAATCCAATGCTTTGAACACTGAAATACGTTCTACAAGTAATGATTAGATTATAGACTGAAAAGCAGTGAATACTGTTTGTATAAATCATGTTTTGTTTACACAAGTTACAAATTCTACAGTTAATTAAAATCCGAAACACAAGGTGTATATTCGATACGTTCAATTTCTGTTTGAATCTTTTTCAAATGCATCACTTTGGTTTTTAGAAAATGCAATAATGTACAATTAAATATTATCTTTAAAATACAGTTTAATGTTTTTGTATTTATTTTACTTTTGCAAACATTCATTGTGCTTATTTCTATTTTCATTAAACTGGTTTCAGTAACATTAATTTAGACACTTTAATCTCTGTTTTATCGCAGCTTCTGGAAACGTTGCCATTCAACCAACAATATATCAAGCAGATAGGAACACGAGTGGTGTATTAGGTAAGTTAACTTAATCATGTTTGCTTATTTATTAACTAAAATTAAAAGTCCTTGCTCTTGTTTGGGACATGATTGGATTTTACACATCTGTTAATTCTGTTTTGTGGGGATGTGGGGCATACCTTTCAAGCGCATGTTAAAATGCAACGTGGTTGTTGATGAATAATACACCATACACCACTCGCAAACATTGTTTAAGAAGCAATTTGCTAAATGATCTGAGACACCTATACCACTGTTACAGTAGTCATTATTGTGTGCTGCGTTTGTTTTGGCTTGTAATTGTCCATCTTGACAACATCTGATATATTTGCAAATTTTCATGAAGATGTTAAAATCAACGGTTTAAATTTATATGAATTTTATTTGCAAGTTATTATTTGTTGCTTGCAACTAAAGCTTCATGCTTTATAAACTGTGTTCGTTTCTTAGAGCAAACCGGCTTTACGCAACCTAAACAACCAATTTCAACATCAACTTCACAAACGGCAGCACCAAGTACCAGTCCCTCAGTTGCCAGTCTACCAACGACCTCATCTGCAGGTATGTTTTGGAAGTGTGCAACATTGCACCTTTTTAAAGTATTCTTTATACATCGGTTTAAACATTTTACTCGACTTAAGCCTATAAGTAGACTTCATAATATCACTCAGGTCAAACTCTGCCAAAGTTCTGTGTAAATATGCTTTTTTCAATGACTGTAGACAGAAAAACAAATGCAAGAGCATTACAACGAAAGTGCAATGGGTATCGAACACTGGTTAAAGTACAACGAGTCAAGCGGTCTAACCGCACCGTCACCATCTAACCATGTAACCATGTCTAGTGAAGCTAGTGATTTAGTGATCTAGTGAAGCGATGTGATTTCCCTATTTATGCTGACTGCATGGCCAGCACAAGTATGCATCCAAAGTTTGCTTCGAGAAAGCTTCATTTTAGTGCCATTTCTGTTGAAACATGTTTTCTTAGGTCCCGGCCTAAAAGTAATCGGTAATTGCACAGAAACATTTAGTGATATTTCTTTTGAAACATAACGCTACTTTACTTAGTATTTAAATCGCTATACCTTATGATTTGCCAAATTGCACAATATTAAATCAAAGTTTGGTTTTAGGAAACAATGCTTGGAACTTTGTAAGTTATTTTAGCTTTATCGAAGTAGTTGCTGATTGTTCATTAAAACTTTTTCTATTGTGTTATTTATTAGAACAAAGAAAGGACACAGAAAGAAGGATTAAAGAACAAGAAGCCATTGAAAAAGTCAGGCAGGAGCAAAAGAAACATCGAGAAGCTGATCTTCGGCCCCAAGCTGGCATTAACGTACCACTACAAAACTTTCCTGTGGTGCATCCTAACCTTGCCGAAGTGACGTTTTATCAAGGAGGAGCAGCACCTAAGCAAGAAACATTTGTTGCATCTACTGATCACTTAAAGGGTATATCACATGAAAGAAGTATTGACTTCGATAACCTGGTGAGGTCAGACAAACGCTACACCGGTGTGATCGGGAACCCCGGTGCAGGGAAATCGACCCTGTCCAAGCGTCTTGCGAAAAGTGAGGAGTTCACTACCTTTCACATCAACTTTATGGATTTACCCGATGATGACAAGCTCACTTTACCTGAGATGCTAATTAACATTAATTATCCTAATTTAGATGAGGAAACCTGGAAAAACGCATTTGAGTGGGTTAAAAACAATCAAAGCCAGTGTCTACTGGTTTTTGACGGGCTGGACCAGGCCGATTTCACATTTAAGAAGAAGTTTGCTAAACGCACTTATGACACTAAACAATCTGTGCAAAATATCATTGCTGGCCTTTTTAATAAAAATTACCTTCCTGGTGTTAAAATCATAATTACTTCACGACCTCATAGCATGCTTAATCTTCCCCACTCCCTACAACCAAAACGTACCATTTTTATTCGTGATTTGTCTTATGATAACATGAAATCACTATTTTACGCTTACACTGGTACACATGCTAAAAGTTTGTGGTTTCAACTTTCTCAAAACGCTCCTGTTGTGTTTTCATTGTGTTACAATCCGTTGTTGCTTCAGTTAGTAATCGCAGCTTCTCTAAATCCTTCAAAAGATGTTGGAGAAATCACCACAACAACTCGTGTCTTTGCTACCGTTTTGGAGGGTCTGAGACGTAGTGACAACACACGGTACCCTGATATCACTGCACTGACACAGCAGGTTTTCAGATTATAACTGGTCATTCAAAGCTTGTTGCAAGTATTCATCATAATGTGTCTTTATTGCATTGCAGATTAGCAGGTTGGCTTACAATGCCACTAAAAAGTCAACGGTTGTCATTACACCAACCGAAATGAAAAAAGAACTTCCTTCAACTGATGATGTCCAGGATATCATAGTGGCATTTCATGCTTATAGTGGATGGTCACAACGTGTGTTTGATGGCGACCAGAAATACTTCTTCTCACATCAAATGTTCCAAGAGTGTTTCACGGCTTGGTACTTCATTAGCCAAATGTCGCTGGCTGAATTTCAGATTTTTGTTACAAACGAGGCTTTTGCTGATGAGAAGTGGTCAGTCATTCGACGATTCATTTGTGGCTTGTTAATAGATATGCTCCGAGGTATGTCCACTTTATTAAACTGGTCATCTTAAGCACTAGCTGATAATTTGGTGTACCGACAGTTAATCACGCGACAGTTAATCAAGCGACACTTAATCACCGACACATAATCACTAGGACATTTAATCACGCGACACATAATCACTAGGACATTTAATCACGCGACTTGGATACTTAATCACGCGACATTTAATCACGCGACACATAATCACTTGCGAGCACAAACACAAACGCGAGCAACGTACGATCGCATCCTTGATGCAATTAAAACAATGATCCCCACTGCTGCACCGGAATGCGTTTTTCTCGATTTTGAGACTGCCGCAGTAAGTGCTTTCCGCACAGCATTTCTTACAGCAAATGTTAGGAGTTGTTATTTTCACCTAACGCTAAGCGTCCTGCGCAAAGTTAATGAAATTGGCATGAAATGTGACTACGAGTCTGATGACGAATTAAGAACAACTGTTCGGTGTTTACCAGCCTTAGCCATGGTCCCTTCCTCTGACGTAGTCGAGTCATTTCTGATCTTAGCTGATAGCATGCCCGATCACGAGAAGATGCCTGAGCTGCTTTCGTATTTCGAACACACATATATCAGAGGCAGACGACGTCCGGGACGTGGTGAAAGTTACGGCTCAGCCATCTTTCCAATCGAAAGTTGGAATCACTACGAAGCCGGGGCAGGCTGCATTGCAAGAACCACAAATGCAGTCGAAGGTTGGCATTTTGGTCTCCATGTGCTTTTTCAATGCCACCACCCGACATTGCGGACTTTCATACAGGGAATTGAAAAAGACATTCAAATGCAACGCACAACGTTTCTGCAAGGAATTGCTGGTACTCAACCTTCTATTCCAATGCGGTACAACTGAAACTGTGTGCACTGAAACTGTGTGTGCAAAACACAGTTGACCGTTATCTGTCAAGCGAGATTTTAGTTTATCTTCATACAGTTGCTTACATTTCCCATGCATGACATTGTTACGTAGTGTGTACGGTAGCCGACACTGTAAATGTGTGATTAAATGTCGCGTGATTAAATGTCCTAGTGATTATGTGTCGCGTGATTATGCGTCGCGTGATTAAATTTCCTAGTGATTATGTGTCGGTGATTAAGCGTCGCGTGATTATGTGTCGCGTGATTAAGTGTCACCAAACCGATAATTTGCAGTTGCTCAGCAATTACACATCTGCTTTAGAAGTAGGTGACTCATAAATTAAAATCAATGAAGTTCCTGAACACATTCGTTGATTCTTGATGTTTTGGCCAACTCTACAACAACAAAACATCGTTTTCTTTCTTTATAGCAAACTTGTTCTGTTATTGTATTAGCGTAACATGTTTTAACTGGTCCATCTTTAAGATTGTCATGACAGAGGTCCAGTGTCGTCAACAAACATGCAGACAAGAAGCACATTTTCCATGAAAGGTCTGTCGCCATCAGGTTAGTTGATGTTCATTGCGTGTCGGTATATAGGCCTATGCTTGTTCTATATGCTTGATTATGCTTGATTCTATTTCACTTTGAGATAAGTGTAACGCAATTAGGAAATGTCATAAGTTTGACTCTGATGTATGTAAATTGTACTGGTAATTTCAACCATCGCTATTTTTACATTAAAACTCTTAACAAAAGTGATCAGTTTAAGATTACTCAAGTGTAATAATGTAATTTCAAATTTAAATCTGCATTGCAGAAATATGTGTTGTAGTTAGAGAGAACCACTGGGTTGAGATTTTGTACAATAATATAGATTAGATAATGTTAGAAATTTGTTCAGAAAAAGTAACGTTCGATGAAGGAAAAGTGGATAGCTTATTGGCATCCGTAGAAAGTCAATAGAAGTTTTACAAGATTTAAAGAGAATAGTATCCTACCAGACCAGGGCTGTGTTATTGGTTTTGTTCATGATGCAAATGGTTTATGGTTTGTTTGAATTGATTTGAAGGTTACTTGGAAAGTAATTTTTATATTTATTATGTTGTCCTGGGTACTTTGTGTAGCTTTATTTCTGAGTAAACGTATTAAGCGTTTTATTTTGTTAAATTTTTTTGTTTATATTTAGTGGTTTGTCATCAAAAGATGGCCCAAAGTTTACCAACACACTTGTTAGACCTGATACAGACACAGTTAAAACCTTTGTGACTACCCAGTTTACACACCATTTACATAGAGTCATAGACACATCGTTTGTGCTAAAGATATCGAAATATAAATTAGTACCCGTACTTTGGTCGTCTACTTGCTAGTATTCAGACAGAAAATTTATAAAGATTAAAAACATAAGAAACAAAATGGCACCTCTGCCAACAGATCATTCCAGTTTTCCGCCATTACATTAGAAACGATTGCTAGGCATTACAAAATTGCAGTTAGAAACTGCATAGGCTACCACAAACTATTCATCAGCGTCTAGCCAGCAGCCAGCCAACGTAGGTTGTTATATTTCATGTTCATTGTGCTGATGTGAGAAATTATTTGTTGTTTGGTGAGATACATAGCTACTGGTATAAAGGTTTATTGGTCGTGCTAGTTGTTACCAGCAAATATTAACGTTATTTCTGTTGAGCACGTTTTAGGCCTTTTCGGTTTTGTAACTTTTTCCTGTTCATTGGCGGGTGTTTGTAAAAACTGGCGTACAACTGGTAACAGTGGTGACTGGCACAACTGGTAACTGACAATTGGTGACGTCAGGAGGAAATTTGATGATGTGCCCAGTTAAAACTGCTATTGCGATAAAGGACACGGCTCGATCAGTCTACTGGTAGGCCGCTAAGAAACACTTGGTTACTAGTGGACTTTTATTGACTAAATACAAAAATATGCAATATTTTTACATTTAATTTACGCAGTTACTTGTTTTTTTTTTAAAAAAAAGGGTTTATCTTGTACTATATAAAAACATAGGCCTACATACCTATAACAGGTAAATTGAAAAAAGCAATTTGAAAGCGTCATCGTAAAAACATCGTCTAAAAAAACATAAACTATTGTGAAGATGTCGTCTGATTTTATCTGTTGCGTCATTCATTTGAAAATAATCAAAACAATAACAAAGTCACGTGATAGGTTCATTGTATTCTTTTGATAACAAACCGATCTAGTCTGGGAACTGCTAAAGTTACCTTTGAAATTGTGCTTGCACGGTTTAACAGTTGTCAAAATTCTGTTGTAATCCAGAAGTAAGTAGGTTAATGGGAAGCTGAAACTGACACTATTACGACATTGAGAAAGGGAGCTTTTTCTGTCGCCGGAATAGTCAGGCTACACATCAGACATCAGCACCACCGATATAGGTTTTGCAAACTCCCAATATGTTATTATACAAAAAAATAAGCCGATGACTATGACAAAAAGCAGCTTTTATGTATGGTCTAGACTCTAGCCTATACTTAGTACTAATTTAAGACCAGTTGCTGGAGATTAATCCACGTTCCTGTGTATGGTGAAATCAGTGAAGAACCTGGCAGCAGGTAAAACCAGATAGGCTATAAGTTCTTGACAAAATAGCCTACTTGGTATAACACTCGGTAATACATAAAGATGATAACAATAGAAAACTCATTTGGTTTCCAAAAATACTCCCATATGTCGATAAAAACACATCTTTATATGTATGCAGGTTGTTACTTCAGGTTAGATAACTTGAACACTATTACGCAGTTTGGCAGTGGTGGTCAAAGTAACCACATCAGTTACTTAAGTAAAAGTATTATTACTCTTAAGAAATTTGCTCTACTACAAGTATTGCTGTTCAAAACTACTCCATGATTCCTCATTGCTTGAGCCCAGCTTTCTGAGGTAGCCTTTGTGTAAGTTGCGATTGTCACGTAGGCCTACATTTTTTAGTTTGATTTTTATATAGTATTGCTCGAATTTAGAACTGTCCACCAGGGCCACTAAACAGGAGCAAGTGTTGTTAATGCCTTGTCCTTGCATCACAATGTTGAGGCGCCAATGGGTATTGAACACGGAACCTGAGTCACATACATTACATTGCGAGTGGTCGAACCACTCAGCTATTTAGCCGATTCAAGTAGTTTAAGGAGTACCAGTACTGAGAGTTATCGATCTAAAATATGAGGTTGTGAAAGGACAAAGTATCAAGATCTTACTAAAAGCAATACAACTGCAGGAAAATACGTAGTCTTATGAAGCTAATTAGTTTCAGACATAGTTTTGTTCTTTGTCAGAGCATTGTTACTTGAAATTCAAATTATAGACTGTATATAAATGGTTTGTGCAGATGTCATTGCAAATGAAAATTACTGCAAATTATCTTTGAACTAAAACATTGACTACTTCAGCTTTCGGTAAACCTACTCAGGTATGTTACTTTGGTGTAAAAATTACTTAGGTAAAAGTACCCATAAACCAGACTGGAAAGCATGGAACTTTTGGACAAGATCTCCAGGGTGCAAGACATCTAAAATTAGGTTTACCTGGTGTAAAATGGTACATTTTGCTGGACATCTGGAAAGCAAAGTGCAGTGCCTGTGGGCTCTTTTTTGGGAAGTAAATAAATGTGAAACGTTTGGGTGCAGCAAACATAGTCTACAAAAATCTCAAGGGTGCAGTTGCCATGCGTTCCACTATGACCCATGAACAAAACTACTTAAGTAGCCAAAGTAAAAGAAATTTATTTAAGTAGACCATTTAAGTAAAACTACTCTGTTACTGACTAGAACTGCACTTAGTAAAAATATACAATTGACAAAAAGCAACCAATTAAATTACATGAGTAAAGTAAAATTGGCTGCATTTTACCATAAAAATATGACTGGGATAATGGTTGAATATTTATCACTATTTGTTTTTGCTTGTAAAAGGTAATGTCAAACTGTTATTGCTACTTACAGTAGATCTGGTGCTGTTGGCCTAGTCTAGATTTATCATTAATCAAAGTAACCTTTCTGAACTGCTTTCTTTCTTGGTTTTATTCATTTTATATTTCACCGTAAATGTGTGGAGCGTAAAATTGTGCTGACACGGATGGTTGCAAAAATAGCTATATCTATGATAATGACAACTGCCACAAATAAGTCAGGCAATTGTGGCAAGGCCTCAAAGACAAAAACATGCATTCTGAGACAACATAAAGTGAAAGAACAAAGTTTTTAGCGTCAGCGTTTGGCAGGACATAAACGTTGTGTCACCGTCAAGTTTAGTTAATTCTTCACATTACAAATGTTTCTAATGTTGTGTATATTTCAGTAGCCCTTGACTTAGGTTCTTAAATTTTATGCACCGGAGTCAACTTTATATTTGAGTAGATTATAGTAAAAAAATAATTAGTTTAGAGAACTTTGAATTTTTAGCCTATGACAACCCATTTGTTAAGCGAATCGTTATGGTGTTAATAATGTTATGCTGTTTTTACAGTGTTACATTTTTTACCATTGTTGAGATAACAGGAGCTACTTATGGCCTTGAAACCACAAAAACACTTGAAATTATTTTTAGTAGTTCACATACATATTAACGTAAATATATGACAATCACACAAACAAACAAAGGATTGAGGAAATGAGAATGGAAGAAAGGATGAGGCACAGCTATCGCATGGCAAGAACAAAAGCAATGTGTAAAAGAGATATTTTTGGTAGCCCTTGCATGAGAAGTCAAGATGGACAGTTACAGATCCAGCTGTCAGATAGGTTGAAGTTGTGGAAGGAATATTGCGAAAAGTTACTGAATGAAGAAAACCTGTGGGATATCACACTAAAATCTAAGGAAAATGTTGGACCCGTGAAGGAAATCACAGTCCAGGAGGTTAGGAGAGCGATGTACAAAATAAAAATAGGTAAAGCAGCTGGTCTAAGTTGTGTGCCAATAGAAGCAATTCGTCTATGTAATCTGGAGAGCATGGTGGCATGGTCACTATGGTGTTTATGTTTATTTCTACTGATAACGATTTTTTCACTAATGTTGAAATAATTAGTGCTAACTATGCTCTCGGAAACAAAAAGAACACTTGTGACTATTAGTAGTTTACATGCATTACATGGTTAAGTTGCCTTAAATTGTTTGAATTTCCATTCAAATGAAGTCAAGTTAATGAGCTTTTACTGTATTACAATTGCTACACAAACACCAATACAACATTTTCTACATTAATTGAATGAATAGATTTACACATATCTATTTGGGTGGTATAAAGCTCAATATTGGGTACATTTATTTTCGCACATTGCTTGTAAGTTACGTGGCATTAACTGTAATTTGTGCATTGTCATTTCCACATCATTCAACACAGCCAGTCCATAAATGTCATTTTTGTGTTGTATAGTATACAAAACAGGCCTTACTAAGCATGAACCCAATGCAAGAACTGATAGTGGGCATTTTTTGCCAATTTGAAATAATTTAATGAAATAATATTCATAACAACGTTAACCAAATATAAACTCTTTGCAAATCAGCTCTCATCAAATCTTTGCTTTGTGATATGTTTTCACCAAGTTCACATTCTCTTTCGAGAAAAAGTTAAATAATAACATTGATAATTAATAACACTTCGAGAACAAATTGAGAACACTGTGATTTGCGATTTCTGTTTTGTTACTATTTCTGTTTTGGTACTAAGCAGCATGTAGCCCAAGTTGGTTAAATCACTGGCAATGGCCTAAGACCAGCCCTGACAATAAATATCCATGTATAAGTTACATTAAGTGTTTCTTTTGTCAGTGTCTCATTGTGGCAAATGCAGCACAGAATACAATGTTTACTCTGTTTTAAGGGATAATGATGAACATTGTTGCAGTAATATAAACAATGTCCATTGCCAAATCATGTGATCACTGCTGATAGTCTGTATTTGTTACTGGAGTAAGAGTCGGTGGTTGACTTTTGGGTTGACTATTGATCAGTTTCAGCATTGTAACTGGTGTTATAAGCCGGTACTTAAACAAGGCTTTTCATTGATTTTCATCAGTTTTGGTTTGACATAAAGTTCACTCAGGTCTGTTGGAGTTTGATAGCATTTTTCTAGCATCACAAGGTGGCTTTCACGTCAAACAAATGCATGTGATGTTTGTGGATTGGTTGCCACATAAGATAGACATCAAGTTTGTTGCGCTTGTCTCTGAGGTTGAGTGCAGGAATACTTCAGTGGCTGTTTTGCACATGAGCTGTCATTTTAAGAATATAAATTTCATTAAATTTGAAACGGAACAAATGTATTGCAATTTAATTACTAATTTACCATTTTTGTGTCACAGCTGGAAATCATTTATATTGCCATTTTGCTATATACAAGTATTTTGACACTGAAAATCACAACTAAACATACTAGCAGAAAATTAGAATAAACTAATTTGGAGCATAAGCACAGTTACAGTCATCTGTATAATACAAACGTTTATAATACTATAATACATGGTTTGGTTGCAATGTGTCGATTGTTTTTTCAAAAATTTGGTTTTGAAACTGATTCAGTACTCCTCTACTTATTATTGCAAAAGCAATTACAGCACTACTACTAAAGCAAGCAAAACCTGTTTCTGTTTGGTGTCTCGGCCAACAGAAAATAATATACCTCAAATATGGTTTAGGCTAACACTTGTGTTATTTTACACTGGCTGCCCCTACCCACTCATGTAAAAAAATGATAGCCACCAGATGGTGTGCTACACATTTATATGCAATAAATTTGGCTTAACATGACCACCCGCTTTATATGACAATGTTGATGTAGTCCCAAACTTTGCCATACAAATGTCTCTGTTTATTATGACCAGTGTTTGAGTATTACGACCACTTTTTCAATTATATTCCTCCAATGTTTCTTAGTCAATTATGCAATGTGACAGGAATGAATGTGCCATGGGAGTTTTCTTTCGCACCATTTAAGAAATGTATGAGATTTTAGAAAGTTTAGTCAATTTGTTTCTGATTGTGTCGATACTGCTTGGTGTATGGCGCTGTATCAGTCTTGCAGCTTTTATTATTGTGACTATTCCGATATTGTGACCAAAATGGTCTGGTCTGAAGATAGTCATAATAAACGAAGTCTACTGCATTAACATGCAGTGTAATAATTTCGCTCATTTCTCTTTGCTAATATGGTTTTAGAAGATAGTTTTTACACAACCTCAGAGATGATTCCCCACCAATCAAGCATCGGTTATTGAACAAGAATTAGTACAGTTGGCAGAGGTGGGCAGTAAAGCGGTACTATAGTACCAAATTATTGTATCGCGGTACTTTATTCATGGTATCGGTAATTTTAGAGCCGATGGTATCAGTACTTTTATAGAACAGTAACGAATCCCTGTACTGAATTATTTTTTCGAGAAATTTAAGTCGGTCCCAGTGATTGGTACTTTTAAAATGATTACTTGAAAGGTTTTCAGAAGTTTGTTTTTTAAAATTTCATTTTGATTAAAACTGGATTTCAATTTTAGTGCTTTTTGTTCTTTTTTAATCTATGAATGTCTAATAAAGCGGTATAGAGTGAGTTCGCATTATTTTTGACCTGAAGTAATCTTTAGCGGGGCCATAATATCAGCAAAAGTTACACTTGTAACATGATCCACTGTATGAAAAGTAGTTCGGTACCGAGTACTGGCGAAGTACCGGACTACTTTTTTGAAATAGTATCAAATACTGGAACCGTTGGTACATTTTTTGCCAAGTACCGTTATCGACAGTACTTTCAAAGTACTGACTGCCCACCTCTGACAGTTCGTGATCCATGTACTTTATAATAAAACGGTCTCATGCACAGTTTGCTTATTATTTAGAACAATGCGTTGTATTTGTTATATGCTTTATAGCCGTTATCCTCTAGCAACTGCTCATAACATGCATTCAAAAAAGATTACTACAACCCATTTTTTTAGCTTTATATATACTGTGCCTATGTTGAAGACTACTGTTTATCATATTTGGATGAAAATGGTGTTTTCAAACTTTAGCATTCAGCAGCAAAAAGATCAAATATTTGTCTGTTTTATGAGCAATCATTCGCCCAGCTTGGTAAATCAAAAATGCAACTTCAGTAAATGGCAGCCAGTCAGAAAAATGCAAATTTAGCAAATCAGCAACTAGGCTTATATGCGAAAAAATTGGCAATAGTTACAATTAGTACATTTCACTGCATTCTAGCCTATATTTTATTGCAAGCTATTTTGTATAGGCCTAGACTATATTTGCAACCTGTTAGTATTAAGCTTCATAATAATTTATTTCCAGATGTTGCTGAGAAGAGGAGGATTTGGATAAAAGCACTAAAGTCACAGCTGGTACGATTTGAGAAAATGCAAGATTGGTCACGTAAGTTTATTTTCTGACTTTGTCCTAAACCTGCGATTAAATGAATAAACTGCATGTGCATGTTATGTATTATTTGCCATAGACAAGCATTAGGCCTATAAGCAGCAGAACACACATTTATGTTGAATTTCAAAACTTACCTTTACTTAGCCTAGTACAGTAAGGCTGCTGGCAGACTGGTGATGCTGTTAATATATTTATGTGATAATATTTTGTGAAAATTTATTAAAATGATATGTAGCCTATTTAGCCGGGAAATATTTCCACATAATCACTGGTAGATTAGTACAACAGCCTACTAGGCCAAGTAAAGGTAAGTTTTGTAATTTACATGTCTATTGCAAACATATTGCCAGTGCTAGTGTACAGAGCCTAGCTTAGTAGGCTGCCGGTGATTCTGGTGAAAATATTTGCCGGCTAAATAGGCCAAATGTCATTTAGATAAATTCTAGTTGTTGTATTAAGTTTATCTTCAGTTTGAAATGCCTGCTTCTTTTTTTAATTCGTCCCAAACAGATAATTTAAAGAAAAGTAAGTTTTCGCTTTCAACTTAACTTTGTTGCCTAAACATGAAAAATTTCCGTCTTAAATTTATTTCTATAACGCGGCGAACTACAACCGGTAAATAATTAACTATTATGTTTGTTTAGATGACGACCAACGCAGATATATTTCGCTTTTATGCGAATTAAACGAATCCAGCGACATGGAACTCTTCAATATGGCGTCACTGCGCTTTCCAACAGAGCTGCATCTGTCTAATTTGAAATTGTCATCATCGGAAGTCGCGATCTTTTGTGACGTTTTAAGGAAACAACAAAAGAAGTTAAAGTGGCTTTATCTGATGAACTGCTTCTCCCCTGATGATGTGGAAAGATTAATTTCGGCGATCTCTGAGATGCCTGGAAAGGTTTGACGATTTATTCAACTTTTAATCGTTTGCTTAGAACAGCATATGACGTCATAATCAATTGTTTATATTTGTTATAATGACGTCATAATCGCTAGTACGAAGATATTTTTCAAGGCAGTTTGTTGAGATTACTGGGCAGTGTAGGTCGGATATTTTGTGCTAATTTATATAAAATTGCAGAATAATTTTGCGATGGTTTAGTGATTACTTGAATCTACAAGGAATGTGGAATCTGCGATAAACTTGGTCGCTTAAAATTCCTTCTTTTTAAGGAAAAAAATGACAAAATTTTGTTGGATCAGTTTTAGCCTGGCATGTACAGGTTAATTTTGGGTCAACAGAAAAGTTTCAATTTTTTTTAAACTGAAAATATTTTTGCAAACTTATTATCAGGATTTGTTTCTACAACTAATACTCGATACCGGTTTTAATTGGCCGCTCAAAATTATTTCTATTTAATTCAAAAACCAAGAATTTGTGTTGGACCAGTAGCTACTAGGCCTAAATCTGACCGCGTGGTGCTGGTTAGTTATTAACCAATTAATGGTAATATTAACTTGTATGTAGTAATATATTAGCTGCATCAATACACCAGGTTGTAGTTTACAAACATTTCATCTGCAGGTAAAAGTGTTGTTCATCAGTGGCAACATTATCAAAGACATTCCAGGACCAGAATTTTTCGCTAAAATTGAAAAATATCTGTGTATGATTGGTTGCTTCGAAGGTGGAAGAATCTTGAAAGAAGATGAAAGAGACGCAAATTCGAGCGAGAGACAAAAAATTCAACTCGCCCTTGACCAGCTTCATGACTCGGTATTCTTTATATCTTGTCATGTTTGTGTCAACTTGAACTTTGCACAGAAATTTAATTTTTAACCAAATTTTTAATTTATAGCGGTTGCGAGTTCATGTTGGTTATGATGACGACTGTGAAGACGTCATACTCACTCCACGCGAGTACTGCTGACGTAATAATGGTAAGTAGGTTTCATTTTTAAACAGAAATTCTATTTTAATTAAATTTTGTTAAAATTCGTTTTTAATATCGATTTATTTGTTAAACAGGAGTTTCGTCGTGGCCGGGATTCGAACCGCGGACTTCTGCGACATCGAGCGATCGCTCAACCCGATGCTTCATCTACAGATTTACTAATTCAATGATAAAATTGATTTATATTTGTACATAAAGTAATAGTGATGTCATAATTATAGTTGTTTGACATGTTTATTCAAATAAATATTTACTGCATTATGTTGAATGGTGAACTTGCTGTAATATTTTAGATTTGCTGATTTTTTGTGATTTGAAATATCCAGAGTGAGTTTTGTGGAAATAAAATTTGTTGTAAGACAGAAATTGGTTTTGTGTCAATATTTTCAGCGTCACATTTCTGCCCAAGCGTTATAAGTAGGTTTTTATCATCGCTAATTGCTTTGTAGAGTTCAGCTCTAAATTGTCTATATCTGCTCAATTCTAATGAGACTGGTGCTATGGCTTGTAGGCTAAAGCATCCGCCTCGAATGCTGCCTCTACCTTGTAACCAATGATTAACAGAACTATAAGCTACCAAAATTTTTATATCAACTTGACGCAGACAAATAAAAGCAGTAATAATAATAACAGCTCGGCGTGTAGTTGGGGCAAGACATCAAACACACAGAGTTATATCAGGGGATCAGCTTCCTGCTGCAACTTTCGCTACGAGTTGTTCGGCTGGAAATTTACGAAAACAGTCGCTGTTATGTGTCCCTGAGATGCGGAAAGAAACTGCGTCTTTGCTTACACTCCGTGATTATGACAACCAGGTTAACAAGCAGTGACGTATTTTGAATTGGGTTGAGGAGCGGGGAAAATTGTTTTAGAGCCCGCTTTAAAATACCCGCGTCTGCCCACTGTATGCTCCTATCAAAACGCGAAAGTGGAGCGAAAAAGTTTTGCTTGTTAATCTTGAAAAACTGCTTAAAGCCTCGAGATGAACTGTATATTCTCATGTACATGTACTACTCTAACTCTCATATTAAGGCACGAGCATTCGAGCGCGCTCCTATTATTTAGGAACGATCTCGAGAGGTCGCACTTTTGTCAACATCGGAACAGAACCACGACCGCGCTTTCCCGCTTAGGGGTTATTCGCTCTTCGCTCTTTTTCTGCCCAAACAACGCTATGAACGCACAAATGGGCAAGAGATGCTTGAATTGAAATGGTTTTAGGTTTATGGACTGCTATGTAAGAACATCATTTTATGTAGTGAATAAAAATTACAGCTTTGCGACTAATTCAAAAATAAAACCGCGAAAAATAAACAACACAGCAACACCAAGCACAGTAGCACGTCAGAACTTTGTTTTGACTGTTCGAAATATAAACATTTGTTTTTTTTTATAAGCGTGATTAATTGTAATTATTTTCTGACAAACATTTTCCCAAACTTAAATGCTTATCGTACTTTATCGACGTCGCGTGTATTTGTACTTTTGCGAAAGGAGCGAATGCGATATTTCTCGAGGGCTTCATGCAGTATGACTCGGCGAAGTCCTGAATGCATAATATTTGCCCCTTTTACTTTTATAAGATCTCGAAGATTTCCTCTGTCTGGATGAGAACTTCAAAGACTTTCATCGCGGAACTGAAAGATCGACCAAAGCTTCCACCTTTGAAGTCGTGACAGAGATGCCTCTGGTTTTGCGACGACGATTCCAGGTCAGCCCCGCTTTGGTGATGGCTTTGCTGACGGCCGCTTGCGATGGCATTCTCACTCCAGTCTTCTGCAAGGTCAGACCGCTGAGCTAAAAGTACGTTGTGCTTTGACAGATCTTTTTGGATTGCAACAATCTCCATCGATAAACAAAAGCTAAGAAGGACTCTCACCGGCCTTCGCACATCGCTTCATCAACCCATCGGCCATACGTAGTAGTATTCATTCATAATAAATGAATTGCAGTTGCGCTATACTGCAGTAATTGGCACTGATGGCTTAAAACGTCTTCGTTTACTTTAGTGAGCAATTTCACTTTTTGTGCTAAACTTTTCTGTACCATTCTGTTCTCCAAGATCGGACATGTGCAACCAGTGGCCCGCGGGCCGCACTACGTCCCGCCAGGTTGTACCGTGCGGCCAGCGTGGTGCTCAGCAAAATGTTAGAACTTCATTTTCTTCAGTTTCCTCATCTTCCATCGACAATTATTCACAGTTTGTCAATAAATTGTCGCGCAAGCGTGTCGTGGAATGCATTAAATCTATTTCTTAACTACATAAACTGCATAGGAAAGTCGTTTTACGATACTATTTTTTTCTGAAAAAACCATGTGGCCCGCATTGTCATTCAAAATTTTGTATTTGGCCCTCCAGTGAAAAAGTTTGCACATGCCTGTCCAAGATGGACGCAATGGTACCGAAGTAAAAGCGACTATGAAGCTGGCACGGCCTTATATGAGTTCATTGTCGATTGTTACTGCATACATCGTCATTGTTTCACCATAATCACTTATAATGCAATTGCATCTTGTGTTAAAACGAACGAAGTGCTGTTTATTGCAGGGGTTCTTAAACTTTTTGGCACACGCCCCCCTTGACGGTACCTAAAAATTTCGCGCCCCCCCTCCCCCCCCATTGCAAAACAAAAAAGCATTAAACAAAACAACAATTTATTTTCAATTAACTTTCATTAATGAGAAGGATGTAGTTGTTTTTGGGAAACCAAACGATTAATTCTAGGCTTTGTGGAAGATAATGCACATCTTAGGTCGGCTGCACAGTCAAGTTTGTTCCTAGGTTTTGTCTTTATATTCATGAAGATGACGCTGCAAACGACTTGGTCTCAAAACGTCGTTGCTTAGCTTTTCTAAGCATATCGGGCATTGCGGTACGACTTTTTTGTTCACTGTGGTATCTATATCTATACAGCCATACGTCAGATAATTTTGGTCATACTTTCTCTTTTTTCCACTCAATACAATTAGTTTAATTACTAAAATATATGTTTATTAAATCAATACTAAATTTAAGTTTTACTTCATTTTACGGTTTTAATATTGGCTGACGTTGGTTTTACCCTATTTAAACCGGGTGCGTGACATTAGTATTTTTGGTTCCACGACAATTAACCGTGGGAAATTGACCGCGAACAAACTCACCGAGGACAACTGACCGTGACGTAAATTTACCTAGAACCAACTGACCTCAAATCATGTTATCACTTAAATCATATAATTTGAATAAACAACAATGCTAATTTGCGTAAAAAATAAAAATAAAATGCGTAGCGGTTGATTTGTGTCGCCGGCCAGTTTGTTGCCGGTCAGTTGACCACGACCAATTATCGCCGGTGAATTTGTTCACGGTCAATTGATGTGATCCCAGAATTTTTATTATGTGTGGCCGACACTGCACACAAATTTTCAATCGTTAATGACTCGAAAATTATACGTCGTAAACTAATCGGATATTTACAGGTTAGTAGCAAAAACATCTGGTTTCCTGTATACATCATAATTGTAAAACTAAAGAAAATGCATTTAATGTAAATTAAGTATTTCTACAAGTGATACATTTGTAAAAGTTTTTCTTGTTACCCCGCCCCCCGTTGTGAGAGAAATCAGGTCATCGCAAAAAGAGAAGACAAGAGAACAGTTAGTCGAGCTAGGAGTGCATGAATGAGTAAACGAAAACGATACGCTTCAATGAGGAGAAACACCAAATATTATTACGTAACACATGACGTATTTCGGAATCCAAATTTCAAAAATACAATTGCCATCGTGACACACTTTAAAATTTTAGTAAAAATGAACCTATTGTGAAAGTCAAGAAAGCATGTTTAGACATAGCTCATATACAGCTTGTCATCTCTCGCGCCCCCCCTTACGAATGTTACACGCACTCCAAGGGGGGCGCGCCCCCAGGTTTAAGAACCACTGGTTTATTGTGTCATAACCTAACGATGGAATTACGAACCTGTGTCCGAATTAAGCGGAGAATTGTCCGAATTAACAGGAGTTTTTTACGTTCAATTTTTACTTTTGTTCCGTTCCCGAGCATTTTGGCCGAATAAAGCGGTTGTCCGGGTTATCCGGTGTCCGAATTAAGCGGATTCGACTGTATTCAATTGCATCTGACTGGAAAACACACACGCTTAAAATGCCAATTATATAAATTATTGCAATTACTACGACCGCCACAATATACTGCTCCACAGGACGTGTAACAGTAACAGCCGTAAATGTTTCATACCGACTTTCGGTCGTTTTAAATCGAGCGATGAATGGTGAAGTTCGATCTTGTTTTGCGGCTTTTCCTCGGTATTGACGAATCTCATCTCAAGACGTGAGTTATTGCTGGTTAGTAGTTGCCCAAGGAATGACTTGCAAACGATCAGATAAACATACGTTGATTTCCAGTTGTATAGAATATGACTCTCTGTGCAATAGCCCCACATTTGAGGTGGTTAAAGCGAATACTACATCTGCATTAACTCTTCAACACTAGGTGTGTCAAGGCAGAGGTATTATCCTGTGTTAATAAAAATTGGCCTAGGGTAACTAGTTAACTAAGCAATAAATGTGACTGTTACGTCACACTCCGTTGCGAATCGTAAAAATATTTTGAAAATGTGCAACATGAAATATACTAATACAATGGAAAACATGTAATATACCTGTAAGCTCTACTTTAGAGTAAAGAGTACCATGTTATAAAGATTAAAGTGATTAAACATACGATGTCTATGAATACTGAGTGGCAGATGCACCAACGAAACTTACTTTTAGCATTCCAATTTCCAAATCTCATCAGCGTGCAAGCCGAATATTTTGATAATCACGCCGTTTAAATAAATAGGCAAAGAAAGAGTGGATGGTATAATAAAAAAAACATAGAATTCAGGCTTCTTCAGTGCATGCTTTTTCACTAAAACTTATGTGTTTGCACACACGATTTCTCGTATAAAACTACCGGTACCGTACTTTTCAGTCGGATAGGCCTAGGCCTATACAGGCGATGTCTGGGAATCTGTTCAAGTCTGGTGCGTATCAACCTATCCCTACTTGCAGCGTGATAAATGCTACGATATAGCCTAGCAAGAAGGAGAAACAAATATTTGTATTACAAATATTTGGTCTCTTGTATTTCTGCACTTTGAGTTTTGAACGGGAAAGGGTTATGATTTATGAGGTAATAAAAGAGAAATTATGATGTAAAAGATTCTCAATATTCGATCCTGATATGAGACCTGAAACAATTTTTGAGTCAAAAGTAAACACGAGATGTAAGAAGTTTCTTTTCTTAACTCGCACCCATTTCATAACTATATAGTATATATAGACATGAAAAATGCTAATCCTAACTTCATTATCGATATTGAAACCATTCATTGCAAATGCAGCAGAAGTAGTTCACAGATCTGCCAATTGACTGACATCTGCGGTGAATTGCAAATTGAGTTACAAAGTAACTTACAAACCTACCGAATACAGTAAAATAAACACATAAGTACACTCTTTAATTAGTTTTGATATAGCAATGAGATGTCATAAAAACTTGCCTTCCTGTTATATAACTTGACAAAGAAGATGACCAGTAAAGGTAAATTTCAGTTCGCCATTGACCGAGGAGGAACCTTCACTGACATCTATGCCAAGTGCCCAAGTTAGTATGAGGTTGTAGTTGGTTAATCTTTATACAGAAAAGCCAGTTCTATGACAAATTGGTTTTATTTTTGTTTCAGTATTTATGCTTTACTGGTAAATTTTAGCAGATCTGAACCTGCTGCTTGCAAACTTGCATTGACAAATAATTTTATTTGTTTAACTTCCTGATTTCCTTAATTATACATTCTTAGATGGGAAGACAAGAGTGATGAAGCTGTTGTCTGTCGATCCGCAAAATTATCCCGATGCTCCCAGGGAAGGAATTCAAAGGATAATGGAAGAGGTTTGTGACAAAAATAAACATATTTATGGAAAAGTTCAGCATAAATTTGCAGATGATTTTAATTTCTCATTGTTTCTTTAAGTTTAATTATTTGATTCGTTGACGAAACTAAAAAGATTATTATAAAATGTAGTTTGAATTTTTATGCTTAAATACAAATAGGTCTGTAATTTTGTCTGTAATTAAGCGTAGTTTCCCATCATTTCCTCCTTAATCATTTGTCGACATGGCTAAAACCACTGCTAAGAATTGTTGTTTAATTCGATAGACTGCCTAATTATGTATACATAGTTTAATTTTGTTTTATAGAGTTTAAAATTATGATGATCGAATCATTTGACTCGATTAAGATCGATTTCATCCGGATGGAAACGACCGTTGCCACAAATGCTCTCTTCGAGAGGTAACATGGGAGAATGGCACTTGCTCTCACTGAGGGTTGGAGATATCCTCTTTACATTGGAAACCAATCAAGACCAAAAATGTTGGACCTCGTAAGTTGATGATTCACTTTGATATTTCCAGTTGACAATGCAGAGCTACTACCTACTGGTGACGTTAAATGTGGGTTTTGTATTTTTCGTCTTTGCTTATTTCATAGTTTTCATGGTTTTTAATATTTACTCCAGGATAAGTTTACCACTTTTTACTTTGATTTAAAGCATCGGTTCTTAACCTTTTTGATCTGCTTTCCTATTCCTAATTATATCCTAGTTTTCTGTTGGTTGTAGAACTGCACCTACGCTTATGCTAGTGTCAGGCAAGAGCTGAAGTAAGCCTCACTTCTGTGCGTAATTATAGTAGTTTATTTGTTTGATGCTGTCATGCATTCATACATGTGAGTCTATGCTGTTGTTAGATTGAAATTATATACAGCTTGGAAATGCATGTGTTTTGGTGCCTACAACTGTTTTGCTTTGTTTGGCAGCAAAAGTAAAAGAATGCTGAGTTTGAGTCTTGTTTAAGCTCGATTGCTTTAAGTTGTCGTCGCAAAACTTTGCATCATCGATTGTTTTGTTAATGGTTATTGTTCACTTTGTGATGCTGGTCTATTGTGTTTATATATTGATTAGTAATTATGCTATTGCATAATCAAGTTTAATTTAATATTTTTAACGTTCAACTGTGACATCAGATGTCTATGTATGCAGCTTTTCGAGTATGAAGTAGCAGTTAAAAAGATTGCCATGGAGATGGGATTTAAACAAGTCTTAACTATCATCTCAAGTCCATGGTCAAGATTGTCTTGCACGACTTCGCTGCATGTGTAGATGCCTACCTC
Organism: Clavelina lepadiformis; assembly: GCF_947623445.1. Lineage (NCBI taxonomy): Eukaryota > Metazoa > Chordata > Ascidiacea > Aplousobranchia > Clavelinidae > Clavelina > Clavelina lepadiformis. The sequence continues at coordinate 795,611 of NC_135243.1, read as the reverse complement.
ACACTGTGAGTTAAAGAATATATAGAAGCTTTCAGTCTGACGTCAGCAACATAGACATCAACTCGCTCTTTATGCAGTCTGATGGTGGCCTCACTCCTATTGATAAGTAAGTTTGTTCGTAAGGCTGTGATTATATTATTATATTAACATGAAGTATAACAACAGATCGTCATATTCATTTAAATCAGCGATAAGCAAGCTACCAACGAAGTGACACCTATCATTGCAAACTGTGTTGTAGATTGAGGAACGTAGATATAGGAGCAAGTAACAGCTCCAACTAATTATGACATCGTTTGTGCCTATGATCTGGCCCGCCTGTAAAAACTCAACACTCAAACAGCCCTTGAGTTGGAAAAGATTCATCAAATGTTTACGTCTTCTGATATAAAATACAACATCTCACACTCCTCAATGCTCAGGTTCGATGGAAATAGAGCAATATTATCCGGCCCAGCAGGTGGCGTAGTGGGGTACACTATGACATCATTTGAAGACCAACCCAGCATTGGGTACTACATGGGAGGTATGGTGCCGCTAGGATATCCAGTATCAGTATGAGCATGTATGTTGCATGCATGCGCAAGCTAGGTAAATATTAATAAGATTACGTAAGTTATGTCCTTGTGTTGTCATCGTGAAATTTATGACACTATTTACACAGGAACATCAACAGATGTAAGTCGATATGACGGGGAATATGAATATGTGTTCAAGTCTACTACAGCTGGTGTCACCATACAAGCGCCACTGGTATTTTATTTTGAAATCTTAAATTAAGACAAAATTTCAACAATGGCACAAATTTTCCTGTTAATATTAACAACAGAACAAAGTGTGTTTTTTATTTCAATGTGCTGATATGTGCTTATATGTGTTGTTTGGACTCTACATGCTTCGTTATATTTTTGTGTATACAGTCGAAATCAGTTAATCGCATAGTCAATTTGCCAAGCTTTTTTATGCGATTAATCGGTGTATGTGTTCCTACATTTTCTCCGTTATTCTCTTTTAAACACCGGCGCACGCATTCTTGCTCCTCGCCGATTTTTGGAATGACACAATGCATTATGACGCAACAAGTGAGCTTCCTTCCTTTCGATTTCGACACAACAAATTTTTCAATAACAAGGATTCTATCGGACAGACATAAATCTTTTCGCTTTGCTGGCTTACTATTTCCTGGAATTTTATATCGTATACGTAGGCTACAGTACAGTACAGGTATTCTACGTTTTTGCAGTGGTTTGAGCTTTGCGACGTAACAATGCTTAAATAAAAATTAGTCTTGTTGTTCTATTGTGATGTAAAGATCCGTAACAATCCTTAAATGAAACGTAGTTTTGTGGTTCATAATCACTGTAGAGAAGGCTTTTTTTCGTGAAGTTTTACTTTATTGTTCAAATCATTTACGTGCTACTGTCTCTATAGCCTTGCGAGAGATCTGACGATGATTTTTGTTTATTGGTGAGGATAATCTTCAGCGACTTAACACTTCATCAAAGGAAATATGCGGTTAAGTGATACAAGTCTACAAATCAATCAAGAAAACCTATTCCATTAACCGATTTATGCGATTAACCCTTATGCGATTAACCGTTGAATTTTCTTCACAAGTGAATGGGAATGGTTTGGGATTATGCAATGCAATGCAATGCTATTAAGCGATTTATGCCTTTAACCGATATGCGATTAACCGATTTCGACTGTGTATTATAGTATTGAGTATCTTGTTTTCTTTCGATCGTTTTGAGATATTTTATCTTTACCTTTTGTAAAATATTGTGACTTTTTGACTTTCATAGAGGATCTGTCAGGTGATTCACGGTCCAGCGATCATCATCGACAAAATCAGCACAATCTTGGTGGAACCTGACTGCAAGGGAAAGATGACTAAGAAAGGTATTGCGTTATGACATCATGGTTGCGTATGACTATGTATTGCATTATGACATCATGGTAACATCACTTTAGATTGTGTTGAGGGTTGTCTTTTTGTTACATGATAGACTGACAACATCATTGTAGCTTGCCGCGATTAGAAATTGTAATTTTGTGAAAATTCGCTTATTCAGGTGACGTGACCATCATGATAGGGAAGGGAAAGCCGAAGCATATTGGCAAGGAATTGCACGCCATCCAACTCTCTATATTTTCACACAGGTCAGTGTTATTTCGTAGATACAGTTTTTGGAAGCAAGTTTTATAACTGACAATAACTGGAAAATTGAATATCAAATGCATGCAATGACCATTGTGGTAGTTGTAAGGTGTGGTTGGGTTCTTTGTCATTCTCCGTTATTTTAAATAGGTGGTATTTGTTATTGTTAAGTGTTATTTTGTGGACTGAATTTTTCGAAGCGATTTTTATGACTGACAATTTACCCAAAAGACAATAACTGGGAAATTGAATACCAAATGCATACAATTATTATTGGGGTAGCTGTAAGGCGTGGTTGGGTTTTTTGTCATTCCCAATTAACTTTTATGGGTTATGTGCTATACTGGGATCACTGACCCCATCACTATATTATAACCTCTGACCTTTGACATCAAAGGTTCATGAGCATGCAGAACAGATGGGTAGGATTCTACAACGGACAGCAATATCCACTAACATTAAGGTCTGGCTTGAACTTGTCGTATTTATACATGTTTGTTATTTTATATTACTGGTCTAGATAATCGTCCAACAGTGCTTTTACTTGTTTGTTCTAATTTCTGCGAATTTATTGCACCAAGATTTCTCAGTCCTTGACATTTTATCTGTGGTTCAGTCGTTGAAAGTCCTGTCTAGTTTTTGTATATTGCAAGACTTGCTTGTGTAAATACGTTGTTGATAGCTGAGTAGGTGTAATTCTATTTTGATCATTCTGTGTCATTAGAACACTCATTGTTTATTGTGTAACATTACATGAATCGACAGGAACGACTTGACTTCTCTTGTGCTCTTTTCGGACCCGATGGTGGTCTTGTTTCCAACGCTTCTCACATCCTAGGCCACCTAGGGGCCATGCAGGATGCCGTGCAGTACCAGATGAGGGCGATAGATATCAATGAAGGAGATTGCATCCTCTCCAACCATCCATGTACTGGAGGAGTTCATCTTCCTGATCAATCTCGTGAGTATGATCATGTGATTTGCTTGGTGATGTGATAAATGTTATAGATCTGAACATGAAGCTTGCCATACGATGTTCAAAAATTTCATGGTTGTTTCACAACGGTGTTTATGTTAACCAACCGCTACTAAAACATTATGAGAAGTTTGTTATTTATGCTGGGACCACCACCATTATGTGGTTACCTAATTTACCAGCTATGTGGTTATTTGGCAATTTAGTTGCCGATGTGGTAATTTATGTGGTTACCAACAATCATTTGTTTAGTTGGTATCATATCATATGAAATTACCTGATTATATCAGACAACATTATGCAACATGGCTTTATTATTTCCAACCACACACCAGGTTTTCATCCCTGAGCACACGAAGCCGATATTTTTCACGGCGAATTGCCACGAAAAATTTGCCATTGCGTTCGTGGTCCATGTGTATTTAGTGCTAGTTTTGCGGTAGCTCAGGCAACTTGACAATTTCTTCTCTCTACAACAAAGGCTGTCTCTTATTTAAACAAGATTAAATAGTTACATCTTTTCCGAATGTTTTTACTTATTTAATTCATTTGGGTGACTTTTTTTTAATTAACAGTTTGCGACAGTTATTTTACTTCATTATTACCAATTTGTTACATCACAGTGTATTATCACAGTTTAAATCATCATCTTGCTGTAATGGTTGGATAATAAAATGTCATATAAACATCTCAATATACATATGTTAATTGATAATCTCGTATTGGTAAATTGGATGATTGCAATTACCTAATAATTTGTTCTTTTCTGATTTGTTTGATATAAATCTTTTGAGAACAATTTCGTTGCATTTCGATCACAGAGCCTATATCTGCACTAGATGTCACTATTGATGAGCTTATAGTCGAGTGTGTGCAAGCATTATCAGATCAGGGTTTCCCCTGAAAGCATCAAAACCGATCTTTATTTGAATCCGAGGTATAAGCGGACCGACTGCGCCCTCATGTGTCAGCCTTCCACGGTGAAAAACTTAGATTTTGTCGCATCAAAGTTTGGTGACTTTTTGCCGACTTTCCAAGCCAGGTGGGTGCTAAGGTCAACACTGATGCAGTTTGAAGTATTTTCAACATTTAGTTGCAAAGAACCTCATCCATGTATAAGTTGTTGTCGAATGATATTTGTAGAATGTTCACGACCAATTACTATGCAACAGCTACGCTGTCGTTTTATTAAAACTTAGCATTCAAATTTTTAGATTATTCAAACATTATTATTTAGTTCACTAACATCAAACTCATTCACGCATCTGCAGATACAAGAAAGGATTTGGTTTTGCCAGTCCAGGACGTGACATCATCAACGATGGTGGCAGAGTTGGAGGTATCGAACTTTCTGGGATTGAAGATCATGCTCTAGTGACATCGAGTGGTAAGCCACGACATGTCGAAATATTAAACAGTTTTTTCATATCTAGTTCTCGTATCCTGGACATAAGATCATATCAGATTTCACCCATCAACAATGCCACCTTCTAATGGAAATAATTCAGCCCTTTTAAACACGTTTTCTATCGCTGATTCTGATATCGCATCCCATGCATAGTTGACGTAATTCGCTGCATCTAGCAGATGATGGTTGCCATAGGCAACACCCGCTGCCCCTCTGGGTAACCTTTTTGCTTGCTCTTGTTTGCGTAACTTCAAAGTCTCTTTTAGCTCATAAAGGCTAACAACATCCTTAACATACAAATATCTCAACTTTTCTTTAGTGCTGCAATTATACCCATATCGCATGGTTGCTTCCAGCTAGTGCAGTTGGAAGGGAAAATAACACCTTGACGTTGTTTCTCTCAAAAGCAGAAGAATGACCAGGGCCAGTGTCCATCTACAGGAGAACCCGGCGTCCTGTTCTCTTCTTCACTTCAGGATGAAAAACTTTATTAAACCATTTCCAACACCTGTCAACGTCCATTCATGCTTTACCCTGACTTAGTACTTTAGAGGCCATTCTCGATTCTTGACTCAAGCCGGAAATTTTGGTTTCCCAATCAATGTACAAGGAACTGTATACGTTTCTGTGGTATTTGTGCAAGCAACCAGTGACACTCGTTCTTTAGCTTTCTTTTTCCTCGGGTAGTGCTGACATCTTCAGATGGCATGAGCAAGAGCTGAAAAAATAACCCAGTTTGCTCCATGTTGTAAACATTCTCGGGATCTTCTCATCGTGGAGAAGAATTTTCTGCAATCCACGACGTCATCGGAATCGGCCACTGCCATGAAGCTTTCAAGCCATCCTCTGATATCAATAGCTGTTCAGCGATTTGTATTGCTTTAAAAACGGCCAATGAGGGCGGAAGTGGAAGGCTTGTGCGACGCTTGCTATCAATCCAAACATACAACATATCCTCCAGTTCAGAAAATTGACCAATAGATGCTTGAAATTGTTTTGTTTTGGTCTCTTCAGACATCAAAGCAGATCATTTTCGAATAACTTCTTGATGATTCTTCTAAACCTTTGGAATAATGTCTTCACTCACTTCGTCCTTCCGAGCAAAACTTTACTTACTTGGAGGAGCTGGCTCCCTCAACCCGGTGATAACTTCTAATCTCTGAGATTCACTTAAATCAGTGGTTCTCAAACTGTGGTACGCGTATCACTAGCGGTACGCGAGAGCTTTTTAAGTGGTACCGCGTACCGCTGAACATGATTTTCGATGTGCTGTGAATAATGTGTTGCCCCGGATAGACAAGCTTGTGCAGAAGAAACAGTTGCATCTATCAAATTAAATTGTGTTTTCTTGCTATTCATTGGATTTATGGTATAGTAATAACGGTAATAACTAATAAATACTGGTACATTTGAGTAAAATAAGTCATTCAGGAGCCAGGTGGTACGCAGTGTAGCAAAAAAAAACGAATGAGTGGTACGCGATCGCAAAAAGTTTGAGAAACACTGACTTAAATGCTTGACATCATGCGCAGTTAAAAGTACAGGATTACTAGGAGTAAGCTACTGTGCAATTATACTAACCGCCTAACACAATAATTTCATCTGCAAAAACTTGTACAATTTTACTGCAGGCTAGCTCACTACTGCACCCATCTCATGCAAGCGTTGTGTATAGTGCATGCAGATTTGAATCCACGACCTGGTAACTTATTCGCGATTACAAGTTTGATACTTAGGCCTACTTTACTAATCTAAATTAAAAAGTTCATCTCAAGGACCAAGCTGTGCATGTGTTGTCATAACCGTAAACCCAGCAGACGAAATTATACTTGCGTAATTGTTACGGCTTAAAAGGGTTGATTGCGATGTGTAGTTCTGTCACTGTGCACACTTCAAGGGAAGAAATAACAAAAACATAGCAAACTACGCACAAACCGACCAGATTTAAGTTGCGTACTTAAGCTGGAAACTGCTGTGTGCGTCACTGGTCTAGATAATCGTCCAAAACTGCTTTTACTTGTTTGGTCTAATTTCTGCGAATTTATGGCACCAAGCTTTCTCGGCCCTTGACATTTTATCTGTGCTTCAGTCGTTGAAAGTCCTGTATAGTCTTGTGTATATTGCAAGACTTGCTTGTGCAAATATGTTCTTGATAACTGAGCAGTTGTAATTCTATTATGATCATTCTGTGTCGTGAAAACACTCAGTATTCGTTGTGTAACATTACATGAACCGACAGGAGCTACTTGACTTCTCGTGCGCTTTTTTCGGACATGATGGTGGTCTTGTTTCCAACGCTCCTCACATCCCAGTCCACCTAGGGGCCATGCAGGATGGTGTGCAGTACCAGATGTGGGCGATAGATATCAATAAGGGAGATTGCATTCTCTCCAATCATCCATGTGCTGGAGGAGTTCATCTTCCTGATCTCATCGTGAGTATGACCATGTGATAAATGTTATAGATCTAATCACAAAGTTTATCATATGATGTTTGAAACATTTCATTGTTGTTGCTTAACAATGGTGTTTGTGTTAACCAACCACTACTGAAACATTATGCGAAGATTGTGATTTATGCTGGGATGTGATTGTGATAATGTTGTGAATGACTGCTTTATCATATCATATGATGCTGAAAAGTTTCATGGTAGTTGTTAAGTGAAACGATGAATTGGTTTCTGGTTTTCTAATAAGTTAGAATTATTTTTAAACCCTGTTGAACTTGTTTTTACTTGTGACCTCACACAAGTGACAGCGATTCTCATGCTCCCCGGCGATTTTGATCGTTGCAGCGGGACCCACAATATCCATGGCAACCTGGCCGACTTGAGAGCGCTAGTTGCCTCTAACCAGAAGGTAAGTGTCTTTGTGACGTCACAACTGTATCAATCACAGACATTACAACGAAGCTTTCTGTTTAGGGGATCCACCTGGTCCAGGAGCTTATATCGTGTTACGGGTTGGAAGTGGTCCAAGCTTACATGGCACACATCCAACACCACGCCGAGGTCGCGGTCAGAAATCTGCTGCGCGACGTCTCTACGACAACGTACGGCGTACTTCGCGCTTCGGAAAAGATGGACGACGGATCAGTGATCAACCTCCGCGTGGAGATCGACTCGCAGGAGGGAAGCGCGACGTTCGATTTCGAGGGGAAATCCCCTATGGTGATAAACAACTTGAACGCGCCGAGAGCGATCACCAAGTCTGCCATCATCTACTCCCTCAGGTGCATGGTGGGCTACGACATCCCTCTTAACCAGGGCTGCCTCGCCCCTATCCACCTCCTAATACCCAAGTGAATACTCCAAATACCCTATCCACGTCCACATTGACCGAATTGGTTCCTACTCGACCCCGATATCCAGTTATCCGGTCGTTCTCAAGAACTTCCAGCTTCTCCCGGGCACTGGCGGAAAGTGACGTTATAGGGACAGGGACAGGGTTTTGAGAGAGATTCTCTTTCGAAACAATTTAACGCTGTCAGTGTAGAGTGAAAGGAAGTTTCACAACTCTATGGTTGACCTTTGACCTTCCTTCATTGTGGTGAAGCCGATATACGATGTATGCGCGTTAATGTTCGTTTATTAACTTCTGTTCTAGCGAATGTTTTAACTCGGCTCATGTTTTTCTAAATTTACTGAATTTTGTCAAAACTTTACGTTTTTAAGCCGTATTTTGATGCACTCGTAGACAATATTTTTTGCGTCACTCGCAAAATAACCGCGGTAATAATATAAAATACAAAATAACGCAGTGTAGTTTCAAAGAACATCTGGTCGAATTTTTTGCTCTCGCTCTTTCAAACCTTGTCACGTGCATCAGCCCCAGCACTGTTTCTACAAGTTTTAATTTTGCGAGATAATTCACTGAAAGCGAAATGCATTCTAACACCAGCCAGACACTAAATCCAGCTCCATGCGACCTGATGCGTGTTGTTGAAGCTCCTCGACTACTTGTGAGTGACCTTGCAGCCCAGCATTGGAGAGATCGCAATCTCCTCCTTACTCCACACACAAGCCTGATGCGGAGAACGACGCAGGAAAGACAGACGCAGATAACTTACAGAAGATACTGATTATACACGGCCTACAAGATAAAAATATGTTTTAGGACAAGTTTGTATCTACCCAAGGTCCCGTCTCACAACTACTCGTCTGACCACACATTTACGCAATTTTATGACCTCATTGACCGTCCCCACGCCTTATCGCGTATCAATAACCGATCCGGTTGCCTTTATTTCTACCTCGCGTGTTGGTGCTACGATTATTCCTAGCTTTTATGTGTACGTTGTACAGTCGACTCCGCTTAATTGGACACTTTGGTTCCGCTCACTTTTGGCCGAATTAAGCAGAAAATCATTTGCTCGTTTCATGGTCATGTGTAAAGGCAAACAAGGCATTTAAAATACTGTACTGTTGCGTAATAAATGAATTGCAGCTGCGCTATATTGCAGTAATTGGCACTGATCGCATAAAACGCACAAGAGTTATACCTCCAGGTTAGTTTTATTGTACAGTATTTCGATACCAAACGATTCAACAAATACTGTATATTACTGTGTAACACACACATATACGCACTTTTTGATATCCCCACCAACGCAGCTTACTGCCCAACTGTGAAGCAAGCGTCTTTATTTTTTTCTTCGTTTACTTTAGTGAACAATTTCACTTTTTTGGCAAAACTTTTCTGTACCATTCTGTTCTACAAGACGGACGCAATTGTACCGAGGTAAAAGCGACTATGAAGCTGGCACGGCCTTATATGAGTTCATTGTCGATTGTTACTGCATCGATCGTCATTGTTTCACCATAATCACTCATAATGCAACTGCATCTTGTGTTAAAACGAACGAAGTTTATTTTGTCATAACCTAACGATAGGAATTGCGAACCTGTGTCCGAATTAACAGGAGTTTTTTACGTTCAATTTTTACTTTTGTTCCGTTCTCGAGCATTTTGGCCGAATAAAGCGGTGGTCCGAGTTATCCGGTGTCCGAATTAAGCGGATTCGACTGTATGTCATTTGCTGCGCTGGTCTTAAGTAGTCGCTTGTACACGAAGCAAAATAATAGTTGTCTCCTGTGTTTTTCATAATAATTATTATTCTATACAGAGCAAAGGGTAATTTTGTTTGATAACAATACGTTTTAACATTATCTATTATTACGCAACAAAAGCTGTGTTGATTCATATTTTTTTGCTTAGGTTAGCCAGAACAAATAGAACGAGTTAATTATTTCGCTTTTACACTAAACTGTACAAGAAATACGATTTTTAGTGATTTTTCCTATTATGTCGCCTACCAGCAGCAAGTAAACGTATATATGACGTTATGAATGTCAAATGTTATAAAAGCGTTTTTAAAACAAAATTTCTGAATCATTTACAGTAACTTAGCCAAAGAAGCTTCTATATTGAAGTGTGTGGCCTTTCGATTTTATTTGTCCTTCGTTATTTTATGACTTTGACCTCAGCAAATATTAAACCTGCAATTCTGATACAAAGCATATATTTAAAAGTAGATCACATCGACATCTTATAAAAAGGCAATCCTCCTACATCGTCGCCAACTTTTGTTTTCTGAAGTAATTTTGTTGCTTTATGACATCATTTGCGAACAGACATGTGATAAATTTACACTTCCTGGCAATGATCTTAACCGAAGAAAGTTGCAATTATGACGTAACTATGATATTTGTTCGATACCAGGTTGAAAATTGGAATCTGGGGTTTTTAGGCATTCCAGTTTATGCGAGATGACTTTTCAACTGGACGATTCTCGTTGTTGTTCATATTCGCGTCATGAAGCATTACGTAACTGTTACTGCCCATAGATTTTGTCAACGTATAACATTGCTAACTGATTTTAAATCATCTTCAATTTATGTAAAGTACTTTAAGCACCAATCAACCAAAATGGTGATGTTTCAACTTGTAATGGAATGGAGTAAAATTTCGTGATTTTCAGTTTTTCACTGCATGAATTTTTCCAGTAAGCTGCTTTTCAGGGCAGCTATAGACAACTCCGTTTCAATGATTGATGACGTAGATTGATTGTGAAATTTGTGGAACTGAATAACGAAGCACGACTTGTAGCTAGAGACATAGTTATCATAGCCGTAGTGAAAGCAAATGCAAAGAAATAAGCTAACAAATTTAGCTTTCTGCTTAGTAAAGAAACAAGTCAAAAGAAAAATGTAATTACAGATACCTTAAAAATATCAAATAATTTACACTGAATTCATTCAATAAAGTTCTTACATTTTGTCAAAAGTCCTAACTATCCACAAGTCTTGTGTGTAAATTTCAACCGTCATTATTCCAGTTAGGTCACTGTGAATTTCTAGATGTAAAATTACTAAACCACATGTTTCAACAGAACCTGATATCAATTGGTGGCAGCAATGAGTCAAAACCAACGATTTCCAGCGAGAAGAAGAAGTCTGTTCCTCTATATAAGCTAGACTGCATGAGGTGTGGGGTTAATTTAGTTGGCTTCTGGTAACTGTCAGTCGGTATTTAGCTAATTAAGTGGCAATGAATGTGTTTTAGTTAAGCAACAGTTTGATGTAATAATGATGTAATGATTTGATGATGTATTCATAGTTCCCGTTATGAAAAGCATGTAAAATTCTGCATTCAACATAAATTCAAAAACTGTCGAAGCTGGCAAGGTGTGTGCAGTATTTAACTATTGTAATTGTAACTTTGAGTAAATTCTTCAAGATTCACCAAAGCGCGTGCTGTTGCTGAGATGGGGTTATTCTTAAGCTTGGCAATGAAAGTCGGTAAACTAAATTTTTAGTCAGAAAAATGACGTAATGTGTACACGATAACAGGTCATCCGTTTCCTTCAGTAAAATCCTGAAACTCTTTAAACTATTACAACGACTGTCTGTTTAATTTATTAATTTCTTAGTTAGCATTAAATAATTGCTTAGATTTTTAGTTGTATTATGCATAGTGGTTTAGATATTTAGTTATATAACATTGGTTAAATTTCATTGTGTCATGTTAGTTAGAACTGTCATGTGTATGAAATGGTTTTAGTAAAGTAATAGATGGTGGAAACAAAGGGGCTCAGTGGGCCATTGTGACAAACGGGCTGTAGTGGCCTAGGCCTCCGCTTTTTATACTTGAGGGCCAGGTTCCCTCACTTTTAAAAACCAAATCTGTTAAAAATATGGCTATAGTCGACTCTCGAATTTTACAAATAAACCTAATCTTGGTCCAGCGGCATTGGACAAAGTTTCGCCATCGCCGTGTACTTGAACTCGTAGTTGTGAAGCAAGTTTATAGAAGTAGCGACATATCTGACACATGGCGCCCCTCATATAAGATGTCTCACGATTTGACTCACATCAAATCTTGCACCATGCAAATAGTCTTACGGCGATTAACTTTCCTATCGCCTCTGTGTAGCACAACAACAAACTCCAAGCGATATCATAATTCCCTGTACAAGGGTTAGCGGAAATTTTAACTGGCCTGCCATTACAATCTTTATCCTCGGACTGAGGAAAGTCTTTGCACGACTTAAACCCGGCCATGACATGATTTCTCATCGTTCCAGCCCGGGTTACAACGAGTTGGCTTTTGTGCAAGTTCCGATCATCGTACATATTTTATTTGATTTTTACCGTTCAAATTATCCAGTTACAGTATGAGTAAAGTATCAAACGATGCAATATTACGACACAGATGCTCTCTACCAAGGAGATTTAGATCAAACTAAATCATCTATTATCGCATCAAACATGGCCCAGACCACACAAGAACGAAAAACATTTCAAAGATTAAATATTCAACAACCCGCTGTAATTTCTTTGCAAAGTATGGGCTGGATAGTGCAAAATTTGCCAATGGCGCTTTTGAACTTGAATGCATCGAGTGGTTAGTACTAGTGGTTAGTACTCTGCAGTACTATTTAAGATAATGAAAGAAAAGTTTCCCTTCTGGTTTTCGTAAATAAATTTTGTTTCATTATTAAAAGTTTTTATAAGCTTCGGCATGTCACAAGCCTGCTGGCTGCCTTGGTGATGACGCACATGGTAGCGCCCATTACAAAGGTCGACCAACTTCTTAATGAATAACTCAAATTTACTTGTCTCTGCTCAGTTAATCATTGATTATATTCTTTGTTTTAATTTCTTTGTCGAGTTAGCAGAAAGCTTTGCCTGTGCAACGTTTTTGTTTAACCAAGAAACCGCGGCGCAGTTTGTGGGAAATTTTTGCGACGAATTAACGCGAGTAAATTTGCTTTGACATTCGTGGCTCGTTTCAAACAAAAATCAAGATGAGTTGTTGTGAGGTCATGCTAATCTTTTAATTTTAATCCTTTATCATTTGTTGTCACGGTGAGTTAAGGCTGTTAAAAAATTGGAACCCATGGCTCAAAGCGTCATAGATGTGTTTCTTGACATAATTACGTTGCAGATTATCCCAACAAGTCTTCCAAAACCGATATAAAACCTTAACTTTCGAAAAAATACCAGTAATAAAATAAATTAAACATAGATCACTTTGCGGATTTGTGCTGAACTTGACAAACACAGACATTTTCAGGCATCATAATGTGGTTATGACGTCATAAACTTTATCTTAAGACTGAGAAAACGTGTTGCACAAATAAAATTTACTGATGACTTCACATCGCTGGTAGCTGATACCAAGTTGTAGTTTTTGTGCAAGTTCAAGTCGAATCACCTGTTTTTAATACTTGGAGGTTCCAATAGACTGCGATGGTAAACTTAATTCATCTGCATGCATCGAGGTATGGCTTTCAATTCCTTGGTGATTTCTTTTAAGCGCTCAAATGTTATTGTTAAAGTCAGAATTAGTACTTTTGTTGTGTCACAATGCAATAATGGTGAAACCTGAAAAACGTTCAAAGAATCTGGTGTTCGACTAATTAACAATGATGATCGTTAGATGTCCCACTTTCTCTGTTTTGCAAAACAAGTTTGTGAGTTCAAGCTTCAACTTAGTGCACTTTAACTTATCCGCTTATTTGCGGAAAAATGAACTTTGCTCATTAAAATTTCCATTTGAAACAATGGCTGCTGATAAGGGCGAGCGATATCACGTGAGTGTTTGCGTAACAGAAGTTGATCTATTTAGGGTCTAGCGCAGGTAGCACTCGATGTTTGTATTGTTAGTATTTCAAAAGTTACTAAGTTCTGCAACGAAAATAGACACATTATTTCACTTCACTCCAAGTCCTTACTCAATTGATGTTTTTGATGTCTATGATTCTCGTTTTCTGAATTGACTGTCGAAGAAATAACGTTGAGTGGTTTTATTGGTTGAATTTGACCTTTACAGGAGCAATTTAAATCCTTTGCCTGGTGAACCTCAACCAACATTTCAGTTTCGCTTTTAAACAAGCGCGTAATAATGTGAATCTGTATAAATTGTTTGCATCCGCGAGTTTTTTTTCCTTGAATCGCGTTCGGTCGATGCAGCACATACAAAAGATTTTAACATAGATTAAACAACTGATGGCTTCCGCAATCATCACCAAGCTGCATTTTCTACTACAGCAAGCTCCAGTGAGTGATTGAAACTCACACATTTGCAAAACTTATTTTCCAACTGTCCGCCGACCATCGGTGTAATCGTCTCAGGTTCGTCTCAACAATTCACGGTCAATCATGTAAGACCGGAGATACAACACTTCGTTTATTCCTTCATTGAAAACCACAACGTGGAATGAAATCTGCCGCCGAGTTGACAATTGTTAATTGTTGCCACGAGCACAAAGCAACACAGATTCCATCTCTGTCACAGAGAAAATAAGCGCGGAGAGCAAATTACCAATGAGGTCCTAAGGTAGCGGAGTAAGGCGTCATGAGAAGTAGACTAAAAACAACTATGCACCAATGAAAGATGAAGAAGCGACGGAGTGCGAGAGCAGCCATAAAATACCGACGAGCATACATAGTAATGAAACAATGCACAACGGGAATAAAAGGAGACCTCGACGTCAACGCATTGGACTAAAACTAACCCATAAGAGTGGAGCAAATGAGCATTGTGCGCCATAAGTAAGTGACTTACAAATGGAGTACAACTGAAATGCAGTGGGTCTGGTAAAGGTAACAACTCACACCGTGAACACGTGTCTTACAAATTGGGTGATACAATATAAAATGTACACGTTCTAAACACAGGTGTATAAAAATATGCCGTGACACATCGTTGCACCGTCCCTCCGTCTAGCGGTTTCCGTTCATTGAAACATAAATGACATAGGTTGTTCGCCCGAGCTTGACCACAGCAGACGTGGTGGAGCAACATGTCAGAAGCTGAGACAACTTTAAACGACATTGAATCTTCGGTTTCACTTCAAAATAAGAGCAACATCGGTGTGTTATAGCGGCCTCATGAAAACCTCTATTCTATTGCATGCAATTGCTCAGTAATTTCCTGTTCACTTTTATAAAAATGGCTAAATTGAAAAATACGTGCTGAGTTTACAAGAAATATTTTGGTGAAGCGCTGTCCTTTCTTGGACCTTTCAGTTAGTTGTTTTAATTTTGTCTTTACAAAATGCATCCGCTTATTTGCGCACTTTAGCATTTTATAATTGATAAAAATTTCTGACGTAATACAACCATCGAGTGCTACCTGCGCTAGACCCGAATTAAATCAACTTCTGTTACGCAAACACTCACGTGATATCGCTCGCCCTTATCAGCAGCCATTGTTTGAAATCTCAGGTTTAATGATAAAATATTTCCTTCATGTTTAAATACTGCGTCGATTTATCAGCAAGTGTTGCTTGTTCATCATTTTACTTTGATAAAATCAAATCAATAAAAATTTCGGAAATCATTTTGCAGCATAATAACCTAAATACGCCAGCTGGTACTTTTAACTCTTTTACAATGAATAACAAAACAATATTTTCCGGTGCGCAGTGCACTCTGTTCAAAATTATGTCACCATTTCATCGTGGAATGTACCCAAAGTATAAAATGTGCTGCTGCTCACATAGTTTAACATTCATGGGTGGCCTCTCACCAATAAGTACCTTTTAATGTTCGTTCTTGTCTATTTTTGTCACTTGGTTTGGCGTCTTTGGAAAATATAATCGTGTTTTCGGGGTTCGTCGGTATCTGAGTGGAGTAAATAAATGCGGCTTTAAAACGACCGGCTGGTGGCAGTAGCGTGACAATACTTTGCTGTATAAAGTCACTCACGGCCAAGGGTGTCACTGTTCAACGTAAACTTAAACCTGGTTTCACGGATCGGAAAATTCTTGACACAAAAACTTGCATCTCTTGGATCTCGATTCATTCACAAGAGTAGCAAACATTTATAAAAAATGTTATTAATGTAGTTTGGGGATGTCATATCTTATGTTGTTATACCAGTCATTTTAACAATTTTTTATTTTCATTGTATGGGTTTGTGACACGATTATATAGCATTCTTTTATACTTGGACTTAATCTCTATTAATTAATTAACCTACCACATTAATAGCTGAGCTGCCTTACCGGTCTCCGGGTCAACTCACAGTAACGACGCTGAGAGATTTTTATTCAGGGCGTAACATCAGTTACAGCTTGATACCACACTACTCAGTACAGTAATGAATTGACGGATTAATTGACCTATAAGCTACTAATATGAATATAAAAGGAAGTATCGAGATTATTAGGAAATTCCTGTTTTACGTTCACACACAACCAAAGTACAAGATGCCATTGTTCCAAACCGGTTATTAAGAAAACAACAATAAACGTTGTCGGGCTTTCTATTTGGGAAATACCCGAGTTCGATACCGTCACTGCGTCATCAGTCATCACCAACTCGCGCTTTTGGAAAATCTCTCTTCTATGCTTCTTATGAAAATCTTTCTTCTTCTATCTCTCTTCTATGACCACCTTGTACGGCGTTTGTGGCTGGTTGTCGTTGTTTGCGTCACCAGCCCTCTGCTGCATCTTCTTGCCGCGAATATTGGTTCGCCACGGCGGAGGGGCGAGCTGCTGATTGGTTGTCAGAGGCAACGATCGACTCCGTGGCACAATTCCCGCAGCTTCAGGAGTTGAAAGTCTCCTGAGGTCGTGTCCGTTGTTGTAGACCGCATCATCGCTCAATTCTCGTCTCTCGCGTGTGTGTGTGCGAATGTAGTAGAGTTGTTAATGTCGTTGATCTCTTGGGCAACGAGCCAGGTCTCTCGGGATTCACTGGATTCACTCCGGGGTGGTGGTTGTTAACACCGTTTTTATTTCTTGGTTATGTTGTTTACCAGTGCGGCTTTAGGCGTTAGGACGCATGTTGCGCGATCGCCACCAAGCGAGTGGTGCATTGCGTCGTTTCTGGCGCTGTAACTGTCAACCTACCATATAACATTGTTTTAATTTCTTGGTTATCGATGGTTATCGATGTTGAGATGTTTGTTTTTAGACAGGATCGAACTTCCAGTGTTTGGAGTCTGTTGGAACAGTCCAGTGCACTCTTTAGGCTGTTTAAACTTTTGCACTAGTAGCGTGAGGGTATAGTTTGCCGACGTCAAAGTATCCTCGTGTCAGTAAGTACATTTCGTGAAACATGTGTTTGTCGACGATTTTGAATCATAAATTGCGCTCGGTCTGAGAGTTATCAGAGATATTTATGCCTTCGTGTACGAAGACGCAATGAAGTGTTTGTTCAATTGTCTTTTTGCTGCTGTAAGGGTCACGAAATGTACATAAGGGTCACGTCAATGCAAGCGAGCGTGAACACATATATCACTTTATATTCTATCGAAGGGAATATCGCGCATGTTGCGTCACTTGCAGCGTGAAAAATAGCGTCGTTCATCACGTACCGTAAGCGGGTTTACCGAGTGACGCTGTCAGTGCCACCGTGGGCAAGATTGTTACATCCCGTCGAAAAATACGCCGAGAAATTTTGTCAACTGACGACCGATACTATTCGTTACTTCACTGACGAGTTCACTGACGCTTTTTTCAGTTTAGAAACTCGAGTATCGCGCCGTTAAGTTGGTGCCCGCCGTCGAACGTAAACAAAGCAAGCGTCCGACATTAGCACAATTATTAAATCGGAAAAAACGAGCCTCCATTATCGCAATGGAGGTTGTCGCCATGACATGACGTAGGGCGCCTAGGTCAAGCTGTCCATGAATGTACCGAACACCATGAATACCACAGATCGGGCTCCTATAGGCAGTATAGAGATGTTTCATTAAAATGTAATAAAAAGCTTTGTAGACCCAATAACTTTACTGTTGGACGGTGATTATTATTTGTAATTCACCATAGTGAGCAAAGTACCGTCTGTTTGGCAATGTCCCTGTGTCACGTAACAAGATAAATTTAAAACATCGAGTGAAATACCGACCTCAAAAGCCTTCAGCGCGTGCCTTGTCCATTCTATTTTTGCGCTAAAACGTAAAAGCGTCAAAGTGACGTTTTAAATCCATGTTATAGATCTGATGCTTTGACACCGACACCATTTATCAAATATCCAAGGAAGATTAATTTTGACTTTGCGTACATCTGTCAGCATTCGTTCATTTTAGTGATAAACCGTTGTCGTTTAGCACATTCAAACGTTCAAAATGACTCGAATATTTCAAGCAATTTACTAATCAGCAAATTAAACGTTCGTGGATTATTTTCCGAGCCAAAGCAAATATTTGCACAAGTGTAGATGATTTGCCGTTTGTATAGAAAAGGCGGTTTTGATTCTGCCTCTAGGTTCTATGCTATCACATTGTAATAAGATCTTGTTATATCAAGAGTGGAAAACAATTTCTTGCCATTCGAATTATATGCGCATGTATAGACTGGCAATTATAAATTAAGCTTGAGAATACATTTGTTTAAAGAACAAATATCATTGCAAAAACAATAAGTTCTGTTTTTCATTAACGATATCATATTGTATCATACATGTCATATCGTATCATTCATGTCATATCGTATCATATATGTCATATCATATCATACATGTCCTATCGTATTTAACATGTCATATCGTATCATATATGTCATATCGTATGATATATGTCGCATCGTATCATACATGTCATATCATATCATATATGTCATATCGTATCATACATGTCATATCGTATCATACATGTCATATCATATCATATATGTCATATCGTATCATACATGTCATATCGTATCATACATGTCATATCATATCATATATGTCATATCGTATCATACATGTCATATCATATCATATATGTCATATCGTATCATACATGTCATATCGTATCATACATGTCATATCATATCATATATGTCATATCGTATCATACATGTCATATCATATCATACATGTCATATCGTATCATATATGTCATATCGTATCATACATGTCATATCGTATCATACATGTCATATCATATCATATATGTCATATCGTATCATATATGTCATATCGTATCATACATGTCATATCATATCATACATGTCCTATCGTATTTAACATGTCATATCGTATCATATATGTCATATCGTACCATATATGTCATATCGTATCATATATGTCATATCGTATCATTCATGTCATATCATATCATACATGTCCTATCGTATTTAACATGTCATATCGTATCATATATGTCATATCGTACCATACATGTCATATCGTATCATATATGTCATATCGTATCATACATGTCATATCGTATCATACATGTCATATCATATCATACATGTCCTATCGTATTTAACATGTCATATCGTATCATATATGTCATATCGTACCATACATGTCATATCGTATCATATATGTCATATCGTATCATATATGTCATATCGTATCATACATGTCATATCGTATCATACATGTCATATCATATCATATATGTCATATCGTATCATATATGTCATATCGTATCATACATGTCATATCCTATCATATATGTCATATCGTATCATACATGTCATATCCTATCATATATGTCATATCGTATCATACATGTCATATCGTATCATACATGTCATATCATATCATATATGTCATATCGTATCATATATGTCATATCGTATCATACATGTCATATCCTATCATATATGTCATATCGTATCATATATGTCATATCGTATCACGTATGATATCATATCAAGTGATGTCATCGTCCAGCAGTTTTTTACTTCTTGGTCGATTAATTTTCGTATTTCTGGTGATATTGACTAGCTTTAGGTTACACGTAAACAGCTCGCCTGAATACATAATGCGATGCACTGTGCAGGGTATTACGTCATCGGGAATCTTCTGCAGACAAGTTGTCAATGCCGGAAACTCAGTTAACATCTTTGATGTTTATCCGGGCGGTTCAGTTCCAACCAAGAAATGTGTGAAATTGGGACTTGCGTCCCCTTCGCGTAAATTGCCGTGTGTTGGACCCAATAGCACAGGTTTCGCTGTGTTGGTTAAAGGACTAATTGAAAATTAGTCAGGACATCATATGCCTAAAATAGTCGTCTGACCATCCACTGCAACAGAATTAAATTGGGAAGCCAAGATGGACATCTAAATACTGTTTAAGAAAAAGTAGAAATTTCTGTCTCGTTTGTGGCAACTTGAGAGCTGACGGTTTGCGCTTCGGCGTTGTATGGTCTACCTTAACTATGCTAACAGCACCACCGCTGTCAATCACAGAGCGAATATGATGACGTGGCATGGTAAAAAGTCAACAGAGAGTTATCACGAGTCGGTTTGTGGATGTCACGTGATGCTTTCGATAACAACCCTGCTAGTTTCCCTGCTTCCACAAAGTGGACCCGTGTTTGCACGTTCTCTCACATTTGCGCGCGTTTGCACCGAAGCTGGCGTGATAGTAAAATTAATTCTCGTCGCCTGATGCTCGGGTTGAGCGGCTACTCTTCCCCGGTCTTCTGTTACACTGATGTCGGCTGCGAGTTATCGTTTCCTCGGTCTCGGCCTCGATTGTGCGAGTCATTCATTTTCCGACTAATTTTGATTACTTCGCCCTCTGTAATTATTTATTTAACTTGGTAATTGTTGGAGCTATTACGACACTTTGCTGCGTGGTCTCCATAACACGAATTACTGTGAATATAGAATCAGTGAAATCAGTGTGGCTGGTGACGAAATTACCTTCTGAATGCGCTGGCGATGTCGCGCGTGGTTCATTGTCAATGTGATATGTTCGAGCATACGCTTCGTGAAATGTTGAAACGATCGCCAAAATATCATCGACCAATCAATCAACCAATCAAAATGACATCGGCCTGCCATCGTGTTCGCGAAGGTTCCTAATGGACGAGTTGAAAAGTGCGACGTCAACTTTTCAATAAATCGAGCTTTAACCTTTCCCTCAGCTGTAGCCGTGAGGTTTTCTCACCAATGACGCACAAATATCACCGCATAAGCTGGGAAGGTTTAAAGTCGACGAGCGATAAATCTGATGTTAACATGTCTGTGTTGTCTGTGCGCTCCTCGAAGCTCTGTGTAATTAGACGCAATAACTTGTCAAAGCACTCAGCGACGTCATGAGTTGGGAGCTCTGGCAGCGAACGCAGTTGCGAGTGTGTCAGTGACTCCGGCCAGACTATTGCCGTCTCTGTCCTGTGTTTCCAGTCGGGATGCTTTCGGCATCGATCCATTGATCTAGTAAACTTTCGAGTTAACACAATCGCCATAAATCTATGAACTAAAAATAATCGATTCAGATGCCGTGTGATGCAGTCCTTGGTCGTGTAGCAGCTTGACTGCGGTATTACATTGTGGGTAGAAAATAAGAGCTTGCATGGTTGGCAAAAGCTCGGCATGATGACAATACATCGTTGCAATACATACATACAATACATCGACAATACTACTTGCATCGTTGGCAGGATCATCAGTGTAACGGGAGACCTGCTTGTGGCGATTATGCGATCAAATTGAAATACACGGCGGCGTGTGAAGGTGAACTCTTGGATACAGCGCACAGTGCAAAGCTCTGGAACGTGACACAGCAAACAAAACCTGTAAAGATGCAAAAAACCGTCTACCATGCGTACAAACCATACGATGTAGCAAAGTACCCAGTATTCGTTTTAACAGGCATATGATTGATTGATCGTGTCAAACTTCTGCGAAAACACCAGCAACAATAAGATTCAACCATTTCTTTTCTTCAACCTATATTTTCTAGAGATAACAACTATCGCAGAGCGCTTTTGGCATCTAAACTAAATCCCGCGCCTTTTGATGGTGCAATTGGACAGGTTGGACTTAATCTAATTGCAGCTTGTGGGAAAGCTCAACGCTGTTGGTAGCTTAGGATGCGTGTTGAATCGAAGTTCATTGATACTCTTGTCTTTGCCTTCGACTTTTTATCTCAAATCATGACCGATGGCATCCAGGAACAGCAACAAACGCACGATAAAAGATTAGTCACAAAACTCACGGTTTCTACGGACACCAGGCTATGTTGCTACTTCGACGCGCTTGGCTGACAAATTCAAAAGTTTGAGTCATTTCTCCATCTCCCCATCTAGCGGTGATTGAAATGCAGGGATGACTTTCAATTCACTTAAAGTAAATGAAAGTTTAAATGCATTGATTGCTAAATATGATGTGGTATTAACTAGTAAAATAAAATTTATATCTTATTTTTACTGAACATAAAAGCAATGAAAAGTGTAAGTTATAATGCCGAGTTATCGGCAAGCGTTGTTTGCTCAGCGTAATACGGTGCCAGGACGCAATAAAGTATCCAGGAGATAACCCGCCATATATCAACGTAAGCAAACAAGCTCGGCGCTCATGGCTTTTCTCACCCAGGACACTTTCCCATTTTCAGTGCAAAAATGCCGCTTTTAGTTGATTTTCTCAAATCACCAATACGGTCGTGTCTAACTAGTTACCACGAAACCGTGTCGCAAAATATCCAGTCTCATAGCTTTCATAACTCCGGTGGCAAAGAGTCTGTTCTGCCAACACCGGCTAGGAGTTGCTGCCAACACTGTTCTAGGAGTTTCGGCAAAAAAAAGACAGCTCTGGAAAGTCGTCGGAAACGAGAGTGCTCTAGAATTGAACTCTCAACTCAACTCAACTCTGGCGGATGGAAGTCTACTCCGGGAACTTTGGTGGAAGTGATATTTCTCCGGAATTTAACACAGACGTTAACTAGGCTGCTCCAAGAACTCCGGCAGCCACAAAACAGCTTCAGTGACTCCATCGGCAAAGAAACTGCTCTAGAATTTAACACTGGTGTCAGCGAGACTGTTTCGGGAACTCCGTCAACAACGAGGCTTCTCCGGCAACTCGGACGGAAAAAAGACTGCTTCGAAACTTAACCCGACGGCAACGACGCTGGTCTGGGAAATTCGGCGTGAACGATTCTGCTTCGAGGACTTTGGTGGTGACGAGGTTGCTCAAGGACTTCGGCAGAAACACGACTGCCCTGAAAATCAACTCAGGTGCCAAGGAGGCTGCTCAAGATCTTAGGAAGAAGCGAGACTGGAACTTAACTTGGGAGGATAGTCCGGAACTTTAACCAAAACGAGATTGGAACTTTTCTTAAGCGGCAATGAGGTTACTTCGGAGTTATACTTTGGTGGCATTGACACTGCTCTGGGAACCTCGAAGGTTACAAGATTTCTCCGCAATTCCGGAAGAAACAAGGCTACTCAGCAACTTCGGCATAAACAAGCCTGCTCAGGAACTCAAATTCGTCGGCAACGCACAGACGTGCTCGTGCTGGCAGCAGCAGCACATATAATCATCATATATATATATAAACTAATAAAATACTAAAAATACTAAAAATAAAATACTGAAATATAAAATGCAAAAAAAACTAAAATAAAATGCTAAAATAAAACTATATAGAGTTATAGACTAAAGAACTAATCGTTATATTAACAAAGTTTAAATTTCAAGTTCACGTCATCAACAATTTTGACCAGGTATAAAACCTAAGCTAAGATAATTACTGCAACGTTGAAGTATGTCGAAGTCAGAAGAGCAAAGATTGACCGAAGATAAACCTCAACTTGTACAACCTGGTAACAATGAAGAGAGCTCATCAGGTGAAAGTGATGAACAACCTGGAACATCACGTGCTGTTTCAATGCTAGCGGGGATGCCTCATGGTGAGTAATCTGAGATTGAAATGATTAAGTCTTCGTACTTGGCTGTAATTACATAAAAACCTGTTAATATATTACTTGGTATAAAAGTTTTGTTTTTCCTTTGCTTTAAATCCAGGGCCTGCAGATGCAGAAAATCAAGTCTTGCAAGCAATGGAAAATGCTGAAGCTTCTCAGAATGTTTTAAGTAGAATTGATCCAGGGTTGATTGAGCTTACAAGCAAAGTGGCTGAAAGCAGAGTTGGTAAGTTTTATGAAACTGTGTCCCTGAATACGTAAGCACACAATTGTTTTTAAATACTTAGGATAAAGCCTATTAGTTGCATTTATCAAACTATGTTTCCATATTATTGTGATGCCTTTTTATAGATGAAAATCTTATCTTTTACCGCAAATCAGGGCCAGTCATGATTAATTATGCTCCTAAAATTTACCACCACGATGAAAGACAATACCAACATCACGATCAAAGACAATACCAAGACAACAGAGAATATAAGCAAAAGGATGTCAGTGATTTAAAAAATGTAAATTCGACACAAGTTAAAGAGAAACAAATAAACTCTTTAGGTAAGCATTATAAGACCGTACAACGTTTTCTTGTAAAATGCTTATTGTCTTTCATTATCGTTTCACATTTTTTTTCTTTCATCTTATCACTTCCTGAATTATTTTACATGTGTCGCTACTTGTTTAAGTGCTTCGCGTTTCTTTTCTCCAACAGCGGTACAAGACCCATGCATCTTTGCTTAAATATTACATCTTATTTCAGAACCTAATAATCCACAAGCAACAAATTCACCTTGTGGACCTGGGACCAGTCAACACCAGGATGACAACCAAGCCAACCAGCATATAATGATCAGTTATAACTGGAATGATTCAAAGGATCTCGCTCATAAGGTTTGTAAATAGATTTTATATTCTCAGTATACATGTTTTAACGAAGTACACGAAATGTTAATAGAATTAATAATCAAAAAATGTTTAAAACTCCAAATTCAAACTTTGTCTTTTGGTAAATACATAGTTTCGTTCTTCACTTTCGCTGTATCTTAATTTAAAAATTTGTGCTATGGTCAGAAAGAAACTTTTATTTCATACACATATCGTAAATATCAGCAAAAACATCATTTAGATGATGTGGAATTTATAAAATGCGCTGTTCTGTTTTCGTCTTAGATTTATTTTGCAAATTACTAATAACCGAAACCGCTTGTTGGTTTTAGAAAGATTACGAAAGTAGAAGAGTTGCAAATTAGCTACTCACAAACATAACTTAACAGTCTAGTTTAATTTTCTCGCACTTTTGCAGATATCCGATGAACTCTCTGCCGCTGGTTACAAAGTGTGGATTGATAAAGACGAGATCAGAGGAGACATTTATGACAGAATGTATGAAGCCGTTGACAACGCTTACTTGGTCCTCATGTTTCTGTCCGAAAATTATAAACTCAGTGAAAACTGCAAAAGGGAAGTCAAACTTGCCGCTGACAAGAGAAAACGTATAATACCCATTATCACCCAAGACAATTATAAAATGGATGGCTGGACAGGTATGCATTTTTATTATACTTTTCATTTGTGCTTGGTTGTTTTCAACGCATTTTTATGCCTATGACTCGTTGATTTTTTTAAATTGATTTCTACGTCACAAAATGGGATGTTGCTTAAGGTTTGAATGGCAACATTATATTTAGTATTGTTATTTTCATTATTAATCATAATTGTTACACCAGAAGACGCAAACTCAAGTAAACGAAAGTTTGTGGCGATAAATCAATGTTAACTTTAAGAGTTCTTATATTCTGCTCTTGCTTTAACTAATCATTTATGTAAGTTTATGTTTTTTTTCTATTTTTACCTTTGGATATTCTTTACTGAATTAATTTTTATCACCAACTTTCACCACAAATTAACATTTATATTTTTACAATCTTTATCAAAAGCTCTTTTGGTGTCGGGAAAACTCTACTACGATTTTAGCAAAGAATCATTTGAGAATAACTTTGAAAAGCTTATCCAAGAAATAGGTAATTTAACTCATAAGTTGAAAAAGTAGTTATCACAACATTTTATCATTAAAAAAATAACTGAAGTTGTTGTTATTAGTTATTAGTTCTTTTTATTTTACTTACTGTTAGTTTTTATGCTTTTATCTGCTGCTACCTCCAGAAATATTAATTGGAAATTTTACAAAACTGCTGACACATTTTGTAATTATAGCGTGTTCGATTTTTCATCACAACTTTTATTTGCTAAACCAAATTTTTGTTAAAAGCAAACTGCTGTTATTATTATCATACTATCGTTTTATAACAGAGTGCAGCTGTGCATAACACCGATTATATATGGATCGATTTAAACTTTTAGTCAAGGCTTTTGCATTTTGGCACTGTTATGGCTTGTATTTATTTGGGTTTGGAACCAAAACCAAAATATCTCCTAAGAACAGTTTTCCTTTCAACGATACATAACTATTTTTTAACTGTTCCATAGATCATCCCAATGAACAACAGCAACTCACGAAATGTTTGGATACAAATAAAGCAGGTTAGTATACACAATGATGTATTTAATGGACCATTAATGTATGTTTTATATGCCGTAGTTGCTGAGGAAACTACAAGTGCGTTTTGCAACTGTCACGATTTATAAATATATATATAACCTTATGCAGTTTCCTTTTTAAATATTCATGCTTTAAAGGTCTGTATTCTTATCAGACCATCGAAAACTCGGAAAGCGAGAGGAAGCCATTGGAAAGGTTTTGCAAGAGCAAAATAAACGCCGTGAAGATGACATCCGTCTCCAAGCTGGAATCGACGTCTCAGTAGAAGATATTCCAGTTGTCCATCCAAAGTACACTAAAGTATCTTATTTCTGCGGACAGGCAGTTCCAGAACATGAAACTTTTGCCGCTTCAACTGGTGAACCTGATACACTTAAGCGGGATGAGGACATTGAATTTGAAGAATTGCTGAAGTCCAACAATCGCTTTACAGCATTCATAGGTTACCCCGGATCCGGAAAGACGACTTTGTCCAAAAGATTAGCCAAAACAGAAAAATACAAATGTCTTTATTACAAATTTATGGAGATGCCAGTTGGCAAAGAGGTCAGTTTCCGGAAGCTAATTATGGATAACATTTATCCGGATTTAGACGACAGCACTCGAGAGGATGCATGGGAGTGGATCAAAAAAAATCAGAAAAGTTGTCTTCTACTCTTTGATGGTCTGGATCAGGCGGAGTGGTCATTTAAAGACAAAGTACCCAAAGTGGACTATGATACTCCCCAAAGTGTACCAGACCTCATTGCCAACTTATGCAATAAACAATTCCTTCCAGACATTAAGCTCGTCTTTACCTCCAGACCCCACAGTGTCATCAAGCTTCCTGCTCCACTACGTCCAGACTCTACAATCTTACTTGGTGATCTGCCCCTAGAAGGTATGAAGAAACTGTTTTATTTTTATGCTGGTGCTTCTGCCGACAAGCTTTGGAATGATCTTTCCCGAAATGCTAAAATTGTTTTTGCACTTTGTTTCAACCCGCTGTTGCTTCAGTTAGTTATAGCAGCAGGTTTGGCTCCTACAACACAAATTGGAAAAATCAGCACCACAACACGGGTTTTTGCCACAGTTTTGGAGAACCTCAGATGCAGTGACAATGCAAAACACCAAGACATCAATTTATTAGTAAAGCAGGTGAGAGAACTGAACATGTTTCTCTTTGCCTAAAATAGTGGTAATGTACGAGACCATATTATTACTTGTATTGTGTTGCAGCTCAGTGAAGTGGCCTTCAAAGCCACTATGAGGTCTACAGTTGTCATCACACGTGACGACCTCAGAGCAGTTGGTCTTGAACCAGACGAGATACAAGATATCGTCGTCGGCATTTACGCCCATTTTGCGGCAGTCAGCCGCGTGTTTGATGGCCACGTGAAGTATTACTTCGCCCACCAACTGTATCAGGAGTTTTTCACCGCAAAGTTCATCGTTAATGAGCTGCCCATGGATAAGTTTAAACACCTTGTTTCAAACGAGCTATTTTTCGAGGAGAAGTGGTCTGTTATTAGGAGATTTGTTTGCGGTCTGCTCATAGATATGATGAAAGGTATTATCAGGATAGTAGTAATGTGCATTTTAAGTTATGATTTACTATTAAGCTTATTCAAACATGAAAATTGTAAAATATCAACTTTTCTTCAGATTCCAGCATGAGCAATATTGCCGCAACTGGGCACGATCAGCGAGAACGCTCACTCTTGTTATCTCGTTGTTTTTGCTGCTTAAACAGGTGAAGTTTAAAAAGCTTTTGCTGTTCCATAAATGAGCTCATATTAGACATGAAAGAGACAAAAGCAATTATGACTTATTCAGACAAGATGATCAGGTAGAGGAGCAGATTTCACTAACACAAAAGCCAGCAGAGGAGAAGATATCATCTCCAGAACATCAGTCATCAGCCTTACTTTCACATAGGTCTACAGAACAGCAGGAATATATGAAGGCATCCTCATCATCCGGTTTGTACCATTTTGTTCTTGTTACAGTATTTTGCAAATGCTTTTGTAAAGTAATTTGATACAGTTTTCAAAAGTACCAACACCCAACGGTACCAGAAACTTGCTAAGTTATCTAGAGCATTACCAAATTGTATAGGACTTTGCAGAAGAATTTGTAAGGTACGATTGCAAGTTTTATTTATTTTGAGTTACGTTTATGTTCATCGTTAAAAAGCTATAGGTTGTGTTTTTCTGACAAATTTGGATGAGTTTCGTATCTATCGGTGATGAAGTATTCCGTCGCAAGGGTCATGATATTATTGCACTTTCCCCAACTTGACAAGCTTTGTCAATATCATGTTCATTTTATTGACAACCCCGTATCTTCTAATTCCACAATAATACTACAATAACGTATCCATTTAATCACATCTTTTTCATTTTATTTTATGCCTTAAATATAAGTGACCAAAAATTCTACTCAGGTAAGTGGTCGCAAAGACATAAACAATTACGATGATATTTACCACAAATAAAACAGTCGAATGTGGCCTCCAAGGCTAAAACGTAGATCACAATAATATAATGGCAAAGAAAATTTTTTTATTTCAATTGGTACCAAATACAAAATAAGGGCTCATTTTAATAATTTAATTTTCATTGCAAATCAATCCCAAAGTATTACAGAGCACATAGCAAAAGATTTATTAAAACATCCAAAGGTTTGATGGAAACATCGTCTCTAATGGTTACGATGAAAATAATCAAAATAACAACAAAGTCACGTGATCGATTCATTGTTGTCATTTTGTATCAAACTGATCCAGACTTGCAATTGATGAAGTTAACTGTAACTGCCACTTGCACAACTGTTTAAAATTTTAGTTATACTCTAAAAGTAAACGTTGCGAAGTTAAGATGGGCACTATCACTGTTAATGGGTTAATGGAGGTTACATGGCGTCTGAATAATCCCGTCATCACCACAGGACAAGGATAATGCTAAAGCCGAAACTTGTGGTAAGGTACCGGTAATAAGCATATGTGTAAAAAACTTACGTTTTATGTCTGACTAAAACTTAGTAATATTCCAAGAAAAGTTGCCGAAGATTAGGGCATGTTTCAGTGTATGAGAAACATAGTGAAGAATCCGGTAGGATGTAAAACGAAATATGAATAGATTTCTGAGTAGTTTGTGTGGTTAGCCTATGTATAGGCTACCGGCAAATATACTTTCATATCAGTTGCAACTTCAGAGCTACAATTAAAATCCTTTTTAATCATTTTTGCTTTGTCTTTGCCCACATTTTAAGCTACTGTATATTTTAGCACACTATATTGGTTAACAAACTGCAAAAGTTGCATATAATAGATGTTATGACGTTCAAGCTAAATTTCCTAGGTTACTGCTTTCAGAAATGTTCCAATGTGAAAGCTCTGCCCATATTTTTTATGGACATTGTTGTCTTAGGTCCAAGAACTTAAACACAATTGCATAATAATAACATCGAAAAGTGGTTAACCTATTAGCACAAAGTATAAGGACCAATCAACCTATTTCCAGTTATAATAGGCTGGTAAAATTGGCTGCAAATAACCATAAACACATGACTGGGGTATAATAGTTGCATTCATTCATCATCTTTTACAAAGACTCTTTTTTGTAAATTATAGATGTGATAAATTTTATCAGATAAAAGTAAGAATTGATAGAAGTAGCCTATTACACAGCATGATGATGTTATTAGATGTAGCACCCATGTTTGTTGCTGTGCTACTGCTATATCTGTTTAAGTCTTATATGCTTGGCTTTGTACACTAGCCTGTGGAGCTCTACAACTGCTTTTGTCTCACTTAGTTTAGTTTCTTAAATTGCTCACATAACAGTTATTTCCATTTGTTGTTGCATATTTTGAGAATAACCTTCAGCTGAAGTTCTTAAATGTGATACGCTAAAGTTAAAATCATATCTTGAGTTGAAAAGGCATTGAGTTAGACAACTTTAGGTGTTGAGATAATTAGTGCTAACTATGCTCTGGGGAAACAAAAGTACACTTCAGTTACTATTAGTAGTTTACATGCATTTTATTAATTTAAGTTGCTTTAAATTGTTTGAATTTCCATTCAAATGAAGTCAAGTTAATGAGCTTTAACTGTATTACAATTGCTCCACAAACAGTGATACAACATTTTGTACATTACTTGAATCAATGGAATTACACACATCTATTTGGGTGGCATAAAGCTCAATATTGAGTACATTTATTTTCGTGCATTGTTTGTAAGTCCTGTGGCATTAACTGTAATTTGTGCATTATCATATCCACGTCATTCAACACAGTCAGTCCATAAATTGTCATTTTTGTGCTGTGCAGTATACAGGACAGGCCTTACTAAGCACGAACCCAATGCAAGAACTGATGGTGGGCATTTTTTTGCCAATAACTTAATGGAATAATATAACTTAACTTTAAATAACTTAATGGAATAATATTCATATCAACGTTAACCAAATATAAACTCTTTGCAAATCAGCTCTCATCAAAGCTTTGCTTTGTGATATGTTTTCACCAAGTTCACATTCTCTTTCAAGAAAGTTAAATAATAACATTGACAATAACACTTCGACAACAAATTAACAACACTGTCATTAGCACAAAGAAATGCTAATTTTGTTTTGGTACTAAGGGGCATGGAGCCCAAGTTGTTTAAATCACTGGCAATGGCCTAAGACCAGCCCTGACAATAAATAAACATGTACTTGTAGTATGAAATGTTTCTTTTGTCAGTGTCTCATTGTGGCAAATGCTGCCAAGTATACAATGTTTACTCTGTTTTAAAGGGTAATGATGAACATTTTTACAGTAATATAAACAATGTCCATTGCAAAATCATGGGATCACTGCTGATAGTCTGTAGTTGTTACTGGAGTAAGAGTCAGGGGTTGACTTTTGGGTTGACTATTGATCAGTTTCAGCATTGTAACTGCTGTGAAAAGCCGGTACTTAAATAAGGCTTTTCATTGATTTTCATCGGTTTTGGTTTGACACACAGTTCACTCAGGTCTGTTGCAGTTTGATAAGCATTTTTCTAGCAGCACCAGGTGGTCTTCACGTCAAACAAATGCATGTGATGTTTGTGGATTGGTTGCCACTTAAGATAGACATCGTGTTTGTTGCGCATGTCTCTGAGGTTGAGTGCAGGTTGTGGAAGAATACTTCAGTGGCTGTTTTGCGAATGAGTTGTCATTCTAAGAATATAAATTTCATTAAATATAAAATAGAGAAAAAGCATTGCAAATTAAATACTAATTTACAAGTTTTTGTGTCACAGCAGGAAATCATTTATATTGCCATTTTGCTATATACAAGTATTTTGACACTGAAAATCACAACTAAACATACTAGCAGAAAATTAGAATAAACTAATTTGGAGCAAAAGCACTGTTACATTCATCTGTATAATACAAACGTTTACAATACTATAATACATGGCTTGGTCGCAATGTTTCGATTGTTTTTTCAAAAATTTGGTTTTGATACTCATAAACTGATTCAGTACTCCTCTCCTTATTATTACAAAATCAATTACAGCACTACTACGAAAGCAAGCAAAACCTGTTTCTGTTTAGTGTCTCGGCCAACAGAAAATAATATAGCTGAAATATGGTTTAGGCTAACACTTGTGTTATTTTACACTGGCCGCCCCTACCAACTCATGTAAAAAAATGATAGCCACCATATGGTGTGCTACACATTTATATGCAATAAAGTCGGTTTAATATGACCACCCGCTTTATATGACCATGTTGATATAGTGCCAAACTTTGCCATACAAATGTCTCTGTTTACTATGACCTGTGTTTGAGTATTACGACCACTTTTTCAATTTTATTCCCCCAATGTTTCTTTGTCAACTATGCAATGAGACAGGAATGACTGTGCCATGTGAGTTTTCTTTCGCACCATGTAAAAAATGTATGAGATTTTAGAAAGTTTAGTCAATTTGTTTCTGACTGTGTCGATACTGCTTGGTGTATGGCAATGTATCAGGCTTGCAGCTTTGGTTATTATGACTATTCCGATATTGTAACCAAAATGGTTTGGTCCAAAGACAGTCATAATAAGCGAAGTGTACTGCATTAACATGCAGTGTAATAATTTCGCTCATTTCTCTTTGCTAATATGATATTAGAAGATAGTTTTTACACGACCTCAGAGATGATTCCCCACCAATCAAACATCGGTTATTGAGCAAGACTTAGTACAGTTCTCAGAGGTGAGCAGTACTATAGTACCAAATTATTTTATTGCGGTACTTTATTCAGTACCGATACCATCGGTACTTTTAGAGAACAGTACAGAATCCCTGTACTGAATTACTTTTTTCTAGAAATTTAAGTTTGTCCCAGTGCTTGGTACTTCTAAAATGATTACTTCAAGGTTTTCAGAAGTTTGTTTTTTTAAATTTCATTTTGAGTGAAACTTGATTTCAATTTTAGTGCTTTTTGCTCTTTTTTAATCTACGAATGTCTAATAAAGTCGCATAGAGTGAGTTCACATATTTTTGACCTTTAGCGGGGCCATAATATCAGCAAAAGTTGCACTTGTAACATGATCCACTGTACGAAAAGTAGTTCGGTACCGAGTACTGGCAAAGTACCTGACTACTATTTTGAAATATTACCAATTCCGGAACCGTTGGAACCTTTATTGCCAAGTACTGTACCGATACCGTTACAGACGGTACTTTCAAAGTACTGACTGCCCACCTCTGACAGTTCGTGATCCATGTAATTTCATGCACAGTTTGCTTGTTATTTAGAACAATGTGTTGTATTTGTTATATATAACCGTTATAAAATAAAAGATCCTCTAACAACTGCTCTTAACATGCAGTTTAAAAATATTACTGCAACCCAGTTTTTTGTTTTTAGCAATATATATACTGTGCCTAATTCGAAGACTACTCTTTATTAAATTTGATGAAAATAGTGTTTTCAAACTTTAGTAATCACTAATCAGCATCAAAAACATAAAATAGTTGTCTGTTTTATGAGCAGCCAGTCAGTCAGAAAAATGAAAATTTGGTAGTATGTATACAGCAAGTAGGCTATATGCAAAAAATGTGCGATATTTAAAATTAGTACAACTCACTGTATACTAGCCTACATTTTATTGCAAGCTATTTCGTCTAGGCCTAGACTATATTTGTCACCTGTCAGTATTAAGCTTGATAATAATTTAATTCCAGATGTTGCTGAGAAGAAGAGGATTTGGACAGAAGCACTAAAGTCACAGCTGGTACGATTTGAGAAAATACAGTTGAATTATTGGTCAGGTAAGTTTATTTTCTGACTTTGTCCTAAATCTGCAAATAATTGAATAATCTGCAGAAGCATGTTATGTATTATTTGCCATAGACATGCATTATGTGCAGCAGAACACACATTTACGTTGAATTTTAAAACTTATCTTTACTTGGCCTAGTACAGTAAGGCTGCTGGCAGACTGGTGATGCTGTGAAAATATTTGTGTGATAATATTTTGTGAAAATTGCTTGAAATGACATGTAGCCTACTTAGCCGGAAATATTTCCACATAATCACTGGTAGATTAGTACAGCAGCCTACTAGGCCAAGTAAAATTAAGTTTTGTAATTTACATGTCTATTGCAAACATATTGCCAGTGCTAGTGTACAGAGCCTAGCTTAGTAGGCTGCCGGTAATTCTGGTGAAAATATTTGCCGGCTAAATAGGCCACATGTCATTTAGATCAATTCTGGTTGTTGTATTAAGTTTATCTTCAGTTTAAAATGACTGCTTCTTTTTTTAATTCGTCCCAAACAGATAATTTAAAGAAAAGTAAGTTTTCGCTTTCAACTTGACTTTGTAGCTTAAACATGAAAAATTTCCGTCTTAAATTTATTTCTATAACGCGGCGAACTACAACCGGTAAATAATTAACTATTATGTTTGTTTAGATGAGGACGACCAACGCAGATATATTTCGCTTTTATGCGAATTAAACGAATCCAGCGACATGGAACTCTTCAATATGGCGTCACTGCACTTTCCAACAGAGCTGGATCTGAATCCATTGAACTTGTCATCATCGGAAGCCGCGATCTTTTGTGACGTTTTAAGAAAACAACAAAAAGAGTTAAAGAAGCTTGATCTGGGCAGCTGCTTCTCCCCTGGTGATGTGGAAAGATTAATTTCGGCGATCTCTGAGATGCCTGGAAAGGTTTGACGATTTATTCAACTTTTTATCGTTTGCTTAGAACAGCATATGACGTCATAATGAATTGTTTACATTTGTGCTTATGACGTCATAATGGCTAGTACGAAGATATTTTTCAAGGCAGTTTGTTGAGATTACTGGGCAGTGTAGGTCGGATATTTTGTGCTAATTTATATAAAATTGCAGAATAATTTTGCGACGGTTTAGTGATTACTTGAATCTACAAGGAATGTGGAATCTGCGATAAACTTGGTCGCTTAAAATTCCGTATTTTTAATAAAAAAATGACAAAGTTTTAATGGATCAGTTTTAGCCTGGCATGTACCGGTTAATATTGGGTCAACTGAAAAGTTTCATTTTTTTTAAAACTGAAATTAATTTTGCAAACTTATTATCAGGATTTGTTTCTACAACTAATACTCGATACCGGTTTTAATTGGCCGCTCAAAATTATTTCTATTTAATTCAAAAACCAAGAATTTGTGTTGGACCAGTAGGCTAGGCCTAAATCTGACCACGTGGTGCTGGTTAGTTATTAACCAATTAATGGTAATATTAACTTGTATGTAGTAATATATTAGCTTCATCAATACACCAGGTTGTAGTTTACAAACATTTCATCTGCAGGTAAAAGTGTTGTACATCGGTGGCAACAAAATCAAAGACATTCCAGGACCAGAATTTTTCGCTAAAATTGGAAAATGTCTGTGGATGGAAGATTGCTTCGAAAATGGACGAATCTTCACAAATTCGAGCGAGAAACAAAAAATTCAACTCGCCCTTGACCAGCTTCATGGCTCGGTATTCTTTATATCTTGTCATGTTTGTGTCAACTTGAACTTTGCACAGAGATTTAATTTTTATCCAAATTTTTAATTTATAGCGGTTGCAAGTTTATGTTGGTTATGGCGAGCACTATCTCACTCCGCGCAATCACTGTTGACGTAATAATGGTAAGTAGGTTTCATTTTTAAACAGAAATTCTATTTTAATTAAATTTTGTCAAAATTCGTTTTTAATATTGATTTATTTGTTTAAAAGGAGTTGCGTCGTGGCCGGGATTCGAACCGCGGAATTCTGCAACATCGAGCGATTGTTCAACCCGATGCGTCATCTACAGATTTACTAATTCATTGATAAAATTGATTTATATTTGTACATAATCTAATAGTGATGTCATAATTATAGTTGTTAGTCATGTTTATTCCAATAAATATTAACTTTATTATGGTGAATTTGCTGTAATATTTTAGATTTGCTGATTTTTGTGATTTGAAATATCCAGAGTGAGTTTTGTGGAAATAAAATTTGTTGTAAGACAGAAATTGGTTTTGTGTCAATATTCTTAACATCGCATTTCTGTCCAAGCGTTATAAGTAAGTTTTTATCATCGCTAATTGCTTTGTAGAGTTCAGCTCTAAATTGCTTATATCTGCTCAAATCTAATGAGACTGGTGCTATGGCTTGTACGCCAAAGCATCGGCCTCGAATGCTGCCTCTATCTTGTAACCAATGATTAACAGAAATATAAGCTACCAAAATTTTTATATCAACTTGACGCAGACAAATAACAGCAGTAATAATAATAACAATGCGGCGTGTAGTTGGGGCAAGACGTCAAACACACAGAGTTATATCAGGGGATTAGCTTCCTGCTGCAACTTTCGCTACGAGTTGTTCGGCTGGAAATTTACGAAAACAGTCGCTGTTATGCGTTCCTGAGATGCGGAAAGAAACTGCGTCTTTGCTTACACTCCGTGATTATGACAACCAGGTTAGCAAGCAGTGACGTATTTTAAATTGCGTTGAGGAGCGGGGAAAATTGTTTTAAAGCCCGCTTTAAAATACCAGCGTTTGCCCACTGTATGCCCCTATCAAAATGCGGGGAGTGAAAAAGTTTTCCTTGTTACGCTTGAAAAACTGCTTAAAGCCTCCAAATGAACTATATACTCTATTACTCCCATATTAAGGCAGGGGCATTTGAACGCGCTCCTATTATTATTCTTTAGGAACGATCTCGAGAGGTCGCTCTTTTGTCAACGTCGGAACGGAACCACGCCTGCGATTCTTTTTGTTGGTTAGACCTATTCGTTCTTTTTCTGCCCAAACAACGCTATGAACGCACAAATGGGCAAGAGATGCTTGGATTGAAATGGTTTTAGGTTTATGGACTGCTGTAAGAACATCATTTTATGTAGTGACTAAAAATTATAGCTTCGAGACTAACTCTTTATTACTAAGTACTTTACTACTAAGTACTAAGTACTTTATTTTCTCATATCAGGCCCGCCGACCGAAGAAGTTGCCCGCCCCTGGTTTATACGATTATGTCATGAAATATTCTGTCGGGTTCCATCATTAGGCCTACATGCAACCTAAAGATAACTGATAAGTGATGTGTGATGACTGATGACGTTTAAAGTTTTCAAACAAAGACTATACCGGGCTTAAGTCGAACTTTGTGAAGACGCAAATTACGTTTTTATTTTTACATAAATGGATTTTGTAATACGCCGTGAGCCAGAAACAATTTATAAACTATAAAATAACTTTAAATGATTCAAATTTTGTAAATAAATGTCTATTTTCTGTAAACATGGAATAAGTTTATTATATTTATAAGTAATCAGTTATTATAACGAAACAGAGCAGTTTTGTTTGATATATTGATGTTTGCGTTTTTCGACACGGTCTCAGTAAATATCTTGTAAAAAGAAAAGTTTTTTTTCTTCTTTTCTTCTTCTTCGTGTGGAGTAGATGATTCTTTAGTTTCAGAGAGGGAACAAAGACCTCATATTGTGGGGCAGGTGTTTGTCAGCCAGCTGACCAGGTTTTCGTCCATTGTTGTCAGACCACGGTTCCCACAAGGATGGCGGTATGTCGGACAAGATGTTATGACGTGGTCTGCAGTCTGCTCTTCTGCACCACACTCACAGGCCGAAGATGGAGCCATGCCCCATTTGTGCATGGTTGAGCGGAAGAGGCCAACGCCAGTTCGAAGGCGATTGAGTTTGGTCCAAGCACACCTGGGAAAATGCATTCCCGGTGGTGATGTACTGGCCTCCGGAATAAAACCATGGAGTTTGGAGGAATTCTCTTGCCACTCCATGCTCCATTTGTAATCCGCCAAGCTTGCCACATTGGTGCTTGACTGGTTGAAGTCGTCCAGTAAGTCTAAAGCAGCAGGGACAAATGGTTGCCGCGACTTAAGTTGCCGATGTCCTCTAAGTAGAGGAGACAGGAGTCGGTCTTGCAGAAGATGCCCAGGCTCCAGTGCTCGGCGTGCTAGAGACAGTGTGGCTCTCTTGCGGCGAAGCTCAGATGGGTGGATACCTGCTAGGACAAACAGGTTGTCTGTTGGTGTGGGGCGTAGGCATCCAGTCATTAAGCGCAGAGCGTCATTAATCGGCTTGTCTATGAGACGAGTGTGAGCACTACGACACCAAACTGGTGTGCAGTACTCGGCGGAAGAATGGACCAGAGCAAGGGTGGCTGTGCGAAGTGTTATGCATCCAGCACCCCAGCTAGATCCTGCCGGTCGTCTCAAAAGCCCAACGCGTGTTGTTAATTTTTTTTGCGAAGTGACTCCAGGTGTCGACGAAACGTGAGTGCCCTGTCCAATTTTATTCCAAGGTATGTTGGTTCGGCAGTGAAAGGGAGAGGGCGTCCATCAACAGTGATGTTGACCTCACGTTGTGCCTCCTTGTTGTACAGGTGGAAGGCAGCCGTCACCGTTTTGGTTAAACTGAGCTTCAGCTTCCATTTCTGAAGATAAATGGATATGGTTGCCATATCCTGGGTTAGGGGGTACTATGACACCTTATCGAAATACACTTTATCGAACGTCACTTTATCGAACGACAGCTGATCGAAACGACAGATGATCGAAAGACACTTTATCGAACGACAGTTAATCGAGCCGACAGTTGATCGAACGACACTTTATCGAACCGACATTTGATCAAAACGACAGTTGATCGAACGACACTTTATCGAACCGACAGTTCAAGCAAGATTTTTGCGTGTTTCTCAAACATTGAAACAATAAGCCATTGTGATGTGCGGTCTTTGTAATGGTGTGCATTAATGAATTGTGATGTATATATCATAAAGTTGACGATTTATATTTTATATCTATATTTTAGATTTGTATCATAAAGTTGACGATTTATATTTTTTATCTATATTTTATATTTGTATCATAAAATTGACGATTTCGCATGGCGGCCAGCCCGAAACATATTAATAAGTTATCACAAGAATACGGCCCGCCGTTTCTTATTGAGTTCCAAACTGCAGTGTTGGCTCTGTTTGAAAAAATTGTGGTATTGTTACGCCATAAGTACGTCGTAGTAGTCTATTGTTACGCCATAAAATTGGTGCGAAGGCGGTAGACCAGTATCTCGTACTAAGTACGAGATTGTCTGTACAGTAGACTAGACTAGTCGTTATAGATACAAAGAGTAAGGAATTGAAGGCAAAATTTAATAGCAAGGGGCATATCCCTGCCTGACTTTTACACAAAGTAGCTTCTTGAAAGTGGTCTTTATCCCAGCTTTTTTAATTCTTGTTGTACAACGGTTCGAGGACTTCCTGGCCACGTTCAGTGACGACGATGAGCAGCACTTGTCTGAATACATTGAGTATTTCGAAACTACTTGGATTGGACGTTTGTGTCGCAGGAATCGTCGTCAACCTCTATTTCCTATCCGGTGTTGGAATGTCTTCCACCGGGTTCAAGATGACCTTCCACGAACGAATAATAGCATTGAAGGATGGCACAATGCGTTCAGCAAGCGTGTCTCAATATCCCATCCGACGCTTCGCAGACTCGTCAAAAAAATTAATCAGGAACAAGGTTCCAACGAAATGTTTATTGAGCAATGGAGTGCTGGAATTGCTGGCTCACCTCGGAAGAAGCGCTACGACGCTGTCAACCAACGGCTGAAGAGCATAGTCGAAAATTATGACTCAACAAATATTGACATAAAAAGTTATCTTTGAGCAATTGCACACAACTTGTAATTAAATGAATGCGATTGAAATGTGCACTTCGTCAGTTGTCGTTCTTTTAACATTGTACATCGTCAGTTGTTTCGATAAATTGTGGTTCTTTTAATAAATTGTCGTTCTTTTAACAGTGCATATCGTCAGTTGTTTCGATAAATTGTGGATCTTTTAACCCTAATATGGTCCCCTAATATGGTCCCCTAACCCTTTTAACCCTATGCTCCTAATAAGGCCCATTTTTGGAATTTTTAATTTCTTTATAAAAATGTTTTGGGGAGTTGTCAGGTATTGTGGTTTTAATATGTTGTAGTCATATACCCTCACTAATAGAATACGATTTTTCAGTCTATTCTCATTTATGGTTCTTAAGTTATTTTCAAAAAAGTGTTAGGTGGGCTTTATTCGGTACAGGTACCTTAGTCATAAAGAAAACATGAAATCACAATTTTCTTACGAAAACCTTTATATCAATTACATTTTTGTTGAAAACTATGTTTATGTAAATTAGTTTTTAATGATTGTAACGTATTTCAGCAAGTTCCAGGTTTATTACAAGCAAAAGTAACTCGTAACTATGCAGCTGTTCACGAAATGGAGTGTCTTCGTCATCTTCATTCTGTCTGCCATTGCCACTACAATGTACATCTACAGCACTGATGTTTTGAAAAACACTATGTACTATAACTTAATAGTAGTAATGTAAGTAAGTTTGTATAATAAGGTACTATGACACCTTATCGAAAGACACTTTATCGAACGACAACTGATCGAAACGACAGATGATCGAAAAACACTTTATCGAACGACAGTTAATCAAGCCGACAGTTGATCGAACGACACTCTATCGAACCGACAGTTGATCGAACGACACTTTATCGAACCGACATTTGATCAAAACGACAGTTGATTGAACGACACTTTATCGAACCGACAGTTCAAGCAAGATTTTTGCGTGTTTCTCAAACATTGAAACAATAAGCCATTGTGATGTGCAGTCTTTGTAATGGTGTGCATTAATGAATTGTGATGTATATATCATAAAGTTGACGATTTATATTTTATATCTATATTTTAGATTTGTATCATAAAGTTGACGATTTGTATTTTATATTTGTATCATAAAGTGTACGATTTCGCATGGCGGCCGGCCCGCCCACATATTAATAAGATATCACAAGAATACGCACGAGAATTACTAAGTACGAGATTGTCTGTACAGTAGACTAGACTAGTCATTATAGATACAAAGAGTAAGGAATTGAAGGCAAAATTTTATAGCAAGGGTCATGTCGCTGCCTGACTTTTACACAATGTAGCTTCTTGAAAGTAGTCTTTATCCCAGCTTGACCGACAGCGCAAAATAAATGGCTTCGATGCTTGGTAGCACGTACACATGTTATCTTATGTTTATATATTATTATTTATTTATGAGTTATATGACTATTATAATTACATTATTTGATCATATTGTGTATACTTACCTTTCCACACTATTTGATTTTAGACATCTTAAGAATTGTTGTAATGTTTTCCACGTTAATAACGATTGTATACATTTCGAAATGGAATTCATTTTAAGTGATAAAGGCAAACGAAAGTTGGCCTTGAACGGTTTCTTGTACGTTCGTGACAAAACAACAAATGGCGTAACTTACTGGATATGTGAGGACTACCTCAAATGTAAAAGCCGTCTATCCACAGCCGAGGACGACAGCCTCAAGAGAGCACCATCTGAACACAGTCATCCACCAAACCCTGCACGTGTTATAGTTGCAAGAGCACAAGCCAGCATGCGAGATCGAGCAGTCAATTCAGATGAACGTACGTTCCAATGCGTTCAGCAAGCGTGTCTCAATATCCCATCCGACGCTTCGCAGACTCGTCAAAAAAATTAATCAGGAACAAGGTTCCAACGAAATGTTTATTGAGCAATTGAGTGCTGGAATTGATGGCTCACCTCGGAAGAAGCGCTACGACGCTGTCAACCAACGGCTGAAGAGCATAGTCGAAAATTATGACTCAACGAATATTGACATAAAAAGTTATCTTCGAGCAATTGCACAAAACTTAATTGTAATTAAATGTAATTAAATGAATGCGATTGAAATGTGCACTTCGTCAGTTGTCGTGCTTTTAACAGTGCATATCGTCAGTTGTTTCGATAAATTGTGGTTCTTTTGATAAATCGTCGTTCTTTTAACAGTGCCTATCGTCAGTTGTTTTGATAAATTGTGGATCTTTTAACCCTATCCTAACCAGGCTCGCGAGTTTACTAAAAAGACTAGGTGTGGCCGACCCCGCACACACATTTGCAATCGTTAATTAATAGAAAACTATGCGTCGTAGACTGATGAGATTTTTACAGGTTAGTAGAAACATCATCTGGCTTTCTGTATACATCATAATTGTAAAACTAAAGAAAGTGAATTTAGTGTAAATTAGGTATTTCTAAAAGTGACACATTTCTAGATATTATTCTTGTTACGCCGCGCCCCCGCTGTGAGAAGAGAACGAAAGAGAATAGTTAGTCGAGTTATTGGTGCGTAAATGAGTAATACGCTTCAATGCGGAGAGCAGAGCAAAGCAGAGGAAAATTATGAAAATATCACAATGTCTCAAAAATTACAAAATCCAACTTTATCAAACAAACATGGACAGATAGCTGAACATTTTTTATGAAAAGTTACCAAATTTTAATTTTCTACAGCAAACAATGCAACGGTACGCCACGTTTTGCTATGACTGTGTGTGGGAGAAACAACAGTCGATTCGATCAACTGTCGATTTGATCAGCTGTTGGTTCGATAAAGTGTCGTTTGATCAACTGTCGGTTCGATAAAGTGTCGTTCGATCAGGTGTCGCGTCACGGTCATATAACATGGTGGATGGCAACTTATTGTAGCCTTCTGCCAAGTGAAATAATGTCCAGTTTATTGGTAACAGTTGATAGTTTATTATGTCTTTTACTAGAACCGATGAGTTTTATTTAAAAAGCAAAGAATGGTTTTGTTATAACTGCTCAAATTATCTGCAAAACAAAGGATTTTTCACAAATCTCAGACTTAATTATCATAAATATCCTACTTGTTGAGTATTGGCAAAGCTGAAAATATTATATTACAAAACCTATACAGTAGCCTACTGCAGGCTACTTACTTTAAAATCTGTTTGCCATAAACCACTTTCTGCATTTTTTAAATTCAGTGCGTACTTCTTTCGAATCGCCTTTTTAGGGTGAAATCGCTTTAAAATACCAGCGTTTGCCCACTGTATGCTCCTATCGAAATGCGTGGAGTGCAACAGTTTTGCTTGTTAATCTTGAAAAACTGCTTAAAGCCTCCAAATGAACTATATACTCTATTACTCCCATATTAAGGCAGGGGCATTTGAACGCGCTCCTATTATTATTCTTTAGGAACGATCTCGAGAGGTCGCTCTTTTGTCAACGTCGGAACGGAACCACGCCTGCGATTCTTTTTGTTGGTTAGACCTATTCGTTCTTTTTCTGCCCAAACAACGCTATGAACGCACAAATGGGCAAGAGATGCTTGGATTGAAATGGTTTTAGGTTTATGGACTGCTGTAAGAACATCATTTTATGTAGTGACTAAAAATTATAGCTTCGAGACTAACTCTTTATTACTAAGTACTTTACTACTAAGTACTAAGTACTTTATTTTCTCATATCAGGCCCGCCGACCGAAGAAGTTGCCCGCCCCTGGTTTATACGATTATGTCATGAAATATTCTGTCGGGTTCCATCATTAGGCCTACATGCAACCTAAAGATAACTGATAAGTGATGTGTGATGACTGATGACGTTTAAAGTTTTCAAACAAAGACTATACCGGGCTTAAGTCGAACTTTGTGAAGACGCAAATTACGTTTTTATTTTTACATAAATGGATTTTGTAATACGCCGTGAGCCAGAAACAATTTATAAACTATAAAATAACTTTAAATGATTCAAATTTTGTAAATAAATGTCTATTTTCTGTAAACATGGAATAAGTTTATTATATTTATAAGTAATCAGTTATTATAACGAAACAGAGCAGTTTTGTTTGATATATTGATGTTTGCGTTTTTCGACACGGTCTCAGTAAATATCTTGTAAAAAGAAAAGTTTTTTTTCTTCTTTTCTTCTTCTTCGTGTGGAGTAGATGATTCTTTAGTTTCAGAGAGGGAACAAAGACCTCATATTGTGGGGCAGGTGTTTGTCAGCCAGCTGACCAGGTTTTCGTCCATTGTTGTCAGACCACGGTTCCCACAAGGATGGCGGTATGTCGGACAAGATGTTATGACGTGGTCTGCAGTCTGCTCTTCTGCACCACACTCACAGGCCGAAGATGGAGCCATGCCCCATTTGTGCATGGTTGAGCGGAAGAGGCCAACGCCAGTTCGAAGGCGATTGAGTTTGGTCCAAGCACACCTGGGAAAATGCATTCC
Source organism: Clavelina lepadiformis (assembly GCF_947623445.1). Classification (NCBI taxonomy): domain Eukaryota; kingdom Metazoa; phylum Chordata; class Ascidiacea; order Aplousobranchia; family Clavelinidae; genus Clavelina; species Clavelina lepadiformis. The sequence continues at coordinate 751,765 of NC_135243.1, read as the reverse complement.
CGGTGGTGATGTACTGGCCTCCGGAATAAAACCATGGAGTTTGGAGGAATTCTCTTGCCACTCCATGCTCCATTTGTAATCCGCCAAGCTTGCCACATTGGTGCTTGACTGGTTGAAGTCGTCCAGTAAGTCTAAAGCAGCAGGGACAAATGGTTGCCGCGACTTAAGTTGCCGATGTCCTCTAAGTAGAGGAGACAGGAGTCGGTCTTGCAGAAGATGCCCAGGCTCCAGTGCTCGGCGTGCTAGAGACAGTGTGGCTCTCTTGCGGCGAAGCTCAGATGGGTGGATACCTGCTAGGACAAACAGGTTGTCTGTTGGTGTGGGGCGTAGGCATCCAGTCATTAAGCGCAGAGCGTCATTAATCGGCTTGTCTATGAGACGAGTGTGAGCACTACGACACCAAACTGGTGTGCAGTACTCGGCGGAAGAATGGACCAGAGCAAGGGTGGCTGTGCGAAGTGTTATGCATCCAGCACCCCAGCTAGATCCTGCCGGTCGTCTCAAAAGCCCAACGCGTGTTGTTAATTTTTTTTGCGAAGTGACTCCAGGTGTCGACGAAACGTGAGTGCCCTGTCCAATTTTATTCCAAGGTATGTTGGTTCGGCAGTGAAAGGGAGAGGGCGTCCATCAACAGTGATGTTGACCTCACGTTGTGCCTCCTTGTTGTACAGGTGGAAGGCAGCCGTCACCGTTTTGGTTAAACTGAGCTTCAGCTTCCATTTCTGAAGATAAATGGATATGGTTGCCATATCCTGGGTTAGGGGGTACTATGACACCTTATCGAAATACACTTTATCGAACGTCACTTTATCGAACGACAGCTGATCGAAACGACAGATGATCGAAAGACACTTTATCGAACGACAGTTAATCGAGCCGACAGTTGATCGAACGACACTTTATCGAACCGACATTTGATCAAAACGACAGTTGATCGAACGACACTTTATCGAACCGACAGTTCAAGCAAGATTTTTGCGTGTTTCTCAAACATTGAAACAATAAGCCATTGTGATGTGCGGTCTTTGTAATGGTGTGCATTAATGAATTGTGATGTATATATCATAAAGTTGACGATTTATATTTTATATCTATATTTTAGATTTGTATCATAAAGTTGACGATTTATATTTTTTATCTATATTTTATATTTGTATCATAAAATTGACGATTTCGCATGGCGGCCAGCCCGAAACATATTAATAAGTTATCACAAGAATACGGCCCGCCGTTTCTTATTGAGTTCCAAACTGCAGTGTTGGCTCTGTTTGAAAAAATTGTGGTATTGTTACGCCATAAGTACGTCGTAGTAGTCTATTGTTACGCCATAAAATTGGTGCGAAGGCGGTAGACCAGTATCTCGTACTAAGTACGAGATTGTCTGTACAGTAGACTAGACTAGTCGTTATAGATACAAAGAGTAAGGAATTGAAGGCAAAATTTAATAGCAAGGGGCATATCCCTGCCTGACTTTTACACAAAGTAGCTTCTTGAAAGTGGTCTTTATCCCAGCTTTTTCAATTCTTGTTGTGCAACGGTTCGAGGACTTCCTGGCCACGTTCAGTGACGACGATGAGCAGCACTTGTCTGAATACATTGAGTATTTCGAAACTACTTGGATTGGACGTTTGTGTCGCAGGAATCGTCGTCAACCTCTATTTCCTATCCGGTGTTGGAATGTCTTCCACCGGGTTCAAGATGACCTTCCACGAACGAATAATAGCATTGAAGGATGGCACAATGCGTTCAGCAAGCGTGTCTCAATATCCCATCCGACGCTTCGCAGACTCGTCAAAAAAATTAATCAGGAACAAGGTTCCAACGAAATGTTTATTGAGCAATGGAGTGCTGGAATTGCTGGCTCACCTCGGAAGAAGCGCTACGACGCTGTCAACCAACGGCTGAAGAGCATAGTCGAAAATTATGACTCAACGAATATTGACATAAAAAGTTATCTTTGAGCAATTGCACACAACTTGTAATTAAATGAATGCGATTGAAATGTGCACTTCGTCAGTTGTCGTGCTTTTAACATTGTACATCGTCAGTTGTTTCGATAAATTGTGGTTCTTTTAATAAATTGTCGTTCTTTTAACAGTGCATATCGTCAGTTGTTTCGATAAATTGTGGATCTTTTAACCCTAATATGGTCCCCTAATATGGTCCCCTAACCCTTTTAACCCTATGCTCCTAATAAGGCCCATTTTTGGAATTTTTAATTTCTTTATAAAAATGTTTTGGGGAGTTGTCAGGTATTGTGGTTTTAATATGTTGTAGTCATATACCCTCACTAATAGAATACGATTTTTCAGTCTATTCTCATTTATGGTTCTTAAGTTATTTTCAAAAAAGTGTTAGGTGGGCTTTATTCGGTACAGGTACCTTAGTCATAAAGAAAACATGAAATCACAATTTTCTTACGAAAACCTTTATATCAATTACATTTTTGTTGAAAACTATGTTTATGTAAATTAGTTTTTAATGATTGTAACGTATTTCAGCAAGTTCCAAGTTTATTACAAGCAAAAGTAACTCGTAACTATGCAGCTGTTCACGAAATGGAGTGTCTTCGTCATCTTCATTCTGTCTGCCATTGCCACTACAATGTACATCTACAGCACTGGTGTTTTGAAAAACACTATGTACTATAACTTAATATTAGTAATGCAAGTAAGTTTGTAATATAAGGTACTATGACACCTTATCGAAAGACACTTTATCGAACGACAGTTAATCGAGCCGACAGTTGATCGAACGACACTTTATCGAACCGACATTTGATCAAAACGACAGTTGATCGAACGACACTTTATCGAACCGACAGTTCAAGCAAGATTTTTGCGTGTTTCTCAAACATTGAAACAATAAGCCATTGTGATGTGCAGTCTTTGTAATGGTGTGCATTAATGAATTGTGATGTATATATCATAAAGTTGACGATTTATATTTTATATCTATATTTTAGATTTGTATCATAAAGTTGACGATTTGTATTTTATATTTGTATCATAAAGTGTACGATTTCGCATGGCGGCCGGCCCGCCCACATATTATTAAGATATCACAAGAATACGCACGAGAATTACTAAGTACGAGATTGTCTGTACAGTAGACTAGAATAGTCATTATAGATACAAAGAGTAAGGAATTGAAGGTAAAATTTCATAGCAAGGGGCATGTCGCTGCCTGACTTTTACACAAAGTAGCTTCTTGAAAGTGGTCTTTATCCCAGCTTGACCGACAGCGCAAAATAAATGGCTTCGATGCTTGGTAGCACGTACACATGTTATATTATGTTTATATGTTATTATTTATTTATGAGTTATATAACTATTATAATTACATTATTTGATCATATTGTGTATACTTACCTTACCACACTATTTGATTTTAGACATCTTAAGAATTCTTGTAATTTTTTCCACGTTAATAACGATTGTATACATTTCGAAATGGAATTCATTTCAAGTGATAAAGGCAAACGAAAGTTGGCCTTGAACGGTTTTATGGATTTGGGGTGGTGGATTGATTGGTTTCTAGACTGGCCTAAACCAAGTCTGACTGTTTGACTCCGCTAATGATTGTCTTTGACTCCGTTGCGTTTACTGTCTCTATATTGCTTCTTAAATCAACACCAACTTCATAAAGTTTAGTTGTTATATTATCCGAATAAGTTGTATCGAATTAGCAATATTTACACCATGATCCCACTTACATAATAATTCAGTAATAACTTCAATTTAGCAGAACAAGGGAAATAACTCAGAGAAGAGAGAATTTCCAAGAGAGCGATTTAAATCCAACACTTGTTTTATATACTAAAATATTGACCAATGAGCGAGTGCCAAATTAACTGCTATCACACGTGTACATGTGTCCATGTTATTCTAAGCTTTTCATCACAAAGAATTCAAATCGATTTACACCAGTACAGAAAACCACTTGACACACTTACTACATCACATGTTGGTTTGAAACTACGATTGTGATTAAAGATACTAGAACAATACCTGCTACCATAAAACCACGTGTCGCATATATTACACGTTATCTGAACGTTTTCAAGTACACTCAAACTTTACGCCGTGAAAACAATGCTACTTGAAATGCTTATATCTGCGTCCAATATGTCAGTTAGAAATACAATTTGTTTGAATAACAGAATTTACCAAGTGTAACACAGCTGTCTTGGTATTCAATTTTATCTAACTGGAGAAAATGCAAAAACTTATGCAAAATGCCAATTTATATAACTAATTGCCAATTCTATCATGATCCCCACAGTTTCATGTACGTTCGTGACAAAACAACAAATGGCGTAACTTACTGGAGATGTGAGAAATACCTCAAATGTAAAAGCCGTCTATCCACAGCCGAGGACGACAGCCTCAAGAGAGCACCATCTGAGCACAGTCATCCACCAAACCCTGCACGTGTTATAGTTGCAAGAGCACAAGCCAGCATGCGAGATCGAGCAGTCAATTCAGATGAACGTACCAATGCGTTCAGCAAGCGTGTCTCAATATCCCATCCGACGCTTCGCAGACTCGTCAAAAAAATTAAGCGGGAACAAAGTTCCAACGAAATGTTAATTGAGCAATTGAGTGCTGGAATCGATGGCCCAACTCGGAAGAAGCGCTACGACGCTGTCAACCAACGGCTGAAGAGCATAGTCGAAAATTATGACTCAACGAATATGGACATAAAAAGTTATCTTCGAGCAATTGCACACAACTTGTAATTAAATGAATGCGGTTAAAATGTGCACTTCGTCAGTTGTCGTGCTTTTAACAGTGCATGTCGTCAGTTCTTTTAATAAATTGTCGTTCTATTAACAGTGCATATCGTCAGTTGTTTCGATAAATTGTGGATCTTTTAACCCTATCCTAACCAGGCTCGCGAGTTTACTAAAAAAACTAGGTGTGGCCAACCCCGCACACACATTTGCAATCGTTAATTACTAGAAACCTATGCGTCGTAGACTGATGAGATTATTACAGGTTAGTAGAAACATCATCTGGCTTCCTGTATACATCATAATTGTAAAACTAAAGAAAGTGAATTTAGTGTAAATTAGGTATTTCTAAAAGTGACACATTTCTATAAATTCTTCTTGTTACGCCGCGCCCCCGCTGTGAAAAGAGAACGAAAAAGAATAGTTAGTCAAGTTATTGGTGCGTAAATGAGTAATACGCTTCAATGCGGAGAGAGAGCAAATTTATATAAATATCACAATATCTCAAAAATTACAAAATCCAACTTTATCAAACAAACATGGACAGATAGCTGAACATTTTTTTAGGAAAAGTCACCAAATTTTAATTTTCTACAGCAAACAATGCAACGGTACGCCACGTTTTGCTATGACTGTGTGCGGGAGAAGCAACAGTCGATTCGATCAACTGTCGGTTCGATAAAGTGTTATTCGATCAGGTGTCGCGTCACGGTCATATAACATGGTGGATGGCAACTCAAATTTAACAACTTTTTGTAGATTGTTTGACGACACTTTCTGTTTAGTGTCAAATATGATAGCGCTGTTCTTGTTGGTTATAATCGCTTAATATCCAGCAGACAACATTGAAGGTATAATATAAGAAGTCCGACTAATTGTTAACTTAATGTTTGAATTAATCAATGCATTTTCAAAGTGTTTGTAATTGCAAACTCTTTTTATGTTTCTTATATATGAATGCACATGTTTTATTTGCCAATAAAAATATCTGACAGCTTAGTTCTGCCAGTGCACTTTGTCTGCCAGAAAACCTCTGCTAGCTTATTAAATGTTTTGTTTTTGTGTCACTTGCAGAAGGTTGAAAAGGTCAATCAAACTGTGATATTAGGGCTTAGGCTATGTTTGTGTTAAATTTAAATGGTTTATTATTAATTTTTTATAGGTTCAGGAAGAAACGTTAGGAATTCAGGAAGTGAAACCTTCAGCCTGGAGCCATTATATCCAGTTTCGATTAAATTCATTATTTACCGTACACATTTGAAAATGCTGAAAGAGGTCAATTTAAAATAACTGGTCACCTGCAGCAACCATTCTGTCAGTATCAAATGAGATACAGTAGATTAGGTCTATATGGTTCCAAAGTGTTGAAGTTATGATTGAATATGTGCTGGACGCCATACCGTCCGATTACTCACCGCTACAGACGTCCATGGTTAGACTAAGCTCATGTAATTAGATTTTTTGATTGCTCACTTCAAACTCCTCTTATATAAAATCTATAATTTAGAGGTTATTGTTATTGTGTTGTTAGATTTTATTATCTTTTTAGCTTCTTGAGACTATTTGGTGTCATGGTGATGTCATAACGGTATCACCAACACAAAAGCAAAAAGAAACTCATATTAATTTTTAATCAGAATTTTATCAATATCTGAGCCATAATGGAAAGTGTGGCACCTGCACGCAGGAGATTCATCAACATACACAAACGTTTTTATTTTCACGCAAATTTGTAATAAACTAACAAGAAATGAGACTTCGATCCTCGCTAGAAATAGCATTTTTGGGCGCATGATTTCTCATGAAAAACTACCAAATTTTCCAGTCGGGCATCTAAGTGTTTTTCAATTGATGCTATATATCTGGCATTTGTATTGCAGGTTGTAACACCACACGGGGGCAGCATAAAGCTGGGTGGTTGTGAGATTTCCATTCCAACTGATGCTGTTGAAGACAACAAACTTCTTTATTTCACTTTGATCTACAAAGACAACGGCGCAGAGGTTGGGCTTTGAACATGATCTTTGGACCACTTTATACATCTAGTCTTTTTCCAAATTGAAGTGTTTTTCATGGCGCTATGACTTGTATGAAACAAACCAAGCAAAGTTGGTTACTTCACTGCTGATTTATTATGAATAGAGCTGAGGTTTCAGACATACCATTATGAAAAAATTGTGTTTTTGCACAATTTCCTGTTGAAAACTGCAATACTTCCCTCTTCTATAAAGATACTTATCATTTTTAATTACAAAATTATGTTCATTTAGATTCCGGAGCAAGTCCGACTCACGCCAACACTTCGATGTTCACCGGCTTCTGTATTTGATAAACCTGTGAAGATAACTCTGCCCACTTGCCACCTGCCTAACAGGCGTGGTGTTGCAGTGACGGTGAGTCTCATGAAGAGAATTATTGGGTTTGGTGCTGATGCTAAAAATGTTGTCAATACCCTCGAGGCTTCGTCATATTTGTGATCACCATCATTTTCACAATTCTTTCCCCCACATTTCAGGCGAAGAATAAAATGAATGAATTATATGTTGTTTATTTAGATATAAAATAACTTTAAAAATGTAAAATATAGCTTACATATACTACCATTGAATACATGTATATTGTATATACATATATATAGCTTACATTTGTTCACAGCCTCAGCTTTTTCATGAAATTCAATGGTTGCCGCTGGACAATGTTGAATGCCATTCCAATTATTCAATCACTTTTGAAACGTCAGAACTAACTTCGTAAGTTTGCTGTGAGTCAATTTTTAAAGCAATAGATATTTCTGTGAATATTTTCTCTCACAGGGCTAGATGCATCGGCAATGCGCAAGATTTCGATGAAAAACGATTACTTTTCAAATATTACAAGGATCCTGATGATGAAGTGACCTATCCTGCCATCGTGTGGAAGGTCCTTGATGGTGATGAATATGTGGATGTTGAAAAAGATCAACAGCTTTTCTGGCTCAACATTAAGTGGGTATTTACACAGGGGACAGAGACTTAAACACTGAGTTAATCACTTGATTCTACAAGTGTGTACTGTGAGACCTCGATAATCCGAACCCAGAACAACCGAAATCCTTGTTATCCAACACAAAGCTGCTGAGAACAGATTTCTTTCTATGCATTTTACCCCTTAATTCGGAAACCCCGTTGTCAAGTTTGGAACAAATCTGCTAAATAAATAGCAATAAAATCTAATAAACTGGATTATTTAGATTGAAGCAAAAATGATTCATGATTGTTCTAGATACAGTAGTTAGTTGACGAAATAATGTTGCAGTTACTCTCTTTAAACTCCTACGCATACTTAGGATTGGAGTAAGGTGCATACAGCTTTTTGAACACGGTGGTGCATTTGCAAGTTTGATTGATTTTTCGCTTTCCTATAATCCGGATACCCCGATAAACCGACATTTTATAACGAAACAAAGTGGTCCGGATTAACGAGGTCTGACTGTATTATTAATCTGTCTATTGTGAAGTTAATGGTTTCGAACTTAGTGACCTAACAATGGAGCACTGATTGCATTTGCATGTGTTCAGGAAGGGACAAAACGTCGCCATTGAACTAACGGAAGCTACTAACACGGAATTTGAACGAGAAAAAGTGGTTATTCGAAGCAAAGAAATATTTCGCCAAAGGACTATTATTAAAAGACAGTTTTCAGTCGTGGATCACGATGATACTCGTGGCGAAATAAAAGACGAAAATTTTGAATTTAAACTGCTCAACAGCGCCACCAATGAAGTTCTACATGTTGAACGATTCACTTTTCCCTCAACACCATCTCTTATGGTGGCATCGAAACATGATGTCTATGTGATGTATGCGTAAGCGTTCTACACAATTTGTCAATTGTATCCCCTACATCATAAAGTTTATTTTTATACAACTTACTAACAAACGTTTACAAAAAAACTTTGACAATACCGCCCGAATGTGTTGGGCTTTTGAAAGAATTGGCTTTTGGTGCTGAAAACACTTAAAATATTGTTTCTACAAGCACCACTGTAATTGGGTTGTTGTTGTATGCTCTGCTAAACTATTGATTGTTGACATCACACAAGCTATCATTGTGATTCAATGGGGTACTGTAGTAGTTATTCAAAGAACATAGACACAATATTGTCTTCCGCACCAGGTTTATTCCTTAGCAGCTTTAAAAATACACGTAATAAACAATTTGCCTAATCCACAACCTGTTCCAGCTCAAGACTTCAAAATATTCCATATTTACATGAAGCAACATCAACTTCTAGTGCGAGCTGATGCTGACAATTACCTGAAAGAAGACAAAGCGGCTTTATAATGGATGATAGGGTTAAAAAGTTAAATTAGTCAGCAAAAAAAGGGTGGAACTTATCGTACCGATCATCGTGTTTCTATCTAGTCTAATTCTCATTATGACCAAGAAAGTATTGACAACTATTAAGTCGTTCGTACAACCCCAGTAATTACATAGCATAGCACTTAAACACAGAATAGATTGAATGAAATAAATACCGATTATAAGCTTGGGCGATTACTCCTTATCACTGAGTACAATGTCTTCTTCTTCGAGTAAAATTTCAACGGTCACTTCGTCCCAGTCCTCTGCGTGGCTGTCCACTTCGTCAGTGTTCACTCCTGCACAAACAACCCGATGGTTCATAGATATCACATTGCACAAGTGCGGTCACTCTGCTGCTTTAACATGCAGGCAGTACACAGATTAAACTTCCCAATGTCTGTGCCAACAGTGCATGGAATATATTTCATAAAATGTTTTCTTTCATTACAGTCTCAAGAACGTGAAAAACATTTAGACTTATGCTCTCTGCTATACGAAAAGTAAAAAAAAACATGTAACTTTACCCTTGAGGCCTTGAATATTTCATAATTAGCAAAAATTTGAAACCATTTTGCAATCAATACAAATCTGCCCATTGTTAAAGATAGGCGAAGGCCAAATTTGTGCACCTGTTCCAACTAACACAGCATGTGGCACCATAACGTGGTCTGTTAAACAAACTTATTGATGCATAATAAACAATATGCTCACCATTTCTCAGCTCCCTCCTATATGGGGTAGTCTCGAGGTAAACTTCACGACACTGACGTCGATAGCTGAGGTAGCGCTCCATTAGATGGCGCCGTTTTTCAATTATCTCCTTTGAAGCTCGGTTTTGGAGCTGACGATCTTTGGCCTCGAAGATCTTGCTGTACGACTTGTGCTCTTTACGTATCTTCTGCTCACAACAATCAATGCTAAAAATCACTCATTGTTACATCACAATTTAATCTTTCAAACCTTGATTTGCGAATGGTTGAGAAGCGTCGGCGGCCGAGGTCTCCATAGCAACTGGCACAGCTGCTCGGTCGGATGTTTCCGAAGAAGTCGGCCCTGGAATGACCAGACCCAGTAAGCGTTGTCAATCTTGTGGGCCCACCAGCTCACGATGGACACTAGGTAGCGCCCTGTTGGGTCCCACTCTATGTCGGAGACCATCAGGTGCTCGCCTGTGTTCATCACGCTCATGTCCGACGTGTCGATGAACTCCAGCTGAGAGGTGGCGCTGGAGAGGAATAACATGGACATCACATTACCATGGGGCTAGATCTTAAAACACTTGAAAACCAAAAAGTTGCAGAATGTATTAAACTAATAAAGTAGATGTTAACAAATAGTTGGTGGAGAATCATTTGTTCTGCTGACAGTGAATGCTGAGTTACTCAAGTTCAATATGGGCCAAATTTTTGGTAACTTAAATTTCTTTTACTCAGTTTTGAGTGAATAATCTTCCATTGGATACAAGTTAGAATAAAATGGCAGAAATTCACTTTAGTAGATTTGAACACAAATTCTGGAATGATTGATTAATTACTTCACAAACAAACTCAACGAAGATAAAGAGTCAGTCGTGCAATGTGCGAATATCTATGAAATAAATCCCAGTACCTGTTAAGACCGGCAAGCAGCACAAATTGACCAGCAGGTGACCAGAATATGTGGGACGCTTGCTTCCTCTCCATTGTCTCTGCAACAAACAACCTTTATTAAGCAACAATATGCCGCAGTAGCACTGGTGAAGAATAAAATAATAATCAGTTCTATTGAGCTTTATTAAAACAATAATAAAAATTGCAATATATAATAATCTACAGTACATATTAGTAATAAAACATAAATCACGTCAAACCATGCCACTAACTCATGATAAGCAGCTTCCTTCACACAGACAAAATTTGTTACAAACAACACTGAAACAATCGGACCATTACATCATTGACCACAACTCTCTGCACAATATGCGCCGTGTAACTCACCGAGGCACTCAACTTTGCCCCCCTTGATCTCATAGAAGGTGGCCGATATGCGAGGGGATTCCCCATGCAAGCAGCAGAATTTGTTCCCGGTTGGTTCCCATGCGAATGCATTCACCTGATCGACGGCAACTTTAAGTAAATTTTAAAACTTCGAATATTTCGCGTTAATTTTCTCAACAAACCTGTTCTTTGAGTTCAACGATGTCGACTGGAACTTGCTTCTCCTGGATATGGAAGATTTCAAAGTTGGAGATGTTCGCCTGATGTTGATGAGAATAAAAATTAACGTTGCCATATCATTTTCTCAAAATCATGTCGGCAAATATTTCAGTAAGCGCACAAGACAAGGAATCAAGTGTGACAAGCTTCTGCACTACAGAGGACTTCCATGTGCAATAAAGCTATTAATGGATTCTTATCGAGGAGTGCAAAGAATCCCGCAGCAAAATGGGGCCTGAGAGTTCCCAGCTTTGTAAGCAAATAAAACTAGAGCTGGACGTAACTGGAAAATTTACGTAACTGCATAATTACGAACCAGCGGTCATTGTCACATGATCACACGCATAAGTAGCGGTCAAGTCTTTTAAAGGAACTTTCCAAATACATTCAATCGAAGCGCTAATAGAAATACTACTCTGTAATATTAACCTTTACTAGCTGTGCAATGTCAGACATTGCGCTTATAATGGAAAATACCCTGACCCTGGTTGAACACAACACAAAGTAGGTCACGCGTCTGCAAGACATACGTTTGAAAAAGACATTACCCAAAAACTTGAACTTCATGGCCTGGGATTAAAGGAAAGTAGATTTGGGTGAGATAATGTTAAGAGATAGATTCTGGGTTGGTGCAATTTGGTCTATTATGTGATAGATTTGAAATGAATTTTATGTTAAATTAAAGTAATTGCTACAAACGCACCATCATATTTAGTAAGAAACCTTTACGACCTTAAAGAAGTGCAATGCAACTGTACATTTTGCCGAAGCTCAAAACGAATTGCACAATGGAATACGTCAACCTATAAGACTCTTGCGAAAAGAACCGTCTTTGCGAAGAAATGCCAATGTAATTTGATCTAGCGGAAAACGGAAATGAGAGACGCGGCAAAATCGCACATAGTGACCGTATATCACTGCAGCGACATATAACATTCAATCAACTTACATAATATTTATCAATAATAGTAACTTAAAGTGTATAGAACGCCCGGCTTTAGATGAATCCTTTTTCTGCCTGAACTGACTTCAACAAAACCATTCTTAAATAACTCGGATTTAACTGAAAATGTAACTTAAGCATTTTCAAACCTTCTTGGCCTTGTTATATCGATCGACTTTGACGCACAGAAACTTCCCTTGCTTGTGCCAATTGAGTCGAATGTCGGCAACGTTGAAGAGATTCTTTACACGAACTTCCTTCCTTGATGGAATAGAGAGGATTATGACACGAGCGGGGATTTCGTTTCTCTCCGCTATCCAAAATGCCAACATGTTGTCAGCTGGTGACCAGAAAAATTCACTGAAAATATCAAGATTTGGTTGAACTTAATCAAGAAAAAGGAATTTAACCAAAGGATAATTCTTCGTAGTAAGTTGAGCTCAATGCCGTGACAATGTGGAATAAACGATGAAATAAAATGGTATAAATGAAAGGTAATATAGAAGAATGTTACATGAATGTGTATTAAAAGATTAATAAAACTTCCAACAATGTTTTTATCTTCAATTAATATAAGGTTTAAAAAAGAAAAGATCAAAGCCGATACACAAAACTTTTACAAATCAAAGTATGTTAAATTAATTTCCAACCTTATCCCATCAATGGCGATGCTTTTCTTGTCCAGCAATCCCATCGACTGCAAATACAGAAGCCGTGCATAAGAGTTTCAATATTGTGACGATTGTTGGCAATGCTTTTAGCGTTGACTTCAAATATCTAACACAGGGAACTTACCGGAGTCTCGTAAACGCTCAAAACTCCTTTCGCTTTCCTAGCCAAGTATTTTCCATCGTGGCTCCACCTGAATGAAAAATTAATGAGAAATGAAAAAATTCTCTTAAAGTCTGAAACAATCTTCCCGTTGCAAAATGCTTTAAAATTGTGCATTGCATAGTCAGGAAAACATCACTAACACATCATCGCAAAAACATCATTAGCACAAGAAAAAACTGACAGAAAACTAATTATCAAATCACACAAATATTGTGAATGGTTCAAGATTCAACCCAGGACAACTTGACTTAAAGCTGTGGGTTGAATTGTCCAACCATCATTATCAACTACGAGGTCTACAAGCATCCGACCTTTTCTCTTCCCGGCAAAAGTAGTACCACCTGCCAAACTTTTTTGGGCATTGTTAGGTCACTACTGTATGAATCGTTTCAAGCCGATCGGCCATGTCTGGCGAATTTTCTTCATGCAAAATCGCATTTCAATGACAAAACGCATCGAACAGAGGTATTGCATCAAGTTTTGCCAAAAGCTTGGTGATAGTTAAACTGAAACTATTCGAAAGATTCAAGGTTTTTGGAGATGAGGCCTTAAGCCCTTTTTTTTAAAAATACGAAAACGTAAGGTTTTAAAGTTTTAAAAAAAAAAAAGTTAATCGCTTTAAAGATGGCGGAATGTCACTGGAGAGCGAGTGATTCTCAGATCATCGATAAGCTGAAACGAGGTGATTGAGAAGGTTTGCCAATTAGAACTGGAAGATCGTCGTTTAACAGTAAGAAAAATCGTTGCAGATGTGGGAATAAGTTCGGGTTCAGTACATTCCATTACGTCACAACATTACGGTTTTACGGTTCCGACCCAGAAACCAAGTTTCAATCCTCACAATGGAAGCATGTAAAATCTCCAACGTTATAAAAAGCATGACAAGCTCGCAGCAACGTGAAAGTGATGATGACCTGTTTTTTTTTGGGGGGCACTGTGCATCACGAGTACGAACCAAAAGGGTAAATTTTTACTCCAAAAGAGTAAAAATCAACAAAGGGTACTATTTGGAAGTCCTTCGTGAAGCTGTTTGAAGAAAGCAGCAAAGAATTCTCGGCTTCACCACGACAATGCACCCGCCCATTCCGTCCACGTAATGCAAAGTTTTCTGGCCAAAAAAGGTCTGTCACTCGTTCACCAGGCTTACTCTCCAGACTTGACACCATGTGATTTCTGGAATTTCCCCAAGTTTAAAACAACTCTAAAAGGGACATGATTTCAATCACGAAAAGACATGATGGAAAAATCGACAGAGGAGCATTGAACAAGCATGGAACATTTCAGAGGAGCAATTCAAGAGATGTTTCCAGAAGTGGAAGAGGCGCTGGGAAAAGTGTGTGGGCCGCCAATGGGATTATTTTGAAGAAAGTTACATAAAATTTCTGAAATTCATTGTGTTGTGTGTTTTATGCCAAAAAGTCGGATACTTTTCGAACAGACCTCGTATGTGACCACCATTGCGAACTATCTCGCCAAACATCACATGATGGCTATAAACAAGCAGTGCACAGAAATATTACTTGAATATTGGCCACTGCCTATCATCATCGCCGCTCATGTCTGCCTGGAATGTTCGTTTCTTTGCTCCGGTGAAGATCTCCCAGATAATGACAGCTTGCATCTCGTCGTTACCCGGCTCTGGCATCGGGCTGAATGTTACGAGATATCTATGAAAAAAATAGGCATTCTCATTAATTGGAAGATATCACCTTGATCAATTTTGTGTTTTGAAAATTCTTCAATTCAAAGCACTGTCAGCGCTTTGAAAGTTTTAAACAAATTTTTGCACCTTTCACATGGAGAGAAGTCGATGAGTTGGACACCGGGGTGCGCAAATCTCTGGATTTGTTTAAACTTCTCACCGCCCCACAATGCAATTCCCTTGCCGTGGAACGTGGCAAGATAAGAACCTTTAGGAGACCAGCGGGTGTAGGTCTCCGTCCAACGCTTGAACAAAATAGATCTTTATCATTCATTATAATCATTTAAACAAGTATAAAAGGATGGCTTTATTGGAGTATATTGAAAATCCTAAACATGCCTAAATTACAATTTGTTTCTCAGTTGTAGAATATAATTATAAGTTGAAAAAATTGATTGAATATTTGAATTATTTCAAAATTGATCTGATTTTAAAATAGTTGCAAGAAATTCAAAACAAAAATTTCCAAATATAAAAAACACATCCATAGAACCCGAGTAAAGAAGTAGGCAGTAAATTGAGACCCCTTAAACTCAGAAATTTAGTGATAAATTTACCGGTCTCTCTTCCACCACGGATGGTCCTGAGGTGCTGTTGAGGAGGATTGCCGTCTTCTGGCCTCCCTCGTAGATGATGCTAAACTGATCACTACAATCTTCCTCTTCCAGGTAATAGTGGAGGTTGCCCTGGTGACAAAACATACCTTCACATGACTCACTTACACGGTTGATTGAAAAAACTGACAGAAGCAATTACTGAGCTCTACACAGCTTTTCTAACCATTGAATAAAATTGAATCTTATTCAATATGTTGTGTCCCTCCCGCACCATCCCTAATTTTATTCCATAACTATGACATTGCAATTTAAATCTAAAAAAATGCAAATTTTGTAATGGTCAACAGCATTGGCTAACGCAAAGCTACTTTTAAATCACGATAAGCGAACAAACATTTCACGATGCTTAATAGCAGTGGTTTTCAAACTTTTTTCTACATTGACTCCGCATCTCTGTCCAGGAACAAGAAATATTCTAAAGATCCGGTTCCTAAAAGTTTGTTTGCCCATATCCTGTTGCCATTTGATTTGTGGTTATTTAGGACATGCTAAGTTAAAAGTTATGTTATATATGATTCATGCAACAGACGAGAATCAAATTAAGATTTTACTCACAACATCTTTGAATGGTTGCCTCTCTGGTGGAGTCCATTCTTCCTTCACATTCTTATATCTATGGCAACAAGAAACAATATAAAACAACAAGAACCAAAGTCGTATAAATGCATCCGATTGACGATTCCATACTTGTCAAAGTCACTGAAGAGATTCAGTCGAAGCGTGTGAGATCGATCGAGTTTATAAAGGTCGGCGCCTTTCACGGCGTCGCGGGCTCCTTGGAACATCTCGTACTCGATGAAGATGTATCTGTTGAGATAAATCCAGTGCTGACCTCATGCGAATTATAGCAAGTTATTGTACTGGTCTTACAAGAGCATCAGTTTAAACTGAATCTTTTAAATCTTGAAATTTTAAACGTCTCAAATGAAAGTTAGTTTCTGAAAGTTCAAAAAGTTTCGTACCCAACTGTCTTCCCATCCTTTTCCGGATAATAATCGGAGTGAATCGGGCCAAACTTTGAAAATATTTTTGAAATGACAGTTTTCAACTTGGGGAGACGGTCAGCCCCGACCATAGGGACATTATCAACAACGATCACTGCATCAATGCCGTCAGCTTCTTTTGGTCGCTTTTCGAGAAGATCGGGAAGAAGTTCTGTGACATCACAAAAGTAGTTGCGATAATGCAACAAAGCAAGCTACAAAATTAGTTTATAAAATATGACCGAATACTCTTCGGTTCTTCGCCATTGAAAACAAGCTCCTGCAAATTTTTTACTTAGTCAAATGGATAATGAAAATATAACCCTACCAACAGACATTCTCAAAACTAATAATTTATATATGGCCAGTATTAGAAGACAAAGCTGAAGCTATATGCGCATAAAAACATGACATCGTTTTGCAAAATGAGCGACATCAAAGTGAATATGTGAGTTGAATATGCTTCAATAGAAATGTTATTTCCAAAACTAAGCGGAGGGGGAAAGCAAACACAGTGGAGAGTGTGACACAGGCATGTATATGAACCTATTAACTGATTAATGTGCACATAAACTTTTATGCGTTCACACAGATTTGTAATACACAAAGTTAATTATTCAAACGCTACCTAAACTAAATAAACAAAGAACTGAAAGTTTAATGCAATCACAACACACTTTGTCTGCACTTTTATATCAAAGTGAATATTTCACCCTATGTTGGTGACACAGCCCGTTGGCTAAAGATAGGCAATTAGGTTAGGAGAATGATTATGCAAAAATTTGTTTTTGGCTATTCAAGATTTTTTGGAGTTACATTGAATTAGGTTAGGTTTAGGTTACTATGTTATAAAATTTAAGTTCGTTTAACAAAAAGCTGTGAAAAAAGCTTTGAACAAAAGATTTTCCTGGTGAAATAGTGGCAGCCTTTTTCATTAAAAATTGACATACTTCCAAGACAGGATTAAAATTTATTTACAGTTGGAACTACTAATGATTGAACAATTGAATATCAGGCCTATAAACAGCACCTGAGTCGGAAATATCATCCACGTAATCATCTGGGTCACTGAAATCAGGCTCTTCTTCAAAACCGTTGGTGATTTCGACGCGTTTTTTCCGCGATTTTACGTCTTCCCATTGTTCCTCATCGTCCATGTTAGCCACCATAACGAAATAAAAGAAAAATATACGACAATTCTTTGGTTATGATATGAAATAAGCTGTTTTTATAGTTTCCAAAGCATAACAGTGGCCGAAGTACTACGCTAGAGACGTCAACTGAGTTGCAAAATTCACACGTGAATGGTGGAAAAGGAGGGCGCTAAAGATAAATTTTACAGTACTCCACCCATTTTTTGTTAACGTCCTACAACGACTTTAGCACAAACGCAAAAAAAAGCAAAACTCAGCAGGAAATTTTAAATATGACTGAACAATATTTTACCGGCTCAGTGGTAGCATAAAGCGCAATAAAATTTTAGGCCTAAATGGTTCTGAAATTATAAAACAAATTTGAACTCCTTCATCAAAGCAAAACATAAAAAAGAACATTTTGCAGTTAACTCAGGAAACTCAAACCTGCATCTGTGTAACGTTACTGAATCAGTATCACCAATAAAAGCGAGAAGTAACAAAGAATAAATTATGATAACTTTGACCTGAAACTGTAGGTGAAAATTTGTTTGCTAAAAAATGTATATGCTCTTGGTGAAATGTCAGAAATTACAAATACTTATTCTTTTCAAAAACAATATTGCTATTACTGGAAGTTAACATTTGTTTGTATAGGTAATTTAAACGTACGACCAATTCTCTATAAATAAAAAATTTTATATTATGGGCTTTATGCCTTTGCATCTACCTTTTTGTTTACATTTGGTAAAAAATTTCTTCGGTTTCTTTTTGACAAAAAATGTAGAGTGACATCTCAAAGTGTGTGAAAATAATAAGTTTAACCTTTAACCTTTTATCCTTGAGTTAGGGAAAATTTATCTTGTTCGTTGAAGTCCAAGGCAGAATAACAGTTGGAAAGACATTCAGAAAAAAGTAAAAAGGTTAGTAGTCTGTTATAGATGTTACCTGCTTGTTTATTTAACCACCTGTTTGTTGTGCATCTAAACATATTGGGTCTCTTGTACTTTTGCACTCCAACTTGAACCGAAAGTGAAGAAGTTATGAGGTAAAAGAGAAGAAGCAATGACATGATATATATTTCCTTAATAATTCAGGCTGATATGCAAAAGTAAAGGAGACCCAAAACATTTTGTACTAAAATGTACCTAAAAGTATTTATGCACTAATCGTACTGTAGGCTATTCTGGTAACTGGTAATTAAGTTAGTGCTCATCATTATCCATGGGCTATAATGGAATGTGTGGCATCTGCAAGAACTTAAAAAGGCCAACTTATTAATTAAAAGTGAAAGAAATAATTTAAGCAACATTGTGTGCTGTTATACCAACGTTTGTTTCTCTACACTCACAAGTTATTATCAAAAATTACTACTTTTCATTCGGGACTATAGTCAATTTAATGTAAAGTTGTTGTCAATAACAACCTTTTTAATGTCTGTGAGAACGTTCTCAAGTTTTCCTTTGTAATTTTCTCTTTTATATTGTATACTTAAATGGCAATTGCAAGATTTAGCAACTTTAATGTTGCTGTTTGGTTAACTTTAATGTTGTTAACTTCACCTTTTTAACTCATGTTTTGTGGATTTAGCTAATGGTTTTGGTGGTCGTGCTAGTTACCAAAAGTTATTACCTAAATTACTTTTGGGCACATTTTAAGCCTTTTCAGCTTTGTCATTTTTTCCCATTCATGCTCGTGCTGATAACAACTAACTTGTTTTTTTTCGTTTCCACCATGCTTTTGACAAACGATAAAATGATTGATTGATATAAAAAAGTTAACTTTCACTGTTTCAATATGATGAGGTATTCATTTGACATTTGGATGTCACAGTAGCCACCAGGCATGTTAAAATAGTCATGTAATTAGCATTTTTTGCAACATGATTTAGTGAGCAATTGCATGACCATGTACTTATTTCTCTTGTACACTTACTGACAACTTGTCATTGATTTAAGTTCAACTTGTTTTTGTACTTGCACAACTCTTTCCAGTATAAAAAGTGTTCTTTACAATTTATCTCTTGTAAGACTGATGCCTGCAGACTACAATCTGAAAACCTATAGTTAAGACAGGGATCAAAAACAAGGCATATATAAGCAGAATTGCCCGTATATCTATGAGATACATGGAAAGCAAATAAGAAACTGTCCTAATATTATAAACTTAAATAAGCTTGGATTGCTTTTAATCGTGTTAAAGCAAACAGGATATTTTATGAATAGCAAAATGTTTTGCAGTTGGTGGATGCTTCTTTTTGCTTTTACTAAATGTCAAGGCCGCAATGTACCCTGATATTTTCAGTATGGGTTGCAATTGATTGATAATAATTAATCAATAAAATAATCATCTATATTTTTAATATGCTATGTTTATTTTGCCAGTTATTCATGACATTGTGTGAACAATGACAAACGGAGCAACGTACTGCATTGTGTGATGCTATATATAAATTAACAAAAATTATGAGTTATATTCTTGATAATATATTTTCGTTTACAGCTAAGACTACTACGTCCCTTTGTTCTGCTAGCATAGTTGATTTGGTATTTTAAAAGCACGCAATTAAAACCTTGATAAAGCAATAAGGCTGATTAAGCAGTCACGGTTGATATAGCAAGATCAGTTCAGCCGATTTTGCTGTTTTCTTGAAGTTTAATGCGGACTAAAAAAAGATTTCATTGTGTTTTAATATGCTATTATTTCTTTTTCAGTTGACAATGCTTGGCCGATTATCAACCGTTGTTTTACGTCGTGGATTCATGACCACAGCCAGAAAATCTGGGCATGGTCGGCCTACCACAAATGACATGCTGCCGTTTAACACGGAGCAAAACAAGTGGCTTCTGCTTATCAAGATGTCTTTCTTCGCTGGGTCGGCGTTTTTCATTCCGTTCTACTCCGTCAATTACCACATGAAAAAGAAAATGGTTCGCGTCGAATTGGAGTAATTTAATTTTATGTCAAAATGTTCTGTTGGTCAGTTTGTCTTTGTCAATAAATTAGTCGAGATTTCATGGTCAAAGGCTGCATGGCAATTGGTTCATGACTCTTAGTTTTAACAAAACATAACAAAGTTGGGGTTTTGTTTCTGATACATTTTTAGACAAGCACGTGCTGATAAACGGGACGTGTTTATTAGTATTTTTTGTCCCTTGCTTTTGACCAAAAATAAAGTGATTGCTTAAATGACCACTTGTTCCAGCCCCTGGTATAGTGCAACTCGAAATAATTTTTGAAACTAGAAGCTTATTGTTATTTGTTCGTAATACTCAACATCTCATTTTCAGTTTGTTTGCGAAAGTGTGTGAATACGAAATTCATTATTCAGAAAAATTATATAATTTCAATGTTTCAGTAAAAGAAAAAATTGTTTTGTAAAATTTTATCATTTTTTTGCTATTAACATAATTATTAATTACGCTTCACAGACTGATCCAAATTTTTGCTACTTCATGCCCGAAATTCTCATTTGAATGTTATTTATTGCTGGCACACAAGAGATGTTGTGCAAATCAGAATATTAAAACTAAAGTTGATTGTTAAGTTAATGCAACAATACTTGGACAGTGTGACATCACAATACAGGTTGAAAAAAGGAAAGTATCAAAAATATTTCAGCACAAAAAAGCTTATAACATAAAAATACACCACATGCAATCAATTGCAACAATTCAAAATGACAAATACTGTTTGAAGAAGTAAAAACCACAAAAATCTGCAGGTCAGTGTTTCCCGCAAACCCATTTCAGGTTGAATTTCTGGAGACTTGTGAAAGATCTGACAGACGTCCATGAGCACTGGCAGGCATATGCTCTGCTGCCTGAAAGAACAGCAAGAAATTTAATATTATCCAACCCGACTTCAATTGATGTAACAAACAGACATACATATCTAATGTATTATGCTACATGATGAACTTAATGGAAAAGGACTAACTTAAAAAATTCTACTGAGAAATGCTGAGTGTGCCTAGATGAAAACAAACGGTTATGAAAGTTTGTCTCGAACCTTGTTTCGGGCTCAATTTTGGCAGCAACTTTTTAAAATCGGGCATATTATTGCGAAGGAACAGATAATCCACCGAAGATCTCCACTCGTAATCGTTAAACTGCTCTACTCTGAAGTCACAAGAGGTGCAGCGGAGACGGTCGCATGCTCTGGTTGTTTAACGGAAACGTAACACAGGAGATAACGTTTAATCTTATAAATATATTCAAAGTTTCATTTAAACTGTGCGCTTTGGTGTGAAACAAACTGAAGAATACACAAAGACTAGTTGAATAAAATGTTTGGAACCCTAATTTATATCAGCATGCAATTTTGCAAATTTACACAGCTCATGGATAACAAGTAATAAAACAAGCCCTTGATCAATGGAAAATCTCAAAATACAGGAATTCTTTAAAACTGATAAATAATAATTAATTAATGGCTTCTAGTTGCCAGGAAGTGTCACCTTTTGCAAGTCATTGTAGCGCGACCAGGACTAGACTCGCCACCACCAAGATAGACCACACTGCATCTGTATTATGCAAAGTCAAATGTTCTTTGTCTAACAACAACAACATGAATGAAATAAAATTTTTACCCTGGATTATATCTGTTTAATATATTGCTTTCAAATTTATTTAAATATGTATAAGCAGAAAATTGACCAACTTTACACTTGGTGGCGCTGTAGGCTTAGCCTCAGGTGTGGTCTGCAAGACAAGTTGGAAGTCATTAAAGAAAATAATTTATATGACCCAGCCAACAATACTATAAAATAACAAGAATCGTCTAAATCAGAGCTGTCTCCAGTTGTATATGTATTGTAGTTGTATATGTATATGTTGTATATGTATTGTAGTTGTATATGTATATAGGACAATATAGATAATAACATCAGAGGTGGTTCAAGGATCTGTCAATTATGAAGGATCGGCATAACCAGTATCTATACATACAGAGACAACAAATATTAAAAATTAAATGACCAAAAATGTACTTGATTCGTGAACCGCCTCTGTCGTTATCACGATCATATCATTCAATGTATCATGGCGTGAATATTAGAAGCAGAGGAAAGAATACTCAGCTGGAGAACAAACCTGGGGTGCCCTTGACTTAGTGATGACATCATCATCATTTAATATGTCATCAATATCATCGTCAACTACTTTTGTGCGTCTGCAAGATAGACATCTAATTAATCGTTTTTTGAACAAAAACGAGACAGCGATATATAAAACACGCCACAAGTACTAACTTGGACTTCTTTGATCTTGTGTTCTTGGCATTCTCCTGGAAATCTTTCTCTATTTCATCGAGCAGGTCATCCAAATCATCCATACCTATGAAATCTGCTTAAAAATAAAAGAATTATCTGAAGCAGGAGAGCATTTGAAAACAGCAGCCACATAGAAAATGAAACAAATGGCAGTGAAACATTGTCATGTCACAAAACAGGCATAATTTCATCCTAAAAAAAAACACATTTTTTCAAATATAAATGACATGGTCGGGAGAAATAAAAATATGAACCGAGAGTTACATAAATTGCATCGTAGCACACTAATTAAACTGCAGGTTCATTACGACAATAAAGCTCTAAAGTTAAAGCTGTTTTGTTTCAAAGAAGGTTGGAATTGCAATTGCATGAGTGATAGTTGGCAGCAAAGCGTCCAGAGCAAGTCAGTTGGCATCTAAAAATTTTTGGAACCTGACAAACGCTGTGTCTGTGGCCGGGCTACTTTTCTCACGATTAAGTGACTCGAGCCAATGTCGACCTCGATCAAAGTATTCGATAGTGTTTGGGTCTTGCTTGGCAAGATCTTTACCCATCTCTGTAAGTCCTCGGTGCAATCGATACGGGATATGACGAAAAGCATCCACCCAATTGCCACCTGCTTTCAATGCAAGTAATACCCTCATGCAAACGTCTACCGTCAGTTCCTGCTTCCCACCAACCCCGCCCCAGTCAAGGTACTGGCCAAGGGGGAATTTCTCGCAGCGAATATTCTCCGTTTCACAAATTGTCTTTGAAAGGTTGGTCTGTGCCTTCAAATCGATCAATCCTCCAAATATGTAAATCTTGTTGTGGGAGAATTCCGTCATTGTCCGGTGCGCATTCGGTGACAGATAGACCAACGACTCTCTATCGATCAACGGCTGCATCTCTAAATAAGACTTGTTCGTAGTTGTACAGGTGTTGAACAACATCGAATTTGCGTCAATCCGCATTTCTTGAGCCAGAGGACTCTCCTCATCATAGTTGCACAGGACCATATGGAAAGGAAAACGACTGACGCGGTTCTCGCCGAGCATCATACGAAGTTGAGAGTAGAGTGACGTACCCTCGCGATTCCATTTTGTGTGAAAACGCATGTCAACCACCAGGGGTTGATTGAACTTCTTAGCAGATTGCATTCTCTCCGAGTAAACGTGACTGATAGCTCCCTTTCCAAACCGGGGTAAGATAACGTTTGGAAAGTTTTCTCCATACGTTGGCCCGTCGTCTTCTACCTCACCTCTCTCCCTTTTCTTGGTTGCCGTCTTTCTCTTTTTCTGATTTTTTAATGCGCACTTTAACATGTAAAAGCGCATAAGTTTTGCGTTAAATGGTTCGGACTCAGGGAGGAATTTCCGCCTGAGGTCAGGATCAGTTAGGAAATTTGATTGGTCGACATCTTCAGGAAGCTCATACTTGTATGGTTGTTCATTCTCCAGACAGAATTGGTAGGCGTAGAGTCTCTTCATTTCTTGGACCTTTTCGTCACCCCAGGATTCAATTTCATGATCAAAAATGTCTAAAGGGTCATCCGGGGGGTCAATAAACAACTTTGCCAGGGGAGAAGTTATCTTGCATGTGTCTATCAACGGCTTAGGCTTCAAGTTTAAATTTTCAGTATGCATGCGTGGCCTTGTCATCGCTTGTACAATTTTATTGATGTCCCGTGCTAAATCGCGCTTTTCTGGACTAATCTCTCCTTGAGCCTGATCAAGAAGATCAACGCCTTCTCCAGTGATTTTCTCTGTTTTCTTTGGAGTTCCTTTTTTTCTACGGACATCAAAAATATTAAAATGCTGTTTAGCATCATGTCCACGGGAGAGGTGAAAAGACGCGACAAATCCCTGATAACTTTTACAACAAAGCAAGTTCCTTGGACTTATCATCTGTGATTTAAAACATTGGTTATTCCACTATTCAGCATTAGTTTAATGCAGTAAACCTTCTTTCCAGCGTCCAACATGCAGCCTATTGCATTATAGCTGCAAAACCAGAATTAGTTTTAATTCATAACTTTGGACATTAGCTACTTTTGAAAACATTCACGGCATACCTGGAAAACTATCACAACACGGCAGCGTGCTGTGGCACTGAGTTATAAGTTTGAAAACCACTGCTGTACGATTATACATAACAGTTTGCAACAAAACACGTGAGGGCACTTTACCATTGTAGTAATGCCCTTGGGTAAGGTAGTTGTGACGGTTACGTCACGAATAACGAGTTGTTTTTCAAAATGCATGAATTATATTTTGAGATCTTGTAATTCAGTTGTTAACCAGATTTGAGTTCTCCTTAATGACGTCAGATAATTTCCTCGATTGAACTGTTGTGTCACATATATATACTGTTGTAATGTTTACGATCTTCCCTTTTTACCGTCTCACTTGTTACTGAGCGCAATGTAACATTCAGTAAGCTTTGCCCGAAGGTGAAAGCCTTCGTGTCTTATAATAAACAAAATGGGAACTTTATCATTTAGTAATTTGTATAGACAGAATTTAAGCAACTAACAGCATAGTCACGCCGTTTGAGAAATGAGAACTCATCCATCGAAGCAGAAGTAAAACAAGTTATCAACCAATTATCGTCCTCGCTCACATTCTAACAATTACCGCCAGCATACGCGGTCTTTATGACAGATGAGTTTCTTGTGTAATACTTCACACAAGTAGTGCACAAACGAATTAAAATTTGTCATATAGTAACGACACTTGCTCCTGTTCAGTGGACCTGAAGGACAGTTCTAAATTTTGGAAATACTACGTAAGAAATCAAAAAATAAATAAATAAAAAACATGTGACAATCGGAACTTGCACAAATGATAGCTCGGTAACGGGGGATCGAGCGATGAGAAATCATCGCCGGGTTTAACTTCAAGTCGTCATTCTGTAGCAACTATTGAAAATAAAGGTTTTCAAGAGTACTTCAAGCTTTTCGAATTATGGGCAGATAAGACCGCGTTTAATCGACAGGAGCAACTTTAATTTTGCTGCCTGGAGTTGCAGTCTGCACTCAACTAAACAACTATACAGTCAACTCTCGATTTAACGGACTTCGGATTTAACGGACTCAATATGCGCAGATCTATGAGTAAAAGAATGTACCAAAAGAACGGTTTTTATTGTTTTGGAATTCGCCAGGCTACTTGCGTGAAACGATTAGAAAGCTGTCTCTCACAACGTCACAATACCAGCGTATTGTGATCTATCAGCGTACTCTGTTAGCAAGAGCCTTCATTCGGTGCACCTTAGAATCAGTTAGAACCTGCCTGTGTTTAGTACGGTGCATTATGTCTAAGCCAAATGAAAAACGTAAACGTGTGAACTTGTCGGTGATGCAGAAACTAGAACTGATCAAAAAGCTTGAAAAAGGGGCCAGCGTTGCGAGTGTTTGCGATCAGTATGGTGTCAATGATGATTGATTGAACAATGATTTAAACTTTGAACAATGAACAACAAACAACTTTGAACAATGAACAACAATGATTTAAGTTGTGTACTGTAAATGTACCTGTGTACTGTAGTCGCGCAGGCTATACAAAATACAAACAAGGAACGCATTTCATGTGTCTTTAAACTGCTACTGTGTTGTACTGTACAGTATTTGGTTTATTAAGCGTGAGCATCTGCGCAGTATAAACATGTTTGGTACGCGTAATACATCTCTCCATCAAAGTACTGTAGTGTTTTATCGTAGGCGTGTTTTCCAAGCAAAAGCTAGAATTTGCGGTGACAGATGGTCTACGCCAGGGCTTCCCAAACTTTTTTGCTCGCGACCCCTTTCAAACTTCTGAAGTTTTCCGCGACCCTTCACGTTTAAATTGATAAGCAGTGCGAAATATACATTAGTCATTAGTGACATTTATTGAGATGCAAAGACTGAATTAAAACCACCAGTACTCAAAGCCTACTTACTACTTTACACGTATGTAGGCTACTGCAAACAAAAAAGCACACACATTTATTCAGTGTGATTGGTCCGACTGCTTTCTGCTACAAAGCAAGTCCAGCCGTGGCTCAATATCTGTTAATGCTGGTCTCAAGGCGGTTTCTATGTTTATTAGGCTGGAACGATATTTTGTTTTGATTGTATTTTGTACTTCGTGTAAAATTGGTATACGCTCTGCGACCCCTGAAGTTCGTTACGCGACCCCTTGCGGGGTCGCGACCCCCAGTTTGGGAAGCCCTGGTCTACGCTATAGCAGAGTACTTGACTGTACACTGTACAGTAGTGGGAGTACGGTATTTTCGATTAACGGACTTTTTCCAGCAACGGACTGCTGCTGGTCCGCATTTGTCCGTTAAATCGAGGGTTGACTGTAGTTGAGGCTATGGAAAATGACGGAACGGAATACGATGGAACGGAAAATGACGGAACCGAAAATCACGGCATGGGAAACGGACGTTTTGCAACTAGTAAGTTTTCCGATCAAAAACCTTATAGGTTATCTTCAGGTTCGAAAAAACTTGAAAGGTAAGAAATTTAAGCTACAAATAAAACAAAACTCAAACTTACAGGGAAAACAAAGTGTTTGATGAAAAAACTTAGGCTGTCTCAGGTGACATCATTACTTTACGACACCCGGAAAAATTTCACAACCTAACTCCGTCCAAAATGGATCCTACCATAGTGACATCATAAATTCAAATCCGATTATGGTTTAGGCTCAGCAGACAAAGGAGCAGTAGACTGACTAGTGGCCAGCAGATTTGACCAAGTTTCAATATTAAACACTTCGTCCTCCATTTCTTCTAAGGTTGGATAACTCGGCAGTTCTTTCTAAGAAGACAAGAGTTATGATGGATATAAATACTAAGTTGATATTGTCTGAACCTTGTTAGCCAAATTTTAAAGTAAAATAAGAAAAATCATATAGTTTGACACTCTTAAGGTTAACTTTATATTTTTCGACATGAGCTTTCGCAAGCATGAGCTTGCTTCTTCAGATGTACAGTGAAAAAATACATTCGGCTATAAATACGGTTGACTGCTAAGTAAAATAGGGTTAGTAGTTGTTAGTTTAAGCTTAGTTATTACTACTTGTTCGACTTTTGAGGATAAGCTTTACCGCTTACACAGTTTTCATAAAGATGTTTTTTCAACTCTCAACTTCATTTCTTAATATTCAATATTTCAGTGTTCAATATTCTAAGTGCGTAACCCCTTGTTTTCTGTTGATTCAAACAGTTAATCAGAATAAAATTCATGACGTTACGAAGGGTAACAAATAGTCTATGTCACAAGGACGTTTATGATGTCACAACAAGTCTTTGGATAGAGGACAAGTTTTGGCAATACACCGGAACAAACTTGGCATTGCATTGCTATCGTCAAAAGTAAAAAAAGAATATAAGGTGGCACTGCCAATTTCGTCACAGGTGATGTTTCAAATCGAAGAAGATTAGGATTCGTGAGAATACGAATCAAATCAGAAAACTTAAAGTTAAAATATTATTCTCCTTAGATCGAGTAAATATTCAAGAAAAGTGTCGCAACCTTTTACCTGGTAAAATAAATAACTCACATCTCGTTACATTGTTGCGTTCACCAAACTTTCCGATAGATCAGTGATTCCCAACCGCGGCTCTTAGAGCCACATGCGGCTCCAAGCTAGCCTTCTTGCAGCTGTTATTGACCCCGAAAAATCCAAAAAAAATATAAAAAATCTATTTACAATAATTAGGGCGATTATTTTTGGACTTGTCAAAAAAAGTCAAAAATGGGTCAAAATTTGTGTTATTTTTCTTGTTAGTGTTGCTATTCGTTGGTACAGTACATGCTTTCATGCTTTAAAATTTTCGTTATAATTACTTCAGTATTTTCATGCGGCTCCATACGTACTCTGAAGTTTGAAATTCGGCCCCGACACCAAAAAAGGTTGGGAACCACTGCGCTAGATAACAACAGGAAACCAGGTTTATTTGCCCAAAGATTTACCGTGTTTTTGTTTTATTCCCTGTTCGCTTTTCGAGTGAGTCGTGATTTAGATAATGAGGCATACAGATGCTCTTTCTTACAGACAAAAAAATTGGTGAAGTATCGACACAAACTCAATTCTGGTCAGCAACGACTTTTATTGGCACAAAAATCAAACCCGGTAATCTAGAATTCTAGACGATACAACAAAAGAAATCTAAAATATGACGTGTCATGGATGTTAAAGCCGTCTGTGTGTTTGTTTGTTTTGAACCCATCTCATCAAGTATGTAGGCCTACCTGGTAATGCGTATAATTTTCTTCTACAGCGGCCTATATTTGGACTATTATTGTCAATTGCTGCAAAGAAAGTACTAAATGCTGCTTCAGTGCCACCTTGCGGATGTGCTTCATTGAACAAATTTAAGTATTAACAAGAAACAGGATATAGTTTGGCACTCTTAAAGTTAACTTTATATTTTTCGACACGAGCTTTCGCAAGCATAAGCTTGCTTCTTCAGGCGTACTGTGAAAAAAATTACTAAATTTGGTTAACACGGTTCAGACAACATCAACTTAGTATAAATAATAAGACTAAAGGTAAACCATCTGCCTGCTGGAAAGGTCTACTGCGTGACAATTGAAGAATGAATGAATCAAGTCTGACTCAAACTTACCCCTATCAACTTATTTATTAAAGGTAAAAGCCGCGGCCTATCTAGCATCTTAGGTTAGCATCTTGGATGGTTGGTCAAAACCCATTGTTTAACCGCTGCAGCTACATGTTGATATTCAGCAGGATAACATGATTTTAAAATCTCAGCACGTTTTGTTTGACGTCATTAAATGCTGGAACGAATTGAAAAAATTCAGAAAGTGGTTTATGGCAAACAGATTTTACAGTAAGTGGCCTGCAGTCCTATTGGTTATGTAAAATAATATTTGCAGCTTTGCCAATGGTGGATAATGTTTTATACAGTAAATACCATACCGTGAATATTTAATGTATTGCAATCTGACTCTTAAGGACGATTAGAACGTTGCGAATTCTGTCTAGAAATTGCTAAACTGCAGTTGAATAGTTTATATAGTTTTTTAAACACTGAGAATCTGATTAATATTGTTTTAATACTCTTTATTACTACTTCAAACAAACGCTAAAAATTACAACAATATTACTATTTATATATGTATAAATGATTTTAAGAACCCATTAGCAATCAAACCGCATCACTCTACTTTCTACGATGGTTTCAAGGAATTCGTTCATAGAGTTATTACGATCTAGTTCTTTGCATTCATTGAACTTTTAAAACTCTAAACTGGATATTGAAGAACTCAATATTAAAGGCTAGTACTAATACTAATACCAATATTAAAACCAACATACTAAAACTAATAATATCATAGCATGCGATGATACACTTAAAAGCTGAAGGAGATTATAAAGAAAGAAAATTTCAACTTGAGGCGCAATTTGCGTTTATCAAGAACAGGAAATGATTTGGACTTTTATACTCAAAGTCTTACAAGTCACGTGATGATTTCAATTAGAAATTTTAAATAAATGCGCAATTTTAAATGAAAACAATGCTGTTAACACGAGGTCAATCGTGCAGATTAACACGTTTATCAATTAAGTTGTCAATTAAATAGGGTTTATTTCGAATTCGGCAAGTTCATAATGCAATGTAAATAACATGTTTACAAAATAGGATGACAGGTATGGGGATATCTTAGTACAATAAGTTCAAAAGTGCAATGCAGATAGCATGTTTACGAGACTGATTGTCAATCAATTCAATTATTCTTCGATAAGTCTGCAGTTATACCGTGAACTGAGATTGAACTTATGGCATGTATGACGTTATGTAATAGCGCGGTAAACAGCATAATATAATTATAATGACACAACTTGGAAGACAATGGAAATATCGTCTTCCACAAATGTTCGACAACTAGGATATTTATGATATTCAATTCTGATATTTGTGAATAATCTTCTTTTATAGCGCTTTTATGTTTGCATTGAAAAATCCTTCGTTTTACAGATAAATTGAGAACAGTAGCGTTAAAATAATATTTGAACAATTATAACAAAACCATTCTTTGGTTTTCAAATAGAAATCAGCCGTTGTAGTGAACGACATAATAAACTATCAACTGTTCACATTAAACTTGACATTATTTCACTTGGCAGTAGGCTACAATAAGTTGCCATCCACCATGTTATGTTACAAGCTTACTTTCATTACTTACATTGCATTACATTATATCACGAACTTATATTAGGCTACGTGTAAAACTAAGTTTTGGGAAGTGTGGTAATAATGAAAGTGACCAGTTTGTGATAAAAGGGTAATACCCACTACACATGCAATCTTGATTTACTTGATTTACAAAAACGAAACAAAAAGATATTTCACTTGATAGCATCTTCATGTGAGGAAAAGCAGTTTGTTTTTTCGTTGTGGAAAAAATCACTCACGGACGGATGAGATTTTCTCTCGCGATTAGAAAGCATCATCTTGCAAAGACGATGTGGACCAGTTAGCTCGTAAGTTTTTGCAAGCTCCAAAGTCATTTCATCTGGGTTTTCAACCCACTTAAAATACTCCCTGTATGCTGTGTCGTTCGAGTCCAGGTAGAGCAGATACTTTGCAAGATCTGCTGGACTCTTGAAGTCGTCGGTGTGTATGAAGGAACCGGTAGGAGCACGTTTTTGAACATCTTCCTTTGATGGTCCCCACACCACTGGAACTCTTCCCGCACCGATGGAATTGCGCCAAAATTTCTCCGTCATGTAATCCTTGCAGTATTGGGCATTTTCAAATGCCAGGTAAAATTTGTAGGCGTCCAAATCATCAGCAGAAAGCTGCTTGAACTCATCTTTGTTGTTGAAGCATCCTCCAAAGCGATCCACGGGCAGGCCAGCTTCAACCAGGGCGTCAGTATATTTCATCCGCATTTTGCTGCCGCGCAATAAAGCGCAGTTGCTTACAACCCACAGCTGCAAAGAAATGAAAATGTTGAAGAAATTGAAAGTTGACACAACTGGAATATATATTAATAAAACTAAAGACGTCATGTGATGGGTTGGAAGATTAGCTTTTATTTTCTTTGCAAGCGACAGATGCGCGTCGAATGCAACATTCTGATTTAGTCAGTTGAATTGTTTCATATACTATGGCAAAGTTTTCTACGGAGCAATTTCATCAGAAGAACGCATGCAACCCATGGCAGTTTAAAAATCATGTGAGATAATGACAAATACATGCGTGGTTACAAATTACATTGGAAAGCTTAGGTTAGGGTTAGTTACCGCAACTTTCTTTTTCTTTGCCAGTTTACTATCTATCCATTTCCCTCCTTCGTCTATTATTTTGTTTATGACCTTGGATTCCTGGTAGGGAGCGAACACGTCGGAATCTGTCCGGTAAGTCATGGTCCAGTTGATGAAGTGGTTGTCAAATTTAGTCATTGCGTGTCGATGCTCCCCGTGGATGACGTAGGATGGACTTTCGTGAGAGGAGAAGACAAATATTTGCTCCGGATCTCTGTGATGCGAAAAACACTGATATCAAAATGACGTCATAAAGATGGAAATTGTTTCAGATTTCAACTTCATCTTTGTTTGACATTATCCAGTGTCAGTCATGTGTTGTGATATTTCTTGTCCACCTGTAGTGCTTCCAAGGCATGGATTCTCTATCCAGGTTTGAGTAGTGGAAGACAACCGCCCCGGCCTCGGGAAGTTTGCTTCGGTCGTAAGTTCCCGTGCAACCTCCCATGTTGCCTTCTGAGAATCCTTCAGTCGGCACAGACCATGGATGATCCCAAAACAATATGTAGGTCCTGTTGCCATGAGCATTGGGCAGAAATCTTTAGAGGTATTTTTGTTAGCTTAAGTCAGTGTTGATCTCAACAAAATATTCATACAATTCAATGGAACTCAAGTCTTACCTTGACGTGTTTGCACCGGGATTGGTCAGTTGCTTTTTGCTGCTTGATATTCTCCGCAAGGACCTGAATCAAAAGCATAAACTTATAATAAACTTTTGTTTATTCCTTTTCAAAACTGCAATATCACAACAGTTCAACGTGGTTTGCAAAATATTCGCTTTGTTTTGCTGTTTGCTGTTCTGTTCTGTTCTGTTGCTGTTTGCTGTTCTGCTGTTTGGTCCAATATTTTCCTTATTTTAACTTACTTAAACTTTGTTGCACGGGTGTTTTTCAAAACTTCAGTGCTGTAGTAGTACATTGTAGTGACAGTGGCAGACAGAATGAAGATGACGAAGACAATCCATTTCGTGAACAGCCACATAATTACGAGTTATTTTTGCTTGTCATAAACCTGGAACTTGCTGAAATACGTTACAATCATTGAAAGATTTCATATTTTCTTTATGATTATTCCACGAATGAAATGAAGCAGTACGGCGCTCAAAAAACTTCGTAAATTATATTGAAATTTACACTAAGATACCAGCAGCAGCAAATTAACAAATCAACTGGTTAATGGCGTTTCAAATGTTGCAAAAATCATTTCGTCTCATTCTCATTGAAAGAAAAGAAGAAAAAACACTTTTCTTTTTATAATATATTTACTGAGACCGTGTCGTGAAACGCAAACATCGAAACATCAAACAAAACTGCTCTGTTTCGTAATAATAACTGATTACTTGTAATAAACTTATTCCATGTGTACAGCAAATAGGCATTTATTTGCAAAAATTGAATCATTTAAAGTTATTTTATAGTTTATAAAAAGTTGCCGACTAACAGCGCAGTACAAAATCCATTTATGTAAAAAATGATTTGCGTCTTCACAAAGTTCGACTTAAACCCGGTATGGTCTATGTTTTAAAACTTTAAACGTCATCACTTATCTTTAGGTTGCAGGTAATGATGGAACAAAATATTTCATGACATTATCGTATAAACAAACAGTTTATAGAATAATAGTTATCAAATGACATAAACATATCAATTTCAGTATAATATTCTCATAAAGGATAGCTATAAAAGTTGAAAAACTCCAGCTTAGTTATAAATTAATCTTCCAACCTAGAGATTTTAATTAATCGCCTCAAAGTCTGCCATTTACGTCACATGCGTTATTGATGTTGTACGTCATAGTTTAACTTAGAGGTATCCGATATAGATAAAAAGTGCGCATATATTTGCAAACCGATGTAAAAGGTGAACGATCATGAAACGACCACTATAATCATGTTGTTAGATATCACGTGAGCGGATATTTTGATAAAAGTTCTGTGAAAACGAAAGCCTGGTCATTAGCTCTTATCTGAAGATAAATGGAGCAAACTTTGCGAAAGCATCATTTGGTCAATTGAAAACAAATCATCTTATTCGTGACAAAGTTTCTGCTTCCAATCTATCTACAATCATTGACCTGTAGAATATATTTTGCGGATGTTGCCTCATTTTGCAACAACTGAGGCTTCTTCATAAATCTTCAACATGATGTCTCATGATGAAATCTAAGAACTTTAGCTCGAGATCATTGATTTAAGTTATTCGAAGAAGCGATTCTTTAACCGCTTTCTGATTTTATACCATCTTTGCCATCAATCTCTTGTGTGCTTTCGTCTAAAAACCGGCGCTAAACGCTAAATCCTGGGTTTGGTCACTTCTTGCTTATCACTTGTAACTTCATTGAACTTTATTTGTTATCGTGTGTTGTTAAAAAGTGGTCTAAATCAATGACTTATTTACGAATATGAGACGCTACACATCGCATGATTCTAACCTAAAATAGAAAGATTGTAAGAGAGCCATTTGCCCATATAACATGAATGCATGCAATCGTGCTATCACATAATTACATATACGCCTTTTGTCTGTGATGGTCCAGGAAGTCGTGTGTTAAAGCCAGGAAACCAGCTGCAGCGAGATATCATTGTTGTGATCGCATCTCCCTGCTCGGTGTTTCTTCGATTATTAAAATCTTCTTGACATTCTTATGTCTGGAGCTTGCACCCGTGAGCGCGGTCTTTCGCTCTCAATCCAAGATCCATGATCATGTACAATTTAGGGTTGCCATACCGTCCGGAAAATTCCGGACATGTCCGGAATGTAGGGTTAAATTTTGCGTCCGGGAGGAATTTTAAAAAATGCTCAAATGTCCGGAATTTTATGATGGGCGTTTTGGGGGAATTAGAATTGCGGGAATAATCCTGTAAATCAGGGGTGTCCAACACGTGGCACGCGACGTGTCTGAGTTGGACACACCTGCTGTAAATTATGTTTAACTTATTATGATTACGTGACGTAATCGATGCTTCCCTCTTACTGTGCGTGCATTTTGATTCATTCAGTCCTTTTGGTTTCTACGTTCAACGCCGCAACATGTCTTTGTGCTGTTGCTGTCACAGTGTTCTATCTTGATGTATTCGTTCAAAGAAGCTTCAAATATAATCAGATTATACAGTAGTCATTCCTGCGTCATTATTGCTGAAGTCTATCAAAGTTCACTGTTAAGTAATACACAAGGAAACAGACTTTGTAGTGTAAGTGGGTAAACCTTACAGGCTAAGGTAACATTATACCACTTTCATTACAAACTGATGCAGCCGAGTGAGGACGAATTGACGATAAAAGAAGACATTTCCATTACAAGTGTGGTGGAGCCGAAATCGCTGAGAACTACGCTTTTCTTTGGGGAACAACCTATGAACAATTAAATTTGAGGTTGAGAGAAGTCTAGTAATCTCAGACTACAAGTTTCGAAGATATGTCTTATCTACATCGTATGCAAGTGCTCAACGAAGACTCGTTGAATTCAGTCAACTTCGAATGCAACAATGACCGACGAACAAAGCACTCCAGTGAAAACACTTTGTCGGTATTTGGACATTCAGTAATGATTTTTTGTTTGTTTTTTTTCTCTATGTAGTATATATTATAGCGTTATTGTGTAGTTTACCTTAATTGATGGTGGCTTAGTGGCCATACTCTCTAAACGGTTTAAGTCATGCCGTAGAGAAATTTTTCTTTGTGTTATTTTGTTATGCTTTAAACATAGCGGTTGTTTTCGAAGGTTAAACAAATCCCAAGGCTAACACCGATACATTATGTTGAATGTCAATTACTGAACGTATTTGACTAATTTTATATATATGTTTTGCAAAACGCGTATTTCCAAGTGAAATATTCACGCAGCTACACTGGGAAAACCAGATGCTGGAATATTATCAAATGGTCTTGTGATGAAAAGACGAGATTAAACTATACAGAAGAAATAATGTATAGAGTTTTGTTTACGGAAACGGCATACACGAAATGTGAGATGAAAACTTTGCCGACGTTTCCTCATTTTGCAAGCATTCGCGTGACGTGTCAAGACATTCTGTTTTCTATTTAAAGTCGTGACATTGTTTTGTTTTGTACACCAATTTTGCTTTCTGACTTAAGGACAACATATTACCATCTTTTTGCGAATGTATTGCCAATATGAATTGTATTGTAACTATGTTTCAACGTTTATTGTTGTGTGATCTACATTTTACGTGTTATATTGACTTTTGTTATCAACACTATTGTTTTAATTATTGTTCACCGAGAATTGTTTTTATCATGATCAGAAAATATCGTGAGTTTTTTCAAAACTTACGAAATTTTCTTGCGGAAGGTTATGTGATAAATATATCACTTAATATAATATAAAATTGTGTACGACATAGAATTCTCGTCTATCGAATCAGCGAAGCATAACACTGCGTGACGTAATCGATGCTTCCCTCTTACTGTGCGTGCATTTTGATTCATTCAGTCCTTTTGGTTTCTACGTTCAACGCCGCAACATGTCTTTGTGCTGTTGCTGTCACAGTGTTCTATCTTGATGTATTCGTTCAAAGAAGCTTCAAATATAATCAGATTATACAGTAGTCATTCCTGCGTCATTATTGCTGAAGTCTATCAAAGTTCACTGTTAAGTAATACACAAGGAAACAGACTTTGTAGTGTAAGTGGGTAAACCTTACAGGTTAAGGGACCATAAACCACTTTTCATTACAAACTTTAAACATTGTACATGTCTTTTGGTGTTCCATGGGCTATTATCTCACTTACTACTTTGATATTAATGCCTTGGACGTTATCTTTGCTGGTATCATTTTACTGCATCTGCAATCGTACTGTGCACACTGCCAATCCAGAACATTGTTATTTCGTACCGTGTGCATTTTTTTTACTACGAGGTTGTACGGAATTATGATGTAACAGAGAGTTTTCCTTATCAATGATGTTTACCACTTAGAACTTTCTGGAGCTTTGGAACTTTCTTGAACTTATTGACCGTTGTGCTGAATCAGAATTGGTTAGATATAGATCACATGCTGCGAAAATTACTAGAACATTCCAACAATCTATAAAAGCAGGCGATTTCGCACATATAATCAGAGATTTACTTAAAATGTCAAAGAGGAGGAAGCCTAGTGATTTACTTAAAATGTCAGGAACCATTTGGTTCAGTTATTCTGGTGGCTAATTAGCCTACTTTGTTTTTTAGATTATGCATTTTTAGTTGGGTTGTATTTATTGTTAATAAAAAAAGATATTATTTCAAATGGCTAATTCTAAACGAAAGTGCGCATTCACTAACGAAATGCAAAAAAACATCCGTGTTTTAGAAAAGGCAGGAATGATTATGAGGTAGAATGCTTGGTTTGCACGTCAGGAACCTATATATCTGTCGTGCACAAAGGTAATGGTGATTTAAACACACATCTGGAATTAGAAAAACATCGCAAAGCAGTAAGAGGGGCTGTTGCATCAACGAAAATGACAAATTATTTTGTTACAGCAGGAAGCAAATGCGAAGATGAAATCACTGCCGCAGAAGGCACTCTTGCATTTCACGCTGTTAAGCATCATCATAGCTTTTTGTCCATGGACTGTACATCTGTTTTACTTAAAAAGATTTTCCCTGATTCTAATATAGCGAAGAAGTTTAGTAGTGGCCGCACAAAAACAGAAAAAGTTGTTACTAGCGTACTTGCGCAATATTCTATTGATGCTGTTCTGAAAAGTTTTGTTTAATAAATAAAAATAAGTTTTATAATTCATTATTTTAGTTTTTCTTGGTGTCTTACTACTTTAGTTGTCCCTGACGATAGGAATCCAAAATAGTTTCATACTCCTAGTAAAATATGAACCACATTTGTCTGATAAGGCTCGTTGCTCTGAAGCTTCCCGTTTTTAAGCACAAAAATATGGTATGCCTGACCAGAGGTCAAATCAGAGATGGCCCAAAAGCCTAGTGAATTCACGACACTATGTTCAAAAATCCACTCGGTTATACAATGGATAGGCAAAGCATTGCTATTGTGACGTCATATTGACAGACAATGTTTTCATTTTAAAAACCGCTAGTGGGCACTAAAGAGTGTCCGGATTTTAGGCCACGAAAATATGGTAACCCTAAATTGTACATGGACAAGACATATACGACGCTTGTTCTTGTACAGTACTCTTTGTCAACAATTTATAGCATCGGTCTTATGTTATTAGTTTATTACGTCAGAATATAAATTGAAATAGGTCGGAGGACAGAAAATGAAATGGAACTTTATCATTTTGTCTGAAGCGCTAACACATCATCATATTAACTGTTTTCTATAAATTTCTGATAATTTCAAGATAACTTAATCTAAAGCTAACGATTGCTCAATAATCACATTACATCACATTAATAAAACGATATGTATAATAACGCAGTACATCGCCCTGCCCTTCTTTCCAATGATACCGCTTCTAAGCATACAAATCTGCATTGCATGTGAGACACAGATGGTCACTTGATGTTGACAAAGCGCAGTTGAGATAGCATTCTACGCTCAATGACTCAGCGCTCAGAGTTTCAATCGAATTTTGCATAGTCAGGTTTGAGTCTCTTCTCAGTCTGAGGGTAAAGATTATTATAATTTGCCGACTCGATGGCCATTGTACAGTAATTTGGTGGTTACTAGTGTAAGCTATCAATACTATCGAGAATATATTGTGAAAAACTCGATCATACGCTCTTCCGAGGTTAAGCTTCTATACACGTCACTATCAACATTGTATAATGTTTAAAATCACATTGTATAAGACTTACTCGTTGCGGCTTATTTGGTGTAAAGGGAAAATAAGTTCATGACATTAAATTCATTTCATTAAATTCTTGGTGTTTTGCGGCTCCTCGCGATTGTTTCGGCAGATAGAGAATAAAGTTTTCAATGCAAACAATGTCGGCCTATACTTAAGACTGATGCATTCCTACCGAATTTTGCTTTATAGACGATCGTGCAAAAATGTTTACATGTTAAAAAATCCTCCGAACAGGCCCTAATCAGCTTAAACAAAATAAACAGAAACTATTTCATGTTCGGTTCCCATCGTCCCCTTGAAATGCGCTTCTCGAGGTCAAGACAGAGATCGAATGAGCTAATTCAGAAAATGTTGCACTTTTGCGCGGAAACGCAGATAATAATTA
Source organism: Clavelina lepadiformis (assembly GCF_947623445.1). Taxonomy (NCBI): domain Eukaryota; kingdom Metazoa; phylum Chordata; class Ascidiacea; order Aplousobranchia; family Clavelinidae; genus Clavelina; species Clavelina lepadiformis. The sequence continues at coordinate 712,588 of NC_135243.1, read as the reverse complement.
AAATTCCTACCTGTTGCTACCTACGCAGAACCTTGACTACACTTGAATATAAATACTAAAAAACGACATCTTAGTCCTTTCAACGCATAAATTGTGTCTTAGAATTAAACCAAAATCTTAAGAAAAAACTCGAATCTTAAAAGCCAGAAGGTTGCGTTTTCTCGATGTTGGCCATACCATGTAAAAATTGGAATTAAAATTACTGTCCGGTCAAGAAGCGCCCTCTTTCCACCAACAAACAAACTCCAACTGACTCCAACAAACTGCTCGGCGTTTCTTCGATTATTAAAATCTTCTTGAAATTCTTGATTCATCAAACTCCCGTGATCATCTTTGCCCTGTCCGATGCCAGGTAAAACACGGAGTCAGCAACCTCCTGTACAGAGAGATTTTGTTTTCCGAGAGGATGGTAGCCTACTTGGCGACTGCTTCATCAAAAACATCTTTCTCTTTCGCAGAAGGAAAATGCGACGTCATGATGTTTGTAGAAGCATAACCGGGACTGTGACGTAAAACAATGACAAGAAATATTTTCAAAGCTACAGCCTATATACAGTATATGACAAATGACACTTACTTCACAACGTTGACTCTGATTCCCTTCTCTGCCATCTCTAAAATATTATTTCTTTTCTATTTAAGACTTTGCGCAAATAAATAATGTTCATCAAAACATCAAAATTTACAGTTTAACATAAATTTATAAAAATATTACAAAAAAATACAAATGCATGACTAGAAAAATAATTACCTAAAGCACTGGTTTTGTGAACTGATCGATCGCGCCTTTGCTCATGCAATATAGAAACACTTTTGCCTGGTTGAAATAGCGACTGAATATACTTGAAATATTGACGATGTTGCTTGCATGCAGAAAAAATGTCGACGATAAGACGCGATTAAAGCGGCAATTTAGTCGAATATCTACCTTTTGTTTTCTCCAAATATGGAATGGCTTGTTGCGTCAAAAAGACGACCGCTTACACATTGACATCAAACATCTCATCAAATTTTTTTCTTGTGGCTGAATGTATGAGCAAAGTAGGCCTACTTTAAGCCTTATTTGGTATTTACAGTAACATTATTTACACGATTCAAGTCTAATATGCCTTGACTCCTTACTTGACCTTGACCTGGGGCGTTTGGTGACTTGTTGAATTTGCATTAAAACGTGTTTTCACGCTTCAGCGGGATATGATTGTAAAAATACCGTTTCTAAGCATACAGAACTGCATTGCATAACGTGACACAGATGGCCACTTAATATTGACAAAGCGCAGTTGAGATAGCAGTCTACGATCAATGACTGATCGAGTGTTCAGTGTTTCAATCGAATTCTGCACAAAGACAAGCTCGGTAACTGGGGTTGTGCGATGATAAACCACCACCAGGTTTAGCGTAAAACTTATAATTCAAAACGTGACTGTTTTGCCATTGTGCAAAATCGTATAATTGCACCACAAAAGGTATAAAATTCAAAATGTTGGAAAATTAAGTAGCTGGGGTGTACATTGTACAATATTGTAGTTTTTATTGAAGTTTTCATGTTTGACATTTTTGACTTTTGTTGTTTTATTTTTTATTAAAGAAAAAAACAAACAATGTCTGCTCACTTAGTTTTTCCCAAAAGTTGTTTCTACCTTGAAGCAGACGTAACCTTGCAAAAAAAATATGTTTCATAAAAGAGCTAGCTTAGACTGCCGTATTTTTCCAATTGGCTTTCAATAATTATTGTAAATGTTAACAGCAGGGATTTATAAGCTAGTTAATGTTACAATGCGTTGTTTAAAACGATAGACTTCATTAAATATAGCTGCAATACTGTATAGCAATCACTTAATGGCACCAACACACATTGGCCGTTGTAAAATTGGTGCCGCCGTAGCCGTTAACTGTAACGGAGCGTACCCCAGCCGTATAGTTGGTTACTGGTATAAAAAGGCTAACCTAGGCTACTTAAACAATTCTGACAAATGTGATGTTTTTATGCGTGTGTAGGCTGCTGTAGGTATAATTTTTCCGGACATTAGGCCTATCTGGCAGCGGTGTGTTCGGTACAGCGGGCAGATGTCAGTTTTCCTTTTATAATGATAGGCTAGGCCTACCGCAACTGCATTACCAGTATCGCCATGGGTACAGGCTAGACTATTGTTTTCAGGGATCTAGTACAGAAGTGCACAACTTGCATGCATGCATTTGTATACTAGACCTTAGCTTCTCAAATTGTGACGTTATGTGGATCAGTGGTTGTAAAGTTCTGCACTCGTTTTAAGATAAGATAAGTAACTCGGATTTCTCTGTATACAACAGTTGTATACTGATATAGGTTAGGTATTTATGATTAAGCAATAAAGCAACACCAAGTTACATTGCGGAGCTGTCTATATACCTGCAAGTTGTAGCTCTTGGTTGGCAGTCTTCGGATTTAATTTCTTTAAACTACTGGGAGCATTACCAACATGGAGGTTTCTGAGGTTTGTATTATCCCAATTTTACTAGACTTACATTGCCAGCGTTTGTTACAGTTTTAAGGTTTATTCTAGTTTAAATTCAGATTGGTATTAATTACTGTAATGCATGTTTAAACAATTTTGTTCGCAACGTGTTGCCACGTTTTCTTGCCTTAGCTGTAGTGCATTGCAATTGTTGTCAATGTCTTTGTAATCATTATTGTTGTCAAATTTTTTTGTCTTTTACGGCATTTATGGTGAAAATTAGGGTCTAGTATACAAGCAACCAAAGGACACCTTTGTATACTAGACCCCAGCTACTCAAATTGTGATGTCATCTGATTGTGCACGTGTATACTAGACCCGACAATTAAACAAATGAATCAATGAAGCTAAAGTTATTTATAGATGACACTTTTAAGCAGGAATTATTTTTCAGCCTTGTCTCATAAATACAATGATTTAACAATTGTCTAAAGAGATCAAGATTTGTCACTTTAACATTTTGCAACGCTTTTTAGCTGGAAGTTTGTTTCATAAAACCTTTTCAATTTCTATGACAAAATTGGACATGCTTAGCAATCACTGAACATCTTGAGTCAAGAAAAATAGGCATGAAACATAAATAGGCAAAAGATGCCAGAACTTTATCATGTTATGATTGAGAGTATGAGACAACGTAATATGGTCAATGCAAGTATGTTCCTGGCTTATGCAATGAACTGGAAACAGTTAGGGCATAAACCAACCTGTTTCGTTTAACTCATGCATGTGCCATGTAAATTGACAGTTTATAAAGAATTTAATTTAAACCCAAGTTGCTAACGCTTTGCCCCCCCCCCCCCTCACCACCCCAGATATTTTCATAAGTAAAGTAAAAAAAGTAAAAGAGTAAAAGTAGATGCCTTAAATGTGATGCCAACCTTGCAACAATCTATACAGTGATATAATTAAATTATCATTTAAAGTAGGTACCAAGATTTGTAGAGAAATTACTAGATTTAAACAAATTTCATATGTGCTGCAGTTTTTCGGTTTTTCCATTTACACTGAAAATTACTGGATAAGAAATCAAACTGAGTTTTGTGACAGGCATGAAACAGTGGTGAAGAATTCTAATGTCACGAGCATTTAATTGCTGCTGGTTATCAAACGTCGTCGTTAAAATACAATTTGATTATCTTTATGTTATAATTAATCTGTCTACTATAGCGTAAAATATCAATAAGTGAGAATAATAATCAAGGTCATCATCAGGAATATCATCAAAGAACATTGAATGTGTGAAAGTGACCTGTATGAAAATCATTACGTTATGAAATTGCTGGTTAATGTTATAAATGATTGTAATTTTCTTTTTATCGATTGTCTGCACCATTACATTGCATGTGCTTATTGAATTTTTATTACAAATAGCATGATTTATCGAGGGTATTAATTTGACGAAGTTATAAAATTTCTTTTCAGTAATCATTTTAAGTAATTTCAGTTGCAGAGTAATTGCACAAATGCAACAGACCAACAAAAGGAGAAACACCTAGTGGATGATGACATCATAATCATCATGTAGAAAGTAATAAGCAGGTTTATGAATAAATTTATTCTGAGAGCGTAATTGTTTTCTTGTAGTTTCCATATTCTCAGAAGTATAATTTCGCTGCTATAAAGATCTCAGGTTGTCTTCCAACATGGCATTCATGAATGGTTACTTGCATGATTACGTTGCTAAATTTTAGTAGAAATGCTTGACCAAGTATAATTACGCTGGAACAATCTTAGAAGTTTGCATCCAACATCGACACAACATCACCGTTAAAACACTAACTTCGCTTTGTTTTTAGGAAGCGGTCGGTGAAAACGTGGAGAAAAAGCAGCAGCACATCATGATAAGTTATAACTGGGATGATTCCATTGATGTGGCAAGGAAGGTATTTCATTCAGACATATGGGTTTATCAGTGTTGGTGTTTTGCTTCATTTTTGATCGAAGAAAAAGAGTTTGAACAAACAACAGAAGAAACACGATTCTGGTAGTAAATCATAATAAGCAATATATATTCATAAGAATATATTTGCCAGTTTATACAACACATACAGGAAACAATGAACTGCATGAACAAAAACATTGGTATATATATATCAAATATAATTGACGTAGATTGTGTGGAGCTGGAATTAGGCAACATTCCTGAATCAGTTGTAAAATTTAGAACAAAAAGAAGCGCTACAGCTCTTAAGTGCTTGGATTAAATTTTTTGCTAAAGCGGCTTTTGTTGATTTTACTGGCTTAATCATTCTAAAATTAAAAAATTGCCAGTGTGGCAGTGTACATTATAAATTAGGCATTCGAAGATGTACTTTTAGTGGTGGAAATTCCACATTTTTTTGGTTTAATGGCATGTAGTTTACTATTCCATGTGGCGTAAACATTGATTTTAAAGCACCGTATATGCTGGCGTATAGGCCCACCACCAGCTTTTGGTTCCAGAATATTACTTTTAACCTATGCTCGCCGTATAAGCCCATGCCACGTTTTGGCCTTTTCCTACAATAGAATAACTGCACTTCGCACGATGAAGTCTTTGTCTGTGATTCTCGCTAGAAGTCGCAACGCTCACAGCAATGCATTGTGTTTTTGAACAAAAGACGTCTTATGACTTACAATCACTGTCAATTGCAGCACAGTTTCCTACAAAATTGCCTGTTTGGCCGTTTACTTACAACATCGATAAATTTTTTTATTACTCTGTTAAACAAATTTGAACTGATTTATGCATTTGTTCACTTTAATAAAGATTCACATTATCTGGTTTACACGCAAAGGATCACGACCACGAAGGCCAAGTGTGCTAATGCGAAAAGATGAAAGCGCAATACCGTAACCGCTATTAAGAACTATTTCGATGCTTTCTTTATTTACCAGAAGAATGCGAGTTAGTCAGTCAGTCATGCGGTCAGAACGAAATTTTTTAGGAAACATATACTTGACGTAAAAGCCCACCGCACTCAAAAGTTTTCCTATACGCCGGCATATATGGTACTCTGTGTAGGAACTCTCGCCTAAGCATGCATCCTTCGAGCGAGTTCAAAGTGCATGAATCCGTTATCAAACAACCAAACCTTTGGCTGCGAAAACAGACAGGAGAAAATGGCTTCTCTTTCTATGTAAAGATTTACACTCAACCACATACCTGGTTCATGTCTAGTCCAAACAATGCTCAGAGATCTACAGCTGGCTCCTTTTCCATAGGTTCTGTTGTTTCTGTTTTCGTCGTCATGCACAACGTAATTTCATTTAAGTGCCAACTTAGTTAGAGTTAGCCAGTACGGTAATCGTAACTTTATTTTCTTACAACATTTGCTCACCATAAACTTGCCTGTACCGTAGTTCCATTTTAAAACTAAGTCTATTCCAAGTCATTATACTCAGAAGACACACAGGAACATGTTTAAAACAATGAAGTCAGTTTGAATGTAAATAAACATTTTTCCTGCAACCCTGCGTAGTGTTTGTTTTCTTAACCTGAACCTTGAGTATATTTCATGGCGACTTGAACAAAATGAAAGTGGTTGCCAATTTAACCGTCCATCTTGGCACAGATATGCGACAGACTGACCACGGCCGGGTACAACGTGTGGATCGACAAGGGTCAGATGAAAGGCAACATCTACGAGAAGATGGCCGAAGGTGTGGAGAACGCCATCATTGTTCTTATATTTGTCTCTCCGCATTATGAGACGAGCGAGCACGCACAGCGCGAGGCGTCACTAGCTGCCGACCTTCACAAACGCATCATCCCTATTCGGGTGCAGCAGGACCACAAACCCAGCAGTTGGCTGCGTGAGTTGCGTGCTTCTTGGATTTTCATTGCTTAAATTAGATTAATTAGTTATTTAGTCACGCAAACTAGAATTTAGTTATTTTTTGTTCCATAGCCAACAACGTCTAAACTCTATAGTTAGTTCTCTTATGCACAGTTTTATAATTCTTAAACATAACTTTATTGTTCCTCTCAACCTTTGCGTCACGGACCAAAGAACCTCTTTGACCCACCTAATCACTTCTACTGTCAGATGGTCGCCTTTATTTTTGTCATTGTGCAACATTATCATGAACTGCATTATAAGAACAAATTTTCCGCCGCTGTCATTTCTATAATAAGAATATCATGATAATTGGGTCGCCACATCTCCTTGATGTAAAAATTATGCCATCCCAGATGGTCACAATGATTAATCATAAGTATGAATATCCCATAGTAGAACATGGTCTCAATGCCTAATTCCTAAGACATGTAACTTGAACTTTTTGTCAGCACTCAGCACATAACAAAGATAAATTTATTGTGTTAAAAGTCCTTGGTTTGTTGAATTATAGTGTTGTTGACAATGTGATGTCATGGTTTGTAGAAATTATTTTAGTTTTGAGATATTTTGTTTCCTTGCAAATGACAGCTACAAGCCTTGTTATGTAACGCAATAAGAAACACGACAGGCAGACTCCAATTGTTCTCTGTTTCCTTCGCAAATATTGTTCTGGGCTATAAGTTGTTTCACACATTCATAACTCAAGAACCATGAGCTATGACATAAAACCTTCTAAGCATCGTTCAAAAATACTCCACTAGTTCAGGTTTGAGAGGCTTTGGCCAGTGACCTTTGACCTGCATATAGCATAAGACAATGTTGCTCGTGTAAAGCGTCAAGTGAAATGCATACCTTATGTAACGCTTTGTGGTGTCAGCTTCAAATCTTCTATGACCTTCGAACTGTTCCTGCAGGTCTCATCACTGCAGGCCAGTTCTACCACGACTTCAGCTTCGGTTCGTTCGATGACAACTTCAAGGATCTACTTGACAGCATAGGTGAGTTGTGATTGGTTTATTATTTCAACTCGTGGCCTTGTTTATTACATCACAATAACTTTTTCTTTCAGCTTCCACACCGGGAGTCGAAAACATCAGAAGCGACAATTTTGCAGCGTTGTCCACGAACAAGAAGGATGTTGAAGAAGAAGAAGATGTTGTTTTTGAGACAAAGACATCGCAAGAAGAGGGTCGATGGGCGACGTGGTCAAAGAACCAGGGCTTGCTGGACACCGACGGAGGAGGTGGAGGAGCTATATGTATATATATAATGTATTTAATCTATGCTAAGAATTGGGAATTCCAACCAAAAATCATAAAATGAATATATACCAGAACCAAAATAGTAGAAAACATTTTATTCATTTTAATTCGTGCTTTGGCACTTCTATGTCATTTTACAAATGATTTGCTACACCCAGTATTTTGCCCCAATAATAATTCACAAATTCTTGTGAATTTAGAAAATTATGCCACTGCTCTTATTCTTGTAGAGGTCGCCAAGAAAGAAGAATTAGATTTCAACGAAGACAACATCAGTGACCATCTGAGAACATTTGCAGATGAAATTGATCGAGGTCCTCATTGTAGATATTTGAATATGTCAAACAGATGTAGAATTAGAAAGAATTCTGATCTTTGCAAAGTTTAAACAGTTCAAGTCTTGTGCATTCTTATTATCAATAAAAGTCAACTAGAAATAAATGGGGATTTATTGAATGTTGCAAAGTTTTACTTTTCATATTTAGCTATAAGATGTCTTTTTCGCATCAGATAACCGGACCAAGTTGTTGGACATCTATGTCCATATTTGGAAGTCGCATGAGCTGCTAGGTGCGGCTGAATATTTCCCGACAAGACTCGACTTGTCGCGCGTGACCCTCGACATCGACCAGATATCAGCTCTTTGCTATGTCTTGAAGAATGTGGAGAAGCAGGTCGAGATCCTGGACTTGTTCGAGTGCGGAATCCAGCATCAGTCTTTCAACATCATCGCCTTGACATTAAAGAAGATGAGAAAGACACAGGTAGAAATATGATGTCGATTGTTGACATTGCGGTGAGGTGAAAGAGAATTGAAAATACCAGGTGTCGGGCAAAGGCGCCAACAACACCCATGTCTCTGTTTAAAATTGTTGAAAATCAAATTGTTGAACAACTATGGGACGAAATTTACCAAAACATTAACATCTTAGCTTTGTCACGTGCCTCACTGCTCGCTTTCAATCAATTAATCATTGGTTTGATCTGTACCACGTCACTCATGGTTATAGTTTGCCATTTTCATCACCTCGATTGCCATGACAATACGCGTGGTGCAAGTAATAATGACGTCAAACCCCGTGACGTCTCTTTTATTATAATTATGACGATGATTGACAGATCCGAAAGCTGAACATCGGCTTTAACGACCTGACGTCAAACTCAATCGACCAGATCATCTCCTTGCTGCCCGTGATCAAGGACAAGCTGTTGTTGTATGCCTGCTTCTCGGATGATCGCGGAGGACGGAGATGCGCGAACCAGGAGGAGAGAGAAAAGCTCCAGCGAGCTCTCAACAAGCTCACAACTTCTGTGAGTATCACGTGCTTGCATACGTCATCAACGCAAACAAGTGATTGTTTGCGATTTCTTTTCAATCGCGTCATTTTGTTTGTTCTTTGTCAGTGGCGTAGATGAGGCGAAAACAGAATGCTAACTGGAAATAAGATGATGTGACCCTGCAAATGCACGGTCGTAGCACATTTAAGGCTCATCATGAACCCCAATAACAGCGCTGTAATGTTTCCATAGAAAGGAATCTGCTTAAATTAAACTCGCATTTATCCTCGTTATTTTTACAACTTATTTACTTTTCAGAGGCCCAAGGTCTATGTTGGATTGTTTACCTCGCTTCAGGCACAGAGATGATTGTAACGTAACTAGTGATGACGTCGTTATTTCTTTTTAGTTTGTTTCAGTTTGTACATAGAAATCTTCGTAAAAAGTTAATCTCCCGCCGCTCTATAGAAGCATTGTATGAATGTATTTGTATAAAATGTATTTTCTAAACTTCTCGTTTAATTCATCTTTGGTTTCAACTTGATGACTGAACACATTATGACTTGTTACTTGAAAGTTTGTGGTTGCATTTGAGCGTGTTTTAATTTCTATAAAATTTCGCCACAGTTGTAGACCTCGTGATGCGCCATACAAGGTTCACGCAACAGTTTATCAACAAAGTTGCTTTCAAGATGTTTTGTTGTTGGTTCGAACGCTTGTTAAGCCCAGTAATACATTATTTGCATTAATGTGGCTCGTTCATATACCCAGTTGTGCCGCCCTAGTAATGCATTTAAGCGAAGTATTAACGACATTCGCTCCTGTTCTGTGGATCCGGTTAAAAGTGTCAGATTGGGGCATATTGTACATGCATAAGGTAGAGGGGGATCACGACATATGGCCGTGAACAAACTCACCGGCGACAACTGGTAGTGGACAACTGACCGGCAACAAATTGGCCGGCGATCAAATTAACCGTGACGTAAACTGGCCGGCGATAAAATTAACCGTCGATAAATTGGCCGGCGATCAAATTAACCGGCGACAAATTGGCCGTCAAAAGGTCAAAATTCTAATTCATGCTTTTGAAACATTAGAGGAAGTTGTGCCTGATGAAATGCTTCCGCTTCTCGACTACTTTGAGCGTACTTACATCGGGCGTCGCTTTCGAACTCAGCTCCGAAGAGACCCGCCATATTCACATGACTTCTGGAACGTCCATGTTCGGGTGTTAAATGGCGAAGCCAGAACCAACAACAAAGTTGAAGGTCACCACAATCTAATAAACAGGATGTTATCAATGCAACACCCAACCATTTGGAAATTTATAGAAGCTTTGAGGAAATTGCAGAACATAAACAAAAACATGATTGAGGCGCTCTGTGCCCAAGGGCCTCCTGTCAAAAGGAGAAAATACAAGGATCTGGATGCGCGACTTCAAACCATCGTTGAAGATTTTGCAAACCGTGACATATTAGATTTTCTCAGAGGCATCGCCCACAACCTACAATTTGCGCAATAAACTTCCTTATTTGTCAAATAACAGTTTGTGTAAATTTTAGTGCCCTTATTATGTAGTGTCATATGTGTTTTGCAGTGAACGTCTTTTAATGTTGTTTCTCGTATTTCCGGAAATATTTCTGTTAATTTCAATAAATGTTTCAATGTGTATTGAAATAAAAAAAATTTTTGTTAAAAACAAAGGAAATAGTTACAAACAAATATTTACATATCATATACTACCATCAACTTAAACACAATAATTCAGCACTTGCACGGTCAATTTACCTCCCGGTCAATTTTCATTCCGGTAAGTCTGTTCCCGGTTAGTTTGTTCGCGGTCAATTTACATCACAGTCAGTTTGTTTGCGGTCAATTTACGTCACGTTCAGTTGTCCCCGGTGAGTTTGTTCGCGGTCATTTTCCCGCGGCCATATGTCGTGGAACCAGGTAGAGGTTTGGTTGAATGGTAGAAAGGAGTTTTACTGTATCACGTACGCATTACATAGGTTCATTCCGCTGACTGACTAACCAAAATTTAGCCAACAGTCAAAATAATACAGTAGTAACCAAGGGGTGGGGGTAAAGTGGACCAGCTTGTGCTTCAGCAGGATGAACAACTGCGGCTGGAGATCTAAAAAATTGACAGATTTAAAAAAACAGCTTTAAAACAAGACGCATTATTGCGTCATCAAACCATAGCAATCTATGATCGGGTATTTCATTAACGTAATTGCAAAACGTTCTACTGTTTTATTTATCTTACGTAATCGCAGAGTGCTGGTTGCCACTGTGACGATTACGTCACGACTCACGAGTTGTTTTTGACATGTTTGGAATTTAATTTGGGATATTGGAATTCATTTGTTTACCAGATTTGAGTTTTCCTTAATTACGTCAGATAATTTCCTCGCTTAAACTAGTTTGCCACATATAAATACCGTTGTAATGTTTACCATCTTCCTTTTCGTGTGATCGATTTCACTGGTTACTACAGCGCTATGTAACATTCAGTAAGCTTTGCCCGAAGAATCAAGCAACTAACAGCATAGTCACGCAAATTTGAGAAATGAGAACTCATCAATCGAAGCAGAAGCAAAACAAGTCACCAACCATCAATCGTCCTCGCTCATATTCAAACAATTACCGCCAGCAAATACGGACTTTATGACAGATAAGTTCCTTGTGTAATACCTCACACGAGTAGTACACAAGCGAATTATTAAATGTCATACCACCAACCGCGCTGTGCAGATCCGGAAAGAGATTTTTGGTTGCCTGGAAAAAAATGTAAAAAATTAAGTTAACTGCTTTGTTAATTGCTTGGTAAATGACAACCCAAAGCCTAACAACTACTAATTAATAGATTGTTAATTTCAGGAAAGTAAAACTTACGTGTGAGCGGGAGATTTTCTGGGACCCCCAATCACATTGCTCGTGGGAGCACTCGGTGGCAGTGAAATGGGCTGCAAGGATCCTGGCTCCATAGGGACTGCGGCTATGATAACATTTCAGCGACTGAGTATGAATAGATGCATTGAAAAGCAAAAGCTACCTTAAGCCGACGTACCTTAGTACCGACGGCCGCTTGAGGGGCGTCGGGGGTGGATAGAAGTTTGTTCGAGTACTGGACCTGTTACGTTTATCTAAAATTTGTTTGCAGTGCAAAATTGATCATTTTGTTTTGTTCATTGATTTTATACTTTATATTTTACATAACTTTGTTGTATTTCGTGTTTGACAATCTAGTATGGATGCTTAAAGCACGCATGTTGCTTTGCCACTCACGCGTTTGTGCATGGTCTTGCCGTGCAACATTACTCGTTTGTTGTTTTGGGTTCTATGATCTTCCTTGTATTTTTCCAGAATGACAATGGTCTCTATTGCTTGTTGCATGCTGCATGCTGGCTAAACGAAGTCAGATCTAGACCAAGTTAACTACGGACTCGGCTAGACGTAGATGTTTGTTATGTGCAGCTGATTTATCTGTTGTCAATTTTCGTCCATTCCGCACAGTATGAACAAAAATGGGGTCTTGTTCAGCAGTGCGCAACCACAGAATGCTTTTGCATACTAGAATACTAGACCCTAACTTAGCGCTTTTCAACCTTTTTTGCGGCAACCCAAATAGGCTATCAAGTTTAAATTAATAGCGACGCTTTGGCGACCCTATTTCCCAAACTACATTTAACTCAGCTTGTAAGCATGAAGTGAACGACACACAAGTAAGACAGTTTGAACAGGAAAGTCCGAATTTAGTCAATGTGAGCTGTGATTTTGTGTTGTTGCTACAACTTTGTCAAAATTTGGAGCAATCTTGCTGGATGCCGATCTCATGTCATTTTCAGGTTGAAGACAGTTTCCCCCGTATTTGTTTTGATGTGGGAAAGCCCAGAAAACTGCTGTAACAATTCGCTATTCAGAAATGTCAAACGATTATTATGCAATAGAATGCGGTACCTGGTTATATAAAAAAAACTTTGTGAACTGCTGTAGGTGACGATCCAGTTTTTGACAGTGGCCCAGGGGTTGAGAAGCACTCGCCCAAACTACTCAAATTGTGACTTCACCTTGTTGTGCACTTCTGCACTGGACCTGTTGGTTTGTAATAATGCAATTACAATCTATAAAATATACATAAAAGCTATATATAGAACCTTAGCCTGTTTGAGCTTGTTAAATTGTGATGGAATCTGTGTTGTGGTCATACTGTAGGTTATTAACTTATCCAAAGAAATTATAATGTCTTAGTGGTCAATGATTACCCTTAACCTTGCAGGTTTTTATCGAATTGTGGAATTAGGATATTTATTGCTTCAGTTATTTTCTGTTAGAGTAGAGTCACTTATCATGTTTAAGGTGGATAAAAGTGACACCGTTAATATTATTGGAAGCCTCTTGTTGGACGAACTGAGATTATTCCATCAAGATTGTAAAGTAGAATTAACACAAGTTAACGAGAAACTAGATCGCTTGATAAACACCATCTGCAAATTGTCTTCCCATTTACATGAACCTTTTTTGATTTCTACGGAGACTGACACAACTTTGACAACAAATAATACCCTAGGTGGCAATCTTCCAGAAACTGGCAATATCCCTACGAATAACAATGACAGCAAGAGCATTTTACCCGGATCTGAAATAAATGAGCATATCACAGTGAAGGAAGAAATATATGACAGTGAAGATTTCAACATCGTTGGCTGCGCGCAAGTGAGCAGTGATGGGAATAAATTTGAAAATAAAAATGTTGTTGAGTCGTCCTGTGATGCTGTAGTCCGACAATTAAATGATTCCAGTTCTAGAGAAATTACAGTTGATCACCACCAAAGTCCTGGTGGCAGTTCTGTTCCAGTTAACTCATTCCTTAACGTAGACATTGCTGAGAACAAAAATGCTTCCCCCTCTCAAAGTTGCGTCGTTGACACAACCACTTCTCACTGCAATGATTTAAAAAGTGCAAAGCAAGACGTTAAATGGCCAGATCTTCCACAGAGAAATCCAAAACAGCGATGTACTGCTAAGGAAGTAAAGAAGTTGCGCACAAAAAGATGTTTGAAGCCGTTTAAATGTGATGTCTGTGGACGCTTGTACTCAAAACCGGATTCTCTCAAAGACCACAAGATGATGCATTCAAATATAAAATCACATCAGTGCCAGGTTTGTGGAAAATTGTTTTCCAGCAATGATCGATTGGAGCGTCACGTCAAAAGACACTCGAACATTAAACCTTTTCAATGCAATGTCTGCTCCAAGTCATTTTCCCAATTAGGAACGTTTCATTCTCATCTTGTCGCCACCTCACACTGGTCTTAATGATGTCATAACTGTTTATGATATGCCACAATGCTGATAACTTACTCTTGTTTGTTTTAAAGAAACGGGTTTTAATAGTTATGACATATCATGGTTTATCATCTTATCATTTCTATATTTGCTGTGAAACCTATTTGTGTCAGTGATGTCTTGTTTTATCTTGCTCCGCAGTTTTAGCAATGTCAACAATAGAATTTTAGTTTACATTTCTGAGGATGTTGTATCCCAATATTTTAAAATTTTGCAATATTTTTTACATTTAAATACTGCTTTTGTATATTTTATGGAGAGTAACCTATTCTATATCAACTTCTTTTATTGCATAGTCTTGAACAGTACATGGTTTTCTTAAAGCATGGTGCAGTGAAGTGCTCTGCCTCTTTTAGAAGATAAGGCTTGCCTATTTACATTTGTTTTCTTGCCCATCTTTTAACTACAGTGAACAGGTGTTTACTAAAAGATGGTGTTTACTGCACTTTAAATAAGTGGATGACGTTTACTGGCTATGTCGGGTTCCACTTTAGTGAAACCTAGCAGTTGTCTCTCCCAGCATAGAGGGCACATCATTAGCTTGGTCATTCTAAAGTCACCGCTGTGTGAGCCGAATATTTGTTGTTTGTTCTACTTATTCTATTCCTGTTTAGTTATATAACAATGTAACCTTGTTGTTTGTTTGTTGTTCGGTTTTTCAACCATATTCTTTAGTTTGTAGTGGCAGGAGATCAAATAAGAGTTGATAATGAGTTGCGAGGAACCTTACTCCATGGAGAGTTTAACTATGATGGTGTTGAACGAGTTAAAATCAATCAACAAGAATATGACCAATGGCCTACAGTCATTACAAAATGAGATGACAGCTTTTCGGAGAGATGTAAAAGAAGAAATAAGAAGCTTGATCATAAAGGAAGAACGAACAATAAAAGAAGAAAGACTAAGCCCCACTATTGTTGATGTCAATGGTTTCCCTGGTGAAAGTATGGTCGGGCAAAGTCCGTGTGATGTCGTAGCTTATGAGGAGTCTGTCTTCTGTGAAAGTGATTGGGATAACGATGAAGAGAACGAAGAGATAAAGGAAGAAGAAGAAGATTTCGTTTTTACTCCTTCCATGGAGCATCATGATAATAGCGAAGAGCCTGAGACGGTGCACCAGGTTTTAGAAAAAATAAAAATCCGACGTCAGAATGTGAAATTAAAGAAAGTGAAAAAAAGGAACTTGAAGCAAAATTCCAGTGAAACGTCGCAGATGTTCTGCAAAATCTGTCAGAAGAATTTCCACTTGAATGCGAATTACAAGCGACACATGCAGCTGGCACACGAGGAAGATCGACCGTTCCAGTGCACTTATTGTGGCAGCAAATTCCCCAGAGTGGACCACTTAAATGACCACGTACTGATCCACACCGGAGAAAAACCGTTCTCATGTGACACGTGTGGGCAAGGATTCAGAAGGAAGTGTGACAAAAACAGACACTGGCACCGAATGCACAACAAACCACGATCTTACGCTTGTTTACTTTGTCAGGACACATTCAACTTCAAAAGTGGTTTACGAAGACATATGAAGGAGGAACACTAAAATACAATTCAGATCTGTACGTGTTGTGTTTACAGATTTGTATTTGACAGTTTTTCCATGTTGGTACTTTGTATATATGAGAATGTTTTAAGCTCATTTCATTTCCAAATATAGAAATCATTTCACTTAATCATGAAAACGTTTTGACTGTAATATCTCTACTTTCTGTGTAGTTCTATCTCAAATCGAAAAAGTAAAATTGCAACACAAAGTTTTTAGTTTTTGCCAAGATTAGCTTTGAAAGGAACATTTATTCAAAAACTTCCTGGTTCTCATTAAAATCAAAACCAGCTCTTGCCATGTATTAAAAAGACGCTTTTTTCTTACCTAATGATGACATTCAGCAATTTAAGACACGAGTTGAAACAGTCGCAAGTTTGCTTAGGTGAGGAAATAAAACTGGAAACCGCTTTTAACACACTTTCTAACTTTTACCTAAAAAAGACTTCTATATTTATCCTTAGGGGCCAAACATGACCCTGAAAACCCCTAACATCCTAACATTAGGCTTGCATGACAAAGATAAAAATCTCAAACTTAGGAGACCCAAGTATGGTGTCATAACCTGCATGAAAGTTTTTTTCATGGTAAATATACTTTAAAACTAGTTTCTGAAGTTATATTAAACGACGTCACCGTAGTGAAAGATTTATTAAAAAAAAAATGTAAAATTTCCCTGATGTTTTGCATAATTATGTTTAACGTGCTACAGAATTGTTTTTTTTCACTTGCAAATGAATGGAAATATTTAGGTGTAGAGTGTAGACATTCTGTTTCTACTTGTCCTTGTGTAACATGATGTTTTTTTACGCATTTTCTTTAGTTTGTAGCGGTAGGAGATCAAATAAAAGTTAATAATGAGTTGCGAGGAACCTTACTCCATGGAGAGTTTAACTATGATGGTGTTGAACGAGTTAAAATCAATCAACAAGAATGTAACCAATGGCCTACATTCATTACAAAATGAGATGACAGCTTTTCAGAGAGATATAAAAGAAGAAATAAGAAGCTTGATCAAGAAAATGGAGGAAAAAATACAAGAAACATCGCATTCCAATATTGTTGATGTCAATGGTTTCCCTGGTGAAAGTATGGTCGGGCAAAGTCCGTGTGATGTCGTAGCTTATGAGGAGTCTGTCTTCTGTGAAAGTGGTTGGGATAACGATGAAGAGACGAAGGAAGAAGAATTTATACTTACTTCTATAGAAGAGCACGAGAGCAGTGATGAGGAGTCTGAAATGGTGAATTGGATTGTAAAAGAACCAAAAACTCGACGTCAGAATGTCAAAGTAAAAAGAGCAAAAAAAGGGAAATTAAAAAGAGATTCCAGTAAAACTCTGCTGACATTCTGCAAAATTTGTCAGAGGAGCTTCCACCTGAAAAGACTTTTCAAACGGCACATGCAGCTGGCACACATGGAAGAACGACCCTTCCATTGCCCTCATTGTGTCAGTAAGTTCCGTAGAATTGACCATTTAAACGCCCACATACTGATCCACACCGGAGAAAAACCGTTCTCGTGTGAAATATGTGGTCGAGGGTTTAAAACAAAGAGCGACATGAAAAGACACTGCCAGATCCACACCAAACATGATGTTTATGTTTGTGAGGTTTGCGAGGCCAAATTTACTTTCAAAAGTGCTCTGCAAAGGCACATGAAGACAGAACATTAAACAATGTTATGTCATATTTACAATGTTAGGAGACTGAAAATTTGTCGGTTCTTTGTTTGAAATTTTCTTTTAACTCAACTCGTTTAAAAGTAGAGCATTTATTTCACTTAATTATAGACATTTTAATCTACAGTCACAATTTTAATGACAAAATCTAAGGATTCGTTTTATGTGAGATCATATATGTTATAATATGTTTTACCTCAAACTATTTATGCGCTCACTATTTTTAAGCTTGGTCTGCTTTAATAAAGATGCTTCTTTGCTTTTTTGTTTGTTTATGGACTGATGTCGAAAATTTTGTCATACTATACAAGAACTTTTCAACTGTGACGTTTTGAATATGTCGTAAATATTTGTTTTCTTCATTTTATTTAAAAATACTTAAATTTTAAACTTTTTTCAGAGTTTTGAGATTCCACTTAAACAGAGCAGAATGCCCTCACGCTCAAGTGAAGTAATCGCGAGGTTGATCCTCGATGAGTTGCGATTCATTCATCGGGATGTGATGAGCGAGCTGCACAAGCTCGGAGAGGCCATTCAGCTCCTCGTCGACTTGCATCGAGGCAAGGTTGCCATGGAAACAAGAGACTTGTTTCGAAATGAAGATGTTGACGTGGTCGTTGCGAACAGCAGTCTTGCGATGGACTTGGAAGAAACAATTGAGAGACGGAGAGAGAGCATCTCGTCAGATGACACGATCGACCACAACATCATCGATCTCACCCATTCTCCTGGTGGCACCTCATCTGCCATCACTGAAACAAACCTGATGACACCATTGAAGGATGTGACTTGTTGTGATAAAATAAGCGCCAAAAATTCTGACGTAACAATCGCAATTGACTGCGAGGAACTTTCCTGTGCTCCTGCAGATAAAACACCATCACTCGATGGCAGTGTTTCAACAGATTTCAGCGATTCAGATTCGGAAATGACAGAAAATTTCCTGGAACGAAGCGGAACAAAGTCACTGACTCGTCCTTCATTGATAGAAGAGTCGATGGACTGTCGAGTGAGCATCATCACCGACCCGGTCACAAAAGAAAAGTTATTCGAGTGTCCGTTCTGCAACAAACTGATGAAGAAGCAAAAAGACTTCAAGAAGCACCTTGCTGTGCACACTGGTCACAAGCCGCACATCTGCATGTTCTGCGAGAAGGGCTTCAGCAGGAAGGGGAGGATGGTTGAGCACATGCGGACTCACACCGGCGATCGACCTTTCCGGTGCGACACCTGCGGTCGAGGTTTCTGCAGCAAGAACTCACTTCAATGTCATGTGACCTGCCATAAGAAGAAAGCCGACGCAGGGTCATCAGAGGTCGTATCGAACCAAGCAGACGAACGCTTTATGTGCGTCATCTGTGATAAGATGTTCGAACATCAAGCGCAGATGGCGAGTCACATGAGAGTGCATGCAGTCTTCTGACATCACAACTTCGGAAAGTTTTTCATTTCATTGAGTACACCGGCTGTTCCCTTGGCCTCCACTTCACCAATATCGGGATAAAAACGATAGCGGCAAGCGACCACTAAGCATGTAGAGAAACTTTGACAAGTCTATCTTCGACATGCATGGAATATCTTTTGAAGATTTGAGCCATTATTATTGTTTTCATAAAGTTTAGGAGCTCTTACCCCGACCATCTTTTGTGTAGCCATGGTCTTTATTTTATCTATTGCAGTAGACAATGCATTACGATGTTGTATAGTTCCAAAGAAATTACACCAAATAATAGTGTTTTACGTCTTTTTATTTGCCTAAATGAAACTTGTGCAATAATGACATCGAATTAATTAGCAAAAACTTATCACCTCATAGACATTTCAATTGATGTTTCATTATCCGCTATGGGAGGTGGAAGCTATGATCAGAATCGTACAATGCATTTAATTTCAACTGAGGAGCTGACTTGTCTTAAATCTCGATATGGCTCCACCTTTACCGGACATAGTGGTCACATGCAAAGTGGAAAGAGGGAGGTTTTGTCATGTATTTCCAGCAAACAATGGAGTAAAATACTAAGTTTCGAGAAAATAATTTGTCTTACGTACCAAATATCAAGTGTGTCATCTGTCAAGTGTGCTTGGTGCTTTTTTAATCATTATGATAAGTTAAGTTGATGTGGTAATTACTAACATTGTTTATCATATTTGTATAACATTGTGTTCAAGGTTATAAGATTGTTGTCGCATTTGTATTCATTTTATCCTACAACCATGACATGTTTTATTGTGTCCATGTTTTCATTTTAACGCCCGTTTATTGTCCGTGTGTAGTATTCATATACATGAGTGTGTTGGTTTTGCACTTACGACTTTTCAAGATATTCGAGTATTTTTCCAACTTTCTGCAGTATTCGTCATTGCAAGCAAGTGATTATCTGACGATAATTTAAATGGATTTTTTTTTTTTCATTTATAAATTCCTGTTACTTACGACATGTTAAATACATTGCAGAGAAATTTGCCATTTTCTTGCTTGAATTTTGTTACCAGACCGAGATGGACGCTCTCGCGCTCCCAGCCACAAAATATACTTTGTTGCATGTTTCATACAAAGAGCTTTATCAAGAAATTTATTTTACAAAGAAAAATACACAAAAAATTGTTAGCGTTTAAAAACGTTTTTATATCTTTTCCGAGAAGCTCGCCAATGTGCGTTTTTCTGCAAAACCTTGGAAGTTGAAACAGTGTTTCATTTTAGAAAATTTCCACTGCAATATCTGCATCTTTTTTTATTGAATATGTGCACACGTTGAAATGAATCGACACCGAAAACGAAAATGATCAATTCCAAACTTAATTATGACATCATAATCAGGTAAACAAAAAACACAAGAAGGTGGAAAATCCCCAAACTGGTCGCAAAAAGTTCAAATTAATTAATTACAAGATTAATTGGCCTCGGCTCACACTAAACAATGATCACAAAAAGAGGTTCAAAGGTCAACGTTAAGTGCGGGGTCGCACAGTGTCACTATGCAATAGACATCATGAATCGTTCGGCTCAAGATTGTCTCTTACAAAGAGATCCTGAACAGCAGTATATGTAGAAAAGCTTGCTTGCACGTTTGCAAGTTACTTCTTATAATAGGAGAGGAAATTATAATTTACAATTTGTAAGATTTTGAAATGATTTCAAACATGGCAAAAGACCTCATTCCTGGGGAAGCTGTACAGTGGGGATAGAACTACACAACAATGCACTCCTCTAAATTGAATAAGTCTTCTAAAGAAAAATAAAGATACAAGACTACCGCATGTCACTCTACAAAGTGCTCCGTCTCAGAACATTTGACAAAGTAGGATAAGTCTCGTTGTCAGAAAAACAAAAACATCAGGTGAAAAAGCAAGTCGGAAATTGTTAATTAGTTTATGTTAACGGAACGTCATGCTCTTGATAGTTCTGTGCAGTCTGTCAGATAATCAAAGCAAGTTGTTAACTCCTTGGGTTCTTCATAAAACCTTGCTGGGTTTGCATTTGTTGTGGTTGTGATGTCGATGGAGAATTTGCCATCATGGCTGGACTTTTATCCGATGCTTGCATCTTCGAAAATGCTAAAAGCGCTTCAGGAAAGGCCGGTGGCGTGGCTGGTGTATTGGTAGGGGGACACATCTGTACATAGACATATTTTAAAACACAGATCTCCGACATCAGTACAAAAGATTTTGTGTAATAGAGCGTCAGCAAATAACTGCATCACATGTTATTAGTATTATGCCACAAAATGTCCTATAAAAACAGCAAAAGATCTTTGTCTAACTCACTGGATGTTGATTGTGTTGATGGGGAATCCCGGACTCTTGAAAATAACGACTCAGGGCAGTCTGTCGACAACAAATTGTCAGGTCAGGTTTGGAATTGTGTAAATAACTAGAGCAAGTGCACCTGATAGTCACCTCAAACTGCCAGTGTGATGTCTTTAGATGTTCTCGCGCCTCGTGGGAGAGACAGCCGGCCGCAAGGACAAACTGATTCACCATAACCTGATGCTTTAAATCATCCATCTTAACAACTCATTAACAAACCTAATAAAGCAGAATGTTTAGGTGGCAGCGAATTGATTAAGTTTAGTTTTTGCAATGCTAGTCTAGGCACTTGACACATATGGATTAACAGAGCATAATATACACCAATATTAGTGCGCATGATACAACAGCACATCGATATAAAAGAGCATGAGCACAAAAACCGACAGTAGTAGGAATATTATAAACAATTTCTGTTAAGATAAATGTTTGACATTCATCTCATAAAATTTACATCACATCCCTCAAATCATGTTAAGAACATCCGTTGTTATGAGCACAAAACAATGAAAAAGTCGTTCTATACCCCGGCCTATGAAGTAGATTTGCCACAAAACAGCAGCATAATATCTGTGGTGGAATAACTGGGAGATGGTGGTAGCCAAGAAATACATTCGGTCTTGGTGTGGCAAAAGCTACAGGATTTGCTCCGTAATACAACGTACCCAAATGACAAATTACTTCGATTTTCAATCAAAATATTCTAGATACGTTTCAAATAAACCTGATTATGATAAATTTGATCACAATTAAAAAAACAACATTTACAGCCGACAATTTCACAACACTGTAGCATGAAGATCATGAATAATTTCAAATTAAAATAAACCATCACATCAATTTTTGTCAACAACGACATCACATTAAAGAGTTGTGATTTCACATGAACATAGCATATTACACATCTGTTCCGTTAGACTCATATCACTCGTAAAACAATGTGCTTTAATTCACTAACACTATTACAGAAACTAATCACTGCGGTTGGCATCTTGAATAAGTATTAACAAAGCTATTTTGACATCACAATACAAGCGACAAAAAATTTGAACCAACAACTGTGGAACTTTACGTGAATTTTCCCACTAAAAAGTTAACAGACCACTCTTACAGGGGTAATTAATTACTCATTGTGTATGTGCAAGTGCAAAGTCAACCTGTGCTCTCAGCACCAATGGTCGTTGTTGCAAACAAAGTACCTTGCTATCGTATCAGAAGAACACTCTGGCAAAGTAATTAAAGGTGCTTTGCATCATATCAAAATGTACTAGATTGAATAATAGCAACACGTGCGTGATAACATGTATATAAATATAAGCAATACACTGGCTATATAGTGGCAGCGACGGTTATCTTGCAGCTGGATATGCGCTTTCATGACATGTTCTCCTATTTTCGAACCCATCTCATCGTGATACCGGTGTCCGTACGGATGCGGATCGATGCCGCTTCAGCATACTTCACCGTGTCTTTCACACTCATCATCAGGTTCTGAGCGTTGTGGACCAACATCTCGGTTGCCTGTTCCGCCGCCTCTTCTTCCTCTTTAGTCATGTCAGTGCTATCTCCAAGAGACGCGGCTTTCACTGTAGACAGGATACGGAGCTGAGTGCTGATGGTGGGGATCCTATCCAAAGTCTTTTTCATGTCGTTGCGGATTCGTTTATCCGTGCACTTATCTGCAACCTCCCCCGCCAGCTTTGTTACATCTTTGGACGCCTTCGCAATCTCCTTTGCACAAGCAATAAGATCACTCTTCTTTCCTCCTTCGTTCTTCACCAAACGAGACATCTTGGCCATGAGCAGAGCCATTTTCTTTGCAGCTGCAATGATGTCATTACCTTTACTCTCCCACTTCTTTGCTTCCTCGTGGAGCTCTCGAGCAGCCTCCAACATGGGTTCATTCATTTCTTCATCCTCCTCAGGGAACTCCTCCTCTTCCGGAAGAGGTGGTCGTGGTGGTGCAGCAGGATCTGATGGCAGAGGTGGAACAGGAGGAGCCTCCTCCTCCTTCTGGAGTTGCATCTTCCTCATTTTCTCCTCAACAACTTTGGCCTCTACAGTCTTTCGAACCTGAGTCACAGCATTCATCAAATTTTCGTTCTTTTGCTCGACGTTGGACTGTGCTGCTTGTGACTTCGGATTTTGAGCATACACTTTTGTTGCCTCGGTAACTGGTGCTATGGTCGCTTGAAGGTTGTTCAACTTTCTCTCAAGATCATCAACATACTGCTGATCATCTGTGTTTTTTGCTTCACGCATTCCTGCCACAACAATTCTGTGCGCACGTCTTGCGATATTTCCAGCAGCTGGCAGAACATCAAGTGGCTTGTCCGCTTTCATCGACGACACACATTTCTCGTGATCACGCCGAATTCCATCCTCCGATGCCTTTATGAACTTGGCAACATCAGTTGAGTTGTCAACCATCTCAGTAAGATCATTCATGTTCTCTGTCCACTCATCCTTGAGAGTTTGGAAGTGTTCTTGAGCCATCTTGTTCTCCGGATGCTCCAGCACAATTCTTCCAGCATTGATAACTTCCGGTGTAAGATCGGTCATTTTCTTCGATGCTGCTTTAACCGCTTCCAGTTTCTCTTCGGCTCCAAGTGAGCTGCTGGCGACTGCTTGCTCACCCAACCTGGCCAGCTTGTGGGCTTGCCGGTTCAATTCCAACGCCTTCTGATCAAAATTTTCTTCACGATTTGGCACATTTTTAGCAGTGAGAGCAGCTTTAGAGAGTTGTTTGAGAACTGTTGTGGTATCAGAAAACTCATCAGCCACTACTTGCGCTAAAACATCCTTCATAAGATCTTTCATCTCCTCAAACTTTTCCTGCAACTGCTTTGCAACCTCTTTTGCTCGTGGCGAATCTCCAAGACCTCTTCTCTGCAGATCATCGAGCTCATTGCAAAGCTTCTCACATTCCGATGCGGACTGAAGCAGTTTCTTCCTCAGATCTTTATCTTTTGTTTCTCCAGCGAGACTCCTGGCATCAGCAATCACACTCCGAGCCGCCATGATGCCCTGACCACCATCATTCACGGATGGGTCTTCAAGCCACTTGCTTATATCATCTAGTTTTGCTTCCAAGGTCTGTGGAGTGCCTCCTTTGGGCAAAGCCTTGGCAACCTTGTTATTCAACTGGACTATCTTCTGTGCAACCTGTTTTGCAAGTTGTCGAGCTTCTGGGAGGTGTCCTTGACCTTTGTTGCGATAGTCGTTGACCTTTTCCATCATTTCATCGATCTCGTCGCACAAGTCACGTAGCTCCCGAGCCGTTTGTGCACCGTTGGGATGAGTGTCAAGAATAGTTGCGACATTCCTTGTCGCAGCTGTAATGTCCCGAATGGCTTCGGAACCAGTTCCAGGACCTGGTTTGGCAGAAGGGTCAGCCAGCCATTCTTTAGCAGTGGCAGTTTTTGAAGCAATGGTGTTGCAGGCTTCAGTTAAAGCATCGATGCCCTTCAATGCCGCATCTACGTCTCGTACCAAACCATCCAAAGCATGCTGGATTTGTTGCTGCAGTTGACGAGCCTCAGCAGTATTGCCTTTGCCTTGCCTCCTCAATTCACGCAACTTCTCTGCCATTTTTCCAATTTCATCACATTTTTGGTTGATCTTCTGTCCCATCAGCGGCCCAGCTTCATTGGCAATCACTCTGGCATCATCTAGTGTTTTATAGAGGGCAATGTCCCCATCATCGCCGACTTCAGCATTAGGGTCGTTCAGCCACTGCCGAGCAGAATGCAAGTTTTTGGCGATGTTGTCACGGATTTGATGAAGCTGAAGGAGATTCTTCTGGTCCAATTCAATTTCTTGGTCGGTGGAAACCAGCTGCAGCAAGCGGATGATTTCAGTGATGCTGTTTGAAATATTTTTTACGTAAAACTGACGATTTGCGTCCGCCGCATCTTTGCCTTTGCCGCCTTCATTGACGGTTGTAACGAAAGCCTTCATGCTCGAGATGAGGTTTGGAAGACGAGATTTCAGACCATTTATCTCTGTCGTCAGCTTATCAGCATGATTTGCATTTGTGAGGTCACTTGACCTAGCCATCACCATCCTGGACATGTTGGTCATGCCGGGCGTCAAATTCTTGACATAAGTCACCAAATCTTCCATTCCTTGCACAACCTCTGACACCTTTAAGTAGTCTCTAACATTCTGACAGACATGACAAATTCTACGGACTTCCGCTTCATCAAACACCAACAGCAGGTCAGACACACCCTGCAAGATGCCACGGGCACCTGAAATCAATTTCTCCCGGCCTGCCTTCGAATAAGGATCATTAGTAAGTTCACTAGATGCAGCCACCAGGTGGTCGGAGGCTTTTTCCACCTTCTCAATAGCTGGAGGTGTGTCCATGCGAAGAACTTCATCTTTAGTGGTGCTGGCTTGTTGTCGGCCAACAGTGGCCAAGTTTGTCACAGCAGCCTTGACACCGCCAATAAACGCTTCCAACGATGGCATAGACGCGCCATCCTCGCCAGCTTCGTGTAGAATAACCAAATGCGAAACCTGCTGAGCAACGGGCTCTAAAATCTGTTCAATAGTTTTAGTGTGAAAGACAGGCATGCTTTTACGTTGGCACTTCTTTGTACTAGCCTTTGTACTTAGCGAACTAAATTAACCAGGACGCTCTGATCTCACAAAGCGTTTGTTGACAATTTCCCGATCAGAAGCAAGTCTTACTATTTCACAACGATTCATAAAAACGTCAGTTAAAATTTGTCAGTTTTTTATATTCAAAACAAAAATACATCGTTAGTAAGAGTGAATATGGGCGTGACGTAATAAAAAAGTCGGAAATTTGTTGTTTTGTCACGTGTGAAAACATTTTTTCAATTACCAATTTTGGTAAAGGGAGGGTGAAATTTAACAATTTCTGATTTTGTGATCAAAAAAGCAACAAGTTTTAACAAATAATCCATGTATTAAAAATTCGGTAATAACAAGGAATATTTATCGAGTTTTTAGAGTCATGTTTGTCATAACTGTCGTTTTGTTTTTAATTGGGTAATTCAATGAGTCTTGTCGATTTATGAAATACAGATAGTATTTTAGAGCAAAAAATTCAAGAATTGTTTGCACTCAACTAGTTAAAATTGGCTTTTACGACTTTTCAGTAAACGCTATTACAATATCAACTTCAGATAAGTTGAAATAACGTAGAGAGGTTAATATAAAAAACTAAAGGGTTCGAAACATCAGAATGTTCATGGGTAGATCTAAACGTGGTGTGACTTTTTTACGAGACTTTGGTTACTTTATATTTCTCAAACCAAGCCACTTCATTTTGAGTTAAGCGGTCTAACTACTACAAATCTGTCGGCGATCACTAACAAACGACATACAATAAAAAACTACGCTCTTTATAACTACCTCTATTAGACAACCTTAAAAATAATGTAGCTTTACTTTATATTTACTAACTTTGGTTCGGTTGATTACTTGCTATCTGCATGGTGCTAACCTTTTATCAGTGCAATGAAGCAGAATAATGGTCAAGGTTTGATGGATCGTGCTAAGCTATCAACTTGATAGCACCACGTACGTTTCAAGGCCTTTCATGTTACACCTTTTAAGCCTTTGGGCTTTTTTTAGTTTGTTTACCAGTAGGCTACTACATACGGGTTACTGCACAGTAAATCATCAAAAATAAAAAGTTTGACACTATATAAAAATCAATGAACGAGAGAGCTGAAGCAATGTCCCGAGGGCAAATAACGTGTGTGCATTTTGTCTAATACCATTCGTTTTGTTTCCCAAAATCAATGGCGAAAAATAAGCAAACGAGTTTTATTTAAGAAATGAAAAACTAATGTTGAAAACAACTATTGTAGTTTTGCTTCATCGACATCTTAGAAACAACAAATAAGTAAATAAATAGCACGTCTTCTTGCCCACGTAGCGGATTGATTTAAAAGCGCGATCTGGTTGAATTGCTTCGAGGTTGAAAAAAATAAACAACATTGGCAGGAACGCAGACCTTTAAAGCCTGCAATTGATTGTTGTTTTATAGAACGACAGAGCCAGTGAGTGCTATGATGGTCGCAGCTCTGTTCTGCTTACACTTTAAAGTAGTTAAAAGCGAAAATGAAATGTGCGGATATGCCTATACTTGTTGTTTTGCCACCAGGCTATCTAGAATCTAGCCTAGGCCCTTTTCAAGCAATATCCACGCTGCAAATTAAACGCAGTTTTTTCTCCGGCGGATTTTGGTTCATGTCAATTTTTGACTTAGGCATGCATATGTAGGCTACCTAGTTTTAAGTTGGTCAGTCGGTACGTTTTTAAATTGAAATATTTTCATGTAATGTTAGTGTTGTGTTGGCACAAAAATACAGTTTTTTAGCAGCTGGCATAAACCTTTAACGGACAAAGTTAACTGATTCCACAATTGCACTTGGTAGGGTACAATGGGAACTAAATAGCGTTAGAAGCATTTTATTCAAGCTCGAGACTCTGATTACAGAGTATGGTAGTTTTCGCCGAGATCTCAGGTGTTAGAACAAAATCATGGTGTGCAGTGCGACTCGTGGCTCAAGGCTGCCCGGCGTTTGTGTACGGAAGGTGCGGCCCTAACAATAAAAATTTGGAAAAAAATCAGTGTTTCCCGTTTGCTTTTGTTTTGAGATATCAACTGGTTTTAAACAGTAATTTTTAAGCGTATAAAAATTGGAGCATAAGTTAGTGCCTCCTTTTTTTTAGACATTGGTTTGCCCTGGTGTGCAATGCCATTTTAGAAAAAAATCTTGGGTGTAGTCTCTTGCCATATAGTCTGGCTCGGGACCTTGTCGAGATGTGATTTATAATCTATCATTGTGATATACAAGATATCTATGTCCTGATGGTAATATTCTCTACAGCTAATTTTTTTATTTATTGATTTTAATTCAATAATAATCATGAGTGCGAAGGCCGTAATTTTGGCGTGCTGTTGTACACAAAAGCCTCAATTCTCTGTTTATTTATTAAAAATTTGCGTTCAAACAAGCATTTTCCCTTAATTATTGTAAATCGGCCTGACGATAAATAGTTTCAGCATGCATGTTCATGAATCTGCCATACTTTGCAGTATGGGTGACTGTGTATGAAAGTATTGCGACAAACTTTTTTGGTTTGTGCATCTGCCACATTTTTACCATACATTCACTATTTCACTATATAGCCATTGCTATTGCTTTAAATCTTTCTACTTTATTATTCTGAATAGAGTAATTTGAATGTTAAATTGAATTGCTGATGTCTATTTTTTCATAGGCAAGATTTTCTTTATCCAGTGTTCCTTGTAAACAGTCGACAGACGTGAAAATTTCAGGATTTCTCTTATTTTGCCCTGACTTAGTGTTAAAACCAACGTGTTGTCATGTCAGCTAAAGCAATAGATGAGGTCACGGCCAAGCGAATTCTCTGCAGCAATTTAAGTGAGGATGTTCACCTCAGCAACAAGTTTCGATTTGTTTCGGTCTCTTTGACCACTAATTGGCCCGAAGAAATCAATCACCATTCATGGCTTTTAACTGAGGTAGGTTGAAAAATTAATTTTAAAAATGTTATTACCCAGCTCAATTTATTGCATTGCTAAGTATGGCTTATACAAGATTTATGTATGTGTACATGATATTTGCCTAATCACAGCTTCTGAAATTTCATGTATGTATCGCCTGTAGATTGTAATTTTATTATGCGTGTAATGTAATATGTATTGTAATACGAGTCTATGGTAACGATTTTTTAAGGGCTTAATACATTATATTGCACATATACATGGCGATAATCTATGTTGTTTTGGCAAGTTATCTTTTTCATTTAACAACTGTAAAATCTCATGATGTGTTAATAAGTTGTTTAACATTTTTTCTTTCAGAAACTAATCGTAAAGCCTGACCAGCTAATCAAACGCCGTGGCAAGCTTGGTTTGATAAAAATTAATACGGACTTGGCTGGAGTGAAGAAGTGGGTTGATGACAGGATGCTGAAAGAGATAAACATTGGGAAGACAAAAGGACTTTTGAAGAATTTCGTCGTCGAACCGTTTGTGCCACATGCACAGGTAATCATTGGTTTTATTGGTAATGTTGTCAAAGCAAGTTTTCTGGCTGCAGATTTCATAAATTCTTACCGGGAATTTTTTTGACAAATATAGACCATGGGTTCAATGCGTACTTTGTTCAATATTCTGATAATGTAGACATTGTGCTAAGACATCTTGGCCCACATATTTGCCTAAAATTCAAAGTGAAACCTCCCATGCAAACCTCAATTGATCATCTGCCAACTTTCAACAAGATGTTTGCAATGTCTAGCATTTTTGCTGTTTTTGGATGTAGAAAAATTTTTCATTTTGTGTTGGAAACTTTTTTGTTTCCCAAGAAAGTAAAAGGCAGGTACTTTTTAAAGATGAAGAGACTTACCATTTGAGACCACTCTTGGCATGGAATAATTTTTTTTAATGAAGACAAAAAATGTAAAATTACAGTGCATGCCCATCATTTGTATATTATATAGTGCATGTCCATGTTGACCTCTATTGTTTGTGGTTAGTCAAGCATAACGGCACTTTGCAATCAATGAGTCTGCCAGACATGTGCATGTTACTCCAAAATCATTAGCAGTGATTTCTAGTTGGTCATGCTGCCTGTCTATCCAACATTAGGCAGTGCGCATGAAGATTGGCTTCCCGCCCTTTGTCCACATACAAATAAAACACGTTTGGAGCTCCAAATGAATTTAGTTGCAGTTTTTCTTACGCAGATGTTGTTTTGACCCTGTAAATGTTTGTGATACCTTCCAATGCTGAAGGCAGGCATGAAGATTCACAAGGCACAAGTATCCACTTCCCACCAATTTCAGAGACTGACGGGCAATGTATTTACATCAAACTTGTGTTTAGAAATTATACCGGAGTTAACGATACTTTTTTCCTTAAGAAATGCAAAGTCAGAACGCAATTAAAGGAAGTTAAAATAGCTAAGACAGTTGCAAAAGTTTCCTGTTTCAACCGCTTGCTGACAATTATGTTGGTGTCAAATTTCCTGTTCATGGCGTAGAGGCCATCTGCCAACAAAGCGTGACCCACATAATTAAAAGCAACATATGCTACTAGGTTAAATAAACTGCCAAATGTTGGCTAGTGAGCTGCATTTAACTAAAACGATTTTGAAGGAAAGTGTGGTACCAATTGACCTAGAATGATAATTCTCGGGAAACACATGTCATTTAAAAACATTCAGACACTTTTGCAAATGCAGACACACACATCAACCTTTTCTGGGACATGCTACCTTGGTCATTGCAGAAATTATGAACATGCTTTCTTAACACATGTGCCATCATGCTAGTTTTCATGTAAAAGCTGACATTTCTACTATATAAAGGGGGATAGAGCAAGGTTTGTTAAGTGCTATGGTCATTAGAACGATTGACTATGTAATATTTTAATTTCCCGGTGAATTCATATCTTCAGTCAAAAAAAAAACTTATGATCACACATTTGTTATATCATATGTGTACTTTGTGGGATTGGAGTTTACCTCCAGAATGTAAACTTTGTTAAACACTAGAATTAAAAGATTTTCCTAAGAATGTCTTTGTGCTTGGCTTGAAGTTGAGTAGCAATCTATTTAGCAAACTCCCTTTAATTGGTATTGATCCACTGTCTTCAGGGAGTCCTGTAATTAATTTAGTTTCTGTACTATGACATCACATATAAGTGAGCACTTTATTAAGCTGACAGCTTATAACTCGTAAGTTGCATCGTTCCACGTACAAATGACCAAGAAGGCTTAACTCAGGTTTCTTGTCTGGTTCAGCAAACCTGCTAATGGCAATCAATGGTTTTCTATGATAGTGTTAACTAACGACATGTTTGTTCCGAAAGTGTTTTTTATTTTCATGTGTGTTCATGTGAAGGAGGAGGAATTTTACATATGCATCCACTCGACACGCGGATGCAACACGATCCTCTTCCACCACGAGGGAGGAGTCGATATTGGGAATGTGGAGGAAAAAGCAAATAAAATTGACGTGAGTTGTCTCATGAACATGATGTGCACGTGATCATGATGTCATCGCTTTGCTTGGCTTTTATTTTTGTTTCATCCAAAGTTAATAATTAATGTCATTGATAGCCTTTCAAGCCATGTTCAAGTGTGATCAATTGCTACAGTTTTATATTCACCTTCACCCTGCTAAAGTTGTTTTATTATTGTGACATCACAAACATGTTTATGTTTTCATAGATTGCAACTGGTGATGTCATTTCCAAAGATGAGGTTATAGGCAAATTATTGAACAAACTCTCCAAGGAAAACCAAAGGTAACTTTTCTTGACAATAAACTTCCACACAGAGACGGTTCTCACCATGTACAGTAGACACTGTTGTACCGGTGGCAATTTCTAAAGTATAAGGTTGTAATGCAAACAAATTAAACTTAACATTTTGCAGCTTGCTGGAGCCATTCATAATTGCTTTGTACAAAATTTATACAAAACTTCACTTTACCTACCTGGAGATAAATCCTTTAGGTAAGCATCATGAAAGTGGATGTCACCTCGTATCTTACATAGCTATGTGCTTGACTGGTGACCCAGTATGTTTTCTTGCTTATAACTTGAATTAAATAATAATTTAAAATTTATACCATTTTTAATTAATTTGAATACTTGCCGCGTTGAAAACAAATGAAAATGAGCTGTTTCTAGTTGTCTGCAAAGGTCAAATCTTCGTGTTGGATCTGGCCGCCAAGCTTGATCAGGTCGGTTGCATTGTTGTTCAACATAATTCATCCACTCGTTACAATGATTACACTGGACACCAGTGTCTGTCATGATTTGTAATGAAGCAGAAAGCGATGTCTTGGTTGTTAATTAAATGCACCTCCCTCTATTTCCTATTTGTGTTCATACAAAGCTCCACTTGTTTTGTACAATTGTTCTACAATCGGTTTTTGTGAATATTTATTATTTTTATCGCCCCCTAGTGTGCTGAATTTGTCTGCGCTAGAGAATGGGGTGACGTGAAATTCCCGCCACCATTTGGACGAGAGGCTTACCCAGAGGAAGCATACATAGCTGACCTTGACTCGAAAAGTGGGGCTTCGCTTAAACTGACGATATTGAACCCGCACGGCCGTATATGGACAATGGTAGCAGGAGGTGGGGCCTCAGTTATTTACAGGTGGGTTGACGTTGGATTTATTCAAGGTTTTTGGGTTGCATGCTTGGAATTTCTTCGCCAAACATACAAGTATATAGCGAGCATGTAACCAACAACATAGCACTCAGTGTTAGGGTCAGAATTCCTATCTGAGGTTGTCGTTGTCAGTATCTTTTTTCTAATGTATCAGATTTCTATTATTGTTGCAATCAGCTATTTGCATATGTAACACTTACATAGTGTTTGAAAATACTTATGTATATATACCTAATAACAAGTGCTGATTAGAACGCTTGGCACAGATTACGTTATACCGTAACCTACTTCTCTGTGTATTTTTTGAACACACAACATTGCTGACTAGGCCAGCATTTCAGTCTGTCTCCATTCACGCAGTTGTAATGTTTGCTCAGATCTTGGCCCAAGTTGCTGTTTTCTGTTTTCTGAAAAAATAGCACAAAACAATGTTTGCATTGTGATGTAATAATCGTTTTTTTTTACTATATTGCTATTGCAAAACCATTGCTCATTCGAATAGACAAGTATTCAAATATTCTAGTGACTACTGTCGAGAACGTAGCATGTATGTTTTGCGATATTTATGCTGACAAACAACAGTGATGCTGCAATATCATCTTCAAACAATTTGACCAAAACCTAGACCTGTGCTAACATATGGCCGTGTAGTTGAGTAAATAACGTTATTAAATTTTGAGTGACATTATATTTGTACATACACATTATATCCTTTAATATCTGTAAAATTGGAAGTGAAATATAAAAAAGGTTTTGCTGCAATTTCTAAAAAGTGACTTCTCGTCATTCCAGTGACACGGTGTGCGACCTAGGTGGCGCCAATGAGCTTGCAAACTATGGTGAGTACAGTGGGGCACCGAGTGAGCAGCAGACGTTCGATTACGCCCGAACCATTCTCTCCCTGATGACACGAGGGAAGCGGGACGACGGGAAGGTGCTCATCATCGGTGGAGGAATCGCTAATTTCACCAATGTCGCCTCAACTTTTAAGGTATTGTGATGTCACACGGGATTTTGTATTTTATATGTCTTTAATGTGCTTTTGCATGACTTAGTTCATTGCTAGCGAAGAAAAAATTCATCCAAGTGATGTGTATCAGGCATTATTCCGGCATACCTCATACAGTTAGACACTCGGAGCATTAAGGTTTTGATTAAACACAAAATAATTGAAAACCTTACACCACTACATTTACAGACCATTGTGGCTCTGTTTATTTGATGTTTATGTTGTTATATTTCATGTTCGCTGCAGGGAATAGTACGAGCACTAAAACTCTTCCAGACTCAGTTGAAGGAGAGCAAGGTTTCCATTTTTGTTCGAAGGGGAGGCCCCAACTACCAAGAAGGGTTACGGGTGATGCGGGAAGTGGGTGAGTGTGTTGAAGTGGGTTTCTGTTCCCCTTCCCGTCCTGTGGTTGGGTAACTTGACCCGAAAAGCGGGCTATATTTTCCTCATTCGATTAAATTCTTTCAATTTTGCAGGACAAAGTCTCGGTGTACCCATGCATGTGTTTGGAACAGAAACCCACATGACAGCAATCGTGGGTATGGCATTGGGGAAAACCCCAGTCCCGGAGACGCCCCCGAATGACCCCGGTCACACAGCCAACTTCCTGCTTGGTGCAAGTTCTAGCCAGACAGTAAGTGCGCCTGACACATGAAGTGAAGTGAAGTTAAATTTCATTAAGAATTTTGCTGTGAAGTTATTTGCTGTCTTTGTCTTAGTTATTTATTAACTGAAGACTGATGATATTTAATGTAAATTTCTTACACAACTTTACTTTAAGTCAAATATCATGGATTGTTTGCTCATAAAGCTCAGTTGTTGGAGCACAAATGTTAAATATTAATTCTTTTACAGGAATCGTCATCACAGGTAGTTTTATTTGAGTGACACCAGTGACATAATAATTAATTCATCACCTGATTTTTCGTAAACCCATATTTTATGATTTCTGTTTTGCAACAAAAACACTCCTGGCCTGATGCAAATGATAAGTCTTTACACAACTTATGCCATTCTTGTTTGAATGTGATTTGTTTTCAGTTGTTTCACGTCAATTTTTTTGATTAATACCTGCTAATCTGTGCTGTCAATTAAAGACGTTTAATTTGAACTAGGTTCTGTTTGAATTAGAAACTGATGATGCCTTAAAGGGCAAAATATATATTTCTGAAAATAAAATAAATGTTTTGCTTGATTCGTGAACTTTGCTGATTTTCTTTAATTCGATTTTTAATTTTTATTCTTTTTCATCCGAGTACATTCTTGCTCTCATGTTCATTTAAACTTGAACAGACTGAAATTTTTACAGAGCGGCACCCCGTCCACTTCTCGTACGAGTTCATTTGCAGAAAGGCCTGGTCGAGCAAGTGGTGATTCCCCCAATGGCAACGCTCTCAAAAAGGCGGTGGTGGAGACGGCCGATAAACCGATGTTCACAAGTGTGCATTGTTTTAAATATTTATCACTTATTTCGGCAACACAGCACCAGGGGTGTTAAGTTTGATTTTTTTAAAGAATCGTTTTTAATTCTGCTAATTTGAAAGTTTGAAATGGTTTTCTAAATTCCTCAAACTTTCTACTTCTGCAACAACAGCAGAAAGCATAATTGTGGTCTCTCAAAATTTCTAGTGGTGGTCAAAGCCCAACCTGTTTAAACTTGCTCAAACTTGCTTTGAGCAGTAGGTTATTGTTCCTTTAAGCAGCATAGAACGTCAAAGTATATAATATTTCTATGTTTTTCAGACAAGACCCGAGCAATAATTTGGGGTCTACAATCGAGAGCCGTGCAGGGGATGTTGGACTTTGACTTCGTTTGTTCAAGAAAGAAACCGTCGGCTGCCGCGATGGTTTACCCCTTCACGTGAGCCAATAACTTAAATCTTCATAACATGTCTATGATGTCACTGGTTCTGGCCATTAATGACATCATCGTGACGTCGCAGAGGTGACCACAAGCAGAAGTTCTACTGGGGTCAGAAGGAGATCTTCATCCCAGTGTATAAGGACATGAAAGACGCGATGTCGAAACACGAGGATGCGGACGTCCTCATCAGTTTCGCTTCACTGAGGTCGGCCGAAGAAAGCACCATCCACGCGCTCGAGTACAAACAGATCAGGACGATCGCGATAATCGCAGAAGGTAGGTAGTGGCTTCTTCAATTTAGCGAGGCAATTACATGTGTGACCAGGAAAATCATCACTGTCGTTGCAAGAATGGCAAGGATGAGTTTCGTCTCCTTCCAAACTCTCACAATCTCATTTACCTCCCATTAAGATTTTACTTGTGAAATTAATTAATTTTTGAGTGGTCATTCAAGTAATGGCTGGTTACATCACAATGGTGTTTATTATTATATAAAGTATTCCATATTTCAATCATGTTATCGAAACCATATCATATCGTCACATATTATCAGCGTACAATCATATTTATTTCCATATAAGGTATTCCCGAGGCCACCACTCAGAAGTTGAATAAACTAGCGAAGGAACGGAACGTTTCAATCATTGGTCCTGCCACTGTGAGTTTTCATTGAATCAAATGATTGTTGCTTTAATCTTACTCAGTTTTGGTTTGTTATCTTTCATATATTCCTTATTTTATCTTTCATATATTCCTTATGTTATATTTCGCATATTCCTTATGTTATCTTTCATATATTCCTTATTTTATCTTTCATATATTCCTTATGTTATATTTCGCATATTCCTTATGTTATCTTTCATATATTCCTTATGTTATCTTTCATATATTCCTTATGTTATCTTTCATATATTCCTTATGTTATCTTTCATATATTCCTTATGTTATCTTTCATATATTCCTTATGTTATCTTTCATATATTCCTTAAGTTATCTTTCATATATTCCTTATGTTATCTTTCATATATTCCTTAAGTTATCTTTCATATATTCCTTATGAAACTTTATGGCATGTATGGATTTGTTAAATTTATGAGCCAAGCACTTCTAAACATTTTGGTTCTAACAGTTTATTCAATATTTCCGGTATCTTGTACTTCAACTATCTTGTAAAATAACCTTTTTAAGAAATAATCGTCCTTGTTTAAGGTCAAAGTCATTTCTAGGGCACCACCTCTTTGCTTGTATGACGTAATTCAGTCAATAAAAACTATTCGTGGATTTGTGTTATGTGTTAATAATTAATTAACATATCGTGTAATGTGTATTCTGATTCACTTCCACGGATTTGTAATCCAGTATCGTGACAATTCTAAGAATAATGGGTAGAATTGTCGCATGACCATGTCACGTCAACAAAAACTACAAGTGCATTTACATTTTACATAAAACCTTTGAATTGATAAAATCTTGTTAAACAATCGTACAGTAACATGATGTACATGTTGCCTTATTAGGAGAACGTGATCTAATATTATTGTGGTCTAATATGATCTTATTGTGGTCTATATATGATCTTATTGTGGTCTAATATGATCTTATTGTGGTCTAATATGATCTTATTGTGGTCTAATATGATCTTCCTAATGATCCACGTCTTCCAGGTGGGTGGGATAAAGCCGGGATGCTTCAAGATCGGCAACACGGGAGGAATGATGGACAACATCCTCTCCTCCAAGCTGTATCGCCCGGGAAGCGTGGCGTACGTGTCCCGCTCTGGTGGGATGTCCAACGAGCTGAACAACATCATATCGAGGACGACCAACGGCGTGTGTGAGGGGGTTGCTATTGGGGGTGACAGGTCAGTGGCCGTTTGATTTTGAAATTTTATCACAAAACTCGGTGGTTTGTTAAAATGCCCCGTGAATGCATCTTTCAGTGTCTTCGTATGGTTTTTATGTTTTTTTTCACACATTTTTGTGAAGTGTTTTTGGTAATTCTGAAAAATTGTTGGCAAATTTCTGATCTTTTTATTTCATATAAATGCGGCAAAAATGATGTTTTATTAAAAGTTGATTGACGTTTCTCACACCGATATTGTCTACAGGTACCCGGGCAGTACATTCATGGACCATCTGATGCGTTACGAGAGCAACGATGACGTCAAAATGTTAGTTGTCCTCGGGGAGGTCAGTGATAGTGATATCATAATAATATCGGTGTAGCCAGGGAGATATATGATGTCGATGTTTGGTTAGGTTGGCGGCACAGAGGAATATGACATCTGTGACGCGATAAAATCGGGGAAAATATCGAAACCGGTGATAGCTTGGTGCATTGGTGAGTGATTGGTACGATTGCGTTTGCTAAAAATGTCCTGATACCAACAAGCTGAACACTGCTGCTGTGCCGGCTGAGTTAATGTACTTGGATTACATCAATTTCGCATTGATTGTTACAAATTATTTCCTTCAAAGAACATAAAAATATTATAATCCTGTGGTAGGTACATGCGCTACCATGTTTGATTCCGAAGTGCAGTTCGGCCACGCGGGGGCTTGTGCAAACCAGGCAAGTGAGACCGCTGTAGCGAAGAACAAAGCTCTCATGCTGGCTGGCGCTCACGTTCCTCGTAGCTTCGACGAGCTGAACAGCCAGATAAGGTGAGTGGTGGCAGCCTATGTTGTTGTAAGCTGAAGTGCGTTTTTATCTTTGTATTTTTCATTTCTTGGTTGTGAAGGATCTTTGGCCCTTTTAATGGGGTACAGGGCTAAAATGTTTCTTACTTAAGTTTTGTTTGTTATTTTATTTGAATGTTGTGTGTAGTTTGAGTTTCAATCTATTTCAATACAACTCACATCTAGACACATTAAGTATATTACCAGTGTTGTGACATCACATTGTTTATGCAGTGACGTCTACAAGGACTTGGTTGAACAAGGGGTGGTCATTGAACGTGAGG
This sequence comes from Clavelina lepadiformis, assembly GCF_947623445.1. Lineage (NCBI taxonomy): Eukaryota > Metazoa > Chordata > Ascidiacea > Aplousobranchia > Clavelinidae > Clavelina > Clavelina lepadiformis. Next base: position 674,312 of record NC_135243.1, on the reverse strand, counting down.
AAGTTCCCCCACCAACTGTACCTATGGATTATTCGTGGGCTCGGGTTTGTGATGTCATAAAGCTACTCTGCAATGGTTGATATTTTTATTAAGACATAAGTCATTTACACAACGTAAAGTCAGATAATATGTAAATAGCATTGGACCAGTGTTTTTCAACCTGAGGCCCTTTGACGCCTGGTTTTTCACGGAAATATAGCTTCTCATAAACATCCTATATATATATAGTAACAATTTTGAAGTTGGGGTTCGTGAGAAAGTCATTATTACAGCTCGGGTCAACAAGTAGGACAGGGTTGGAAGCCGCTGCGTTAAAGTTTACAAATAGCAAATAATCACCAATAAATTCCTGTGTAAGTGCTGGTAGAATCTTTGCTTCCGTTATAGGAGTTGGGATTGATCCGAAAACCTGCTTCCTTCATGTCCAGCATCTCGGACGAGAGGGGACAGGAACTCCTCTATGCAGGGATGCCGATATCTCAGGTCTTCAAGGAGGATCTCGGTATCGGAGGCGTTCTCGGACTCCTCTGGTTCCAGAAGAGGTAAGATATGTGATGTCGATGGCAACTTTGATCAGGTATTTTCTCGTCATCTTTTGCTCTCTGTTCAACAAGTCGTGTGGTTGTAGGTTGCCTCCGTATGCTTGCAAGTTCTTTGAGCATTGTCTGATGATAACCGCTGACCACGGACCCGCTGTGTCTGGTAATTCTCTATTTCTTGTCTTTATCATTCATGACCTCCGACCTGACTATTTTCACTCCAAAGCGCCACCTGGAGTGAAGTCTAGTCATATTATATATATGAGTCATATAGTCAGTTTATATGCGAGCTGTAAATGCTTCAAACAACTTTTACAAAATCTTTCCTACCTTGTTGTATTATTTTTGATTATTGCGATTTATGATATGAGACTAAAAGTCAAGCATTTGCATTATTGACACAGTTGTGCGACTTCTACTAAAGCTTTAATGTCTTATTTTAAATTTCAGGCGCCCACAACACTATAGTATGCGCAAGGGCAGGAAAGGACCTAATATCATGTTTAACATCGGGCCTCCTAACCATTGCAAGTAGCATCATCCTCATAACACATTAAATTAGTCGACATTATATAACTAACAAACTTGTGCGCAGGGTGACAGGTTTGGAGGGGCACTAGATGGCGCCGCGCAGCAGTTTAGCGAGGCCTACGACAAGGGGATGCTTCCCATGGAATTTGTGAATGATTTGCGCAGAAAGCACACCTTGATTATGGGGATAGGCCATCGGGTCAAGTCTGTATGTCGTCTGTTTTTTTGACGTCATAATAGGATGTATTGTTATCGTGGTAGAATTTTTTGTTATCAGTGAAAACATTTGTTATCTGTATTTACTGTAAAAGGTTTTTAAAAACCACAAGTGCTACGAAATGCTGACATATACTAGAGTTGTTTAAAACTCCGTAGTTTGCCGTCACGACCTTCAAAATGTTACTCGAGTCATTTTGGGCTCTGACTCAAGTCATGAGGAAATGTGACTCGAGTCAGTGACTGAGTCATTACAACACTGCTGATATACTGATACAACATCAGAAAATATGACCCAGGTTGGCTCGATTCACCACATGCGGCGGTATATAGCACTGTCATCACCACCACATGCGGCGGTATATAGCACTGTCATCATCACCACATGCGGCGGTATATACCACTGTCATCACCACCACATGCGGCGGTATAAAGCACTGTCATCACCACCACATGCTGTAATGACCACACTGCTTATATTTGCGCCAGATCAACAATCCTGACCAACGCGTCGTCATCTTGAAAGAATTCGTCAAATCAAACTTCCCGAGGACTCCGCTCTTGGATTACGCGCTCGAAGTCGAGAAGATAACAACGGCAAAGGTGATTTCATTATGACGTCACCATAATAAAAGTGAATGTTTGCGTGACGTAACGATTTTGTAAAATGCAGAAACCGAACTTGATACTGAACGTGGATGGGTTCATCGGAGTCACGTTTGTGGATTTGCTCCGGCAGTGCGGATGCTTCACGGAGGAGGAGGCGCAGGAGTACGTCCAGATCGGCGCGCTGAACGGGATCTTCGTCCTCGGGAGGTCGATGGGGTTCATCGGCCACTATCTCGATCAACGCCGTCTCAAGCAGGGTCTCTACCGCCACCCGTGGGACGACATCAGCTACGTCCTCCCCGAGACCTACTCGTCGTGAACGTTATGACGTCACAAGCCCGGATTGTGTGACGTCGTAATTTTGCACTTGTTTGGCGGCACAGTCGAGTATGTTGAAATGTTTCTAATTTATTGTTGTAAGTTTGTTTAATTCCATTTTGTCGTCACAATTACCTTTTTCCTGCGTGTCTTTTTAGTGAAACCCTGGTACGAAATCGTAGGTGCAGTAGTAACTGTAGTGTCATTATTCATATTAACCAAGAGAACCTATCAACAAAGATTTTATGGAAGTATCTTATATCCCACTGTGACGCTGTGTACTGCAGTATATCACAATAATTTATACGACAATTCACTCCTGTACAGTATTTCATGTGTTTTGCTGGTGATTCTCACGTCATATTTTTCTTTATGTCATTATTGTGACGTTGCGCCATTGTTAAATTCGAGAAATTCGTCGTAGATTTAACTTAGCCCAAAGTCTTCATAGATCATTTTTGTACCAAGTTCTACTGTTTTTATTTAAACAATTTGTAGTCGGTTCAAGACAGAGCGTTTCCTACATTATGCCAAGTTTCCAATACACCGGCCAGTCGTTTGTAATAAGGTTGATATCGATGTATGATTGATGTTTCAACACAGTCTGTATGATTATTTGTTATGCAATATCGATAAAATAGATATATATAGAACGGAATTTACTTGCACTTTGCCCGGTCATAACTTTAGGTCAACTACTTGTCAGGCAATGATGACGTGACAATTGACAAACTGACAACTATTGTTCAGGGCTGGGTCCAGATTTTGATCACGTGACGACCCATACTGGCCGTACATATTCAGCTACAGAGGAATATTAAGGCTAGTGCCGATATTCTCAAAGTGTTTGGGTTTGGAGTACCCCAAGTGTTTAGCGAACACTTTTGTCCGACGTTTGTGTTGATAAAAATTGCATCTTTCTAGTTTAGATTAAATTACAGTCTTCCTTAGTTTGACATTGTGGGGCGGATGGATGCCACCTGTCAAAAGACATGATGATGAATAATGTAGAATATCTTTGTTGCCGAAAGTGGTGGTCGGATTGCTAAACATGCCTACTTTAATACCTTCTTCGAAAAATTGCGTTGAAAAATCCACTTAATAGCTTATACTCTATATTTTTATCAGCGTTCTATCAGTAGCGGCCAAAAACCTGGGCTTTCTTATTGACCTTTTTAATGGGTAAAGAATCGCATAATCTCAATCACTTTACACAGAGCGAAACAGGAATTAAGGTTTAATGAACTGAATATTGCTAGTATTGTAATAAATAATTAACAACGTACTACACTATAGCTACTATATTCAGCTTCATAGAGCTAATAGCATTAGGCTGTTGAGAAGATTGCCAAACAACCAGCCAACACTTCGCACAGTGTAATATTTACTGGTGTAAAATAAAAAATATATTAGCGGCCGAGTATCACGCTATGCAGCTAAACTATAATGTATCACTATCTAATTGTGCCTCGTTTTGGAATGAGGCCAACTTGATATATATATACTCTAGTACAAGGTTGTTCAAATGGCGGATCGCGATCCGGATCCGGATCTTTTCAACTTTTTATATGGATCTTTAAATGTAGCCTTGAAAAAAAAACTTTTGAAACTTCCTTTTTTTTTCAAAAAAAAAAGTTTTTTTTTTCAAGAGAAACTTTTTTTTTCCAAAAAAACTTTCACTTTTTATGTGGATACTAATTGCCAGGGTTGAAATTAATTTTTTGAATTTATAATAGCATAATTTTGCTCCCTCTCAGCATTAAAGCGTATCGTTTTCGTTTACTCATTTACACACCACTAACTCGACTAACTATTCTCTTGTCTTCTCTTCTCGCGGTCAGCTGGTTTTCTGCACAGCGGGGGGGGCCGCGGCGAAACAAAAAACTTCTAGAAATGTATCACTTGTACAAATCATCAGAGTTATTATCAACATGGCCAGTAAGAAGCGGAAAATTGATCTAGAAAACAGACAATTCAATGGTGAATGGACTGAAGATTACTTGTTTGTGCTCAACCCAAGCAATAAACCCAAATGTTTATTGTGTGACTGCACTCTAAGCATGATAAAGAGTCAAAACATCAAACGACATTTCTTTACTCATCATAAACATTTTAATGAGAAGTACAAGCCTGGCTCATGGGCCAGAAAACAGAAAGTTGCGTGTTTAGATAAGTCTGCCAGCTCTCAGAAACAATGCCTCTCAACATTTGTGTCTGAGCAATCAAAAGCCACAGAAGCAACACTCAGCATCAGTCACATTCTGGGCAAGCGGATGATGACATACAGTGATGCTGAAGCTGTTAAAGAATGCATTGTTGAAGCAGTAAAAATCATGCATCCAAGTAAGAAAGAAGTGATCACCAGCATGACAACTCTCCCGCTCTCCAGATTGACATGTACACGGAGATGCACTGATATCGCTGAGGATTTGCATGACCAGGTGTTGATTGAAGTCAAGGACGCTGATTGCTATGCACTAGCTTTAGATGAATCAACAGATATTACTAATTGTGCCCAGCTTGCAGTATTTGTTAGGTGAGTTGATATTATAAGTATAATATTGGTTGTAAATGGAAAATTTCATTGCAAGTCCAGTGTCAAAAACATTTTGTATATATTTTATTTTTTGTACGCAAATTTGCATGCAGGTACTTTCACCACGGAGTGTTCAATGAAGAACTGCTCGCACTGATCACACTACATGGCAATACTACAGCAGCTGCGATATATGATGCACTCATAAGCAAACTTAAGGAGCTTCAGTTGCCAATTCAGAACATTTGCGCACTTTCCACTGATGGTGCACCCGCCATGATAGGAGCATGTCATGGTATGTCATTACTCATTACAGTTGTATGTATGTCATTACAAATGTATTAAGTCTAATAAATATTTCATTGCACAAAATCTAACATAGCATAGCGGCCATAGCCTAATTATTTGTATTGACATACCTCAAGAGGTAATATGACTTTACAGTAAATAACTCTTCCAATTTTTATGTAGGTGTAGTCACCAACTTGAGAACCGAGTACTGTCCTGATCTGATAGGAATCCACTGCATCATCCACCAATCCGTACTATGTGCCAAGCTGTCCGGAGACTTCCAAGAGCTAATGACTGATGCAATGAAACTAATCAATAAACTGAAAGCAAACTCATCTCTAAAGCACCGGCAACTAAGGAACTTTCTAGATCAGCATAATGCTGAATTTTTTGACTTACTCACGCATAATAACGTGAGATGGCTAAGTAAGGGCAATGCTTTGAAAAGGCTGTGGGACCTTCGTAAAGATTTGGTCATGTTTTTGAATGAAAAGGGTCAAACTAGTACTCTGCTTGAAGGTACCAATCTATGTAACTTGGCTTTCCTTGCTGACTGTTTTACCCATCTAAATACTCTGAACTTGAAGCTCCAGGGCAAGGGGCACACTATCATTCAGCTGTGGTCAGCAGTGAAATCTTTCAAGCAACAGCTGTTGCTATTCGTTTCAGATATCACCAAAGACATGCTCCACTTTCCATGCTTGAAAGTGACTCTACAAGAAGTTAGCTGTGATAATGATTGGTCATGCTTTGTCGAATTTCTGCAAAATTTGGACACTGAGTTCTGTAACAGGTTCAAGGAATTTTATGAAATCAGTTCAGTTATAGAACTAATTTCACATCCACTGTTTGCTGATGTTAATGGCACTTGGAAAACACAACTTTCCACTGAATATGCATTGCTGGTGTCTAAAATGCAGGTAGAACTTTGTAATCTTAAAGGAGATGAGATTTGTATCGCAGATCCAAATGTGTTTTGGTTATCACTTGTAACCTTGGAAAGGTACCCAGTTATAACCAGGCTGGCTAGAAGGATCCTTACTTGCTTCGCTTCTACGTACCTTTGAGTCGTTGTTTTCATCAATGAATTTTGTAAAAAACAAGCATAGAACGAGACTCACAAATGCTCATCTTCATGAGCTTATGAGGATATCAGTAAGTGACAGAAAGCCCCGATTCGACGCTATTGTGAGATCTAAACCAACTCATCATTTTTCTCACTGAAATAATCTTGGAGCTGTAGCACACTTCACTTTTGACTATTACAAAGTTATTAATATGTTGTAGGGTACATTTTCATGAATAAAGCACCATAAAAATTAAAGCATGTCCAATATATTTACTATTCATATTTAGTGGATCATCATGTTGTCAGGTTTGGTTGTGGTGGATCATGGCAGAAATCATTTGAACACCCCTGCTCTAGTATGATATACTATTTACTCTCGGACTGTGGAAAGACTTTGCACAGCTTAAACCTGGCGGAGAATTCATCGCTCGAGCCCCGGTTCCCAAGCATGCCATGTACAATGACGTTACAACGACAGCGTCTCTGGAAATCTAACACAGAACACGAGCCATACAGCCGAGAACTTTCGCAAACCACTGACCGCAAAAAAATGAAAAACGACGTAACATATTTTCAGTAAATGAGCGTTGTGCCCAGCTCCAATCTAGCGGTCAGATCAGATTGGCGGACAATAGCCGCTTGGCTACGGTATACATTCAGTGTTTGGTTGCAGGCACTACGGTAAGCATCAGAATTTTTCGCATATGTTAGAATAGTTAGATCGATCAGAGGCAAGTAAAATAGCTTAAAAGGCAACGATATTGCACCAAATTAAAACATGTGTGGCGCATAACGTAAACTGAAAACATAATGACTGAGAGTTCTGACTCCCCAAACGAGAAGGCTGAGTGTACTTCTTAACACCCTGAATAGAAAAGACAGATTTTGACTAATCGCGCGTGCAAAGACGCAAATTTTGGCATGATGACCTGCACGGAAGGCTCGATTCTTGTTGATTTATTATAAATTGGCGTTCAAACAACCAGCTTTTTTGTTTATATCTTATAAATCGGCGTGTAGAATACAAAGTGTGGCATATACCTTGAGCAGCCTCATGCGTGCACGACATAGTAGAAAGTGTGACAGCAGCACGTTACAGTTATTTGGCAAAATTAATTTAACTTAATAAACTTTCCAATCTGGCAAAGTACAATAAAATGAAAGTGCCTAGGTATGCTCAGCAGTAGCTCCGTTTTATTCACGGCATTTTGCTGTTTGTGACACCTAAGGCCATTGCATGATTATAATGGTCTCAATATAAAGTGCTGTGAAAAGCTACAGAAAGCGTTGTCAATTAACAATGACTATAGTTTACAATATATTAAGTGCTGAAACAAATCTGGTTTTTCGTCATTCTGGTTACCAACAATCGAGAGAAAAATGTCTTCACTCTGCTTTCAATGAGTAACGTGCCTTGCAGTGAATAAGGCAAAGTTGTATTTATTCTTTATTAGACTTGTAAAAGGCAAAGTCAAACTTCCTTTTTTTCAAGATAAGATTTGATAAATACGTCACAAAGTACATTATGACATGAGTATGGTTTGACTGCAACACAAACACAGAGAAAAGCTGTTATCAGAGCTGACCAATCCTTGCATAAGATATTGTTAATAGGCGTGCTGTACAGAATTTCATAAATTGTGTGCGATAAGATGCTAGCTTTTTTGCGAACTTGTGTAATTAAAATGATTAATGCAATAATACCTTTTGTTTAGATGTGTGCAAGGACAAAATATTTTTGTGCAACAAATTTTTATACGAAGAGAACTAAAATATTTAACTGACTGCGTTGATTCATGCTACTCCACCTCAAGTGAATAATGTTCATGATTTAGTTATTCAACATTTTTAAATTGGTATAATTGTTAATACTTCCCCATTGTTGCTTTTGCCCACAGTTAAAGATAGCAGGTGGTTGTGTAAAAAGATTTATTGATCAAGATCTGGTTGTTTTTCTGCTTAACATGAACCGCCTGTTTAGCCATTGGTCATTCCATGGCTAAAATTTCTTTTTTGTAGCGATACTTTTTATGTTTTAATCATAGTCTTCAAAACGCTTCACTATACTGTATAGTGGCATTCTTTTATCCTTATGTCTCCTTGTTATCAAAGATGTACGTCTATATCTTTAGGTGTGTAAAAATGTTAATGGAGATATCGCTTCATTGAGATAAAAATGATTACCCTAAAGAAGAAGCTTCAGGAGGCGGAAGCGAAAAAGGGGAATAATTCGCTTGGTCCGCAATCGAGTGACCGAAGAGCCACTGTCAGAGACAAACTCCTGACCAAGGAAATTGCAGAAATTGGGGATCATCTCAACTCAAACTGTCAAGTTGATTTCGAAAACCCGGACAAAATATATGAATTCACGGTGATCATTAAACCGGATGAGGGTTGGTGGAAAGGAGGAGTGTTTAGATTTAGTGTTTTTGTGTCGGAGGATTACAATATCCAACCTCCGTTAGTAAAATGCATTACGCGCTTGTGGCACCCTAACATAAGCTTAGATGGAAATGTTTGTCTTAGTATTTTGCGTGACCACTCATTAGACGGTTCCGGTTGGGCACCCACCAGGTCAATCAAGGACGTTATCTGGGGTCTTTATTCGTTATTTATCGATTTGGTTGACTTTGACGATCCATTAAATATCGAAGCAGCAGATGAATATAAACGCAACCCCAAGCAATTTAAGCAATCTGTCGACACGTATCTGTATCGATACGCAAAACAATGATTGAGCACTCGGTGCTTGATTAACATCACCTACGCAGTGTTTATATTCCTAATTATAATGTGGTTACTATTGCATGCTACTTGATTTAGAAAGCGTGTGTTTGTTGATGTCACAATGCTTAGATTGTTGCAAGAACGCATTGAGCAGTGATTAAAAATCTCAAATGGTAATTAAAGCTTTACTGGCAAACTTCCGAAAGCCTGACATAGTGTTTATTGCATGTTTCTTTGTGTTTTTATAATGGATGTGCATATAATCTAATAAGCATTCAACCTGACAAATCTTTCCATGTTGCCATGCAGTAATGGGAAGAAATATATCTCAAAACATAATTTTTGCATGTGTTGTATTTTAAAATGTTATATCGATACGTATCGCTTGATTATATTTCAGACCAAGTTGTAGAAATAAGAGATGGATTTGTATCAGCGTAGATTTTGTTAATTAATTAATTACAGTGCTAATTCTTTCACAATGCCAGCCGTGGTACTGACTCATTGGAAAGTAGAGATTTTACCTATTGCCTGATATGGACATGTGGTGACGGTATGCACGAAATTTGTGAAATGGTTCTTCCAGATTTTGTACCCCCAGTGTTCTTGAAGGGTGCTAGGCTAGTGAAGATCGACAATGAGATTGGTGACACCGACCGCTTTTACCCGACCGCTAGACGGCAGCAGCGCATTTGGCGTTTTATTTAAATAAGCTTCGGGTTTGTTCTTGCAATTTGTGTTTTCACTTCCACTAGTTTTTATCGAAAATGGCGATAATTCCGTACTAAGCAAGATACACTTTGTTATTAAAAACATTTTGCTTGCCAATAAAATCGTATGAATACAATCGTTGAAAGTGTGTTGGTGGCCTCGATTGGAATGCCCAGCTCCAATTAATAAGCGCTATTCAAACTTTTTCGTAATCGGTTTGATCTCGCCTAACCTACTTTGATAGTTTTCTGAATGGTTGGGGACAGTATAGTTTGTTAATTGCCTTTGCCTGTGGGAAGCGGGAAAACTGATGCTAATCTTAACCGCATAATAAAGTGAGCAGTAAGCACTAAGGCTTAAAACGTGCAATTAAGCTATGAAAATGCATTTTCGATATAACGATGAAAAGCTAGCACCACCACGAAACCCAAGATTACCAAAACCATAATATTTATAAAGCAGTAAATTCAGACTAAGGTTTGTAGGCTAGTTGTCATTTATTTGATATCGTTAAAGTCTTGCAGAGTAAAAATATGCAATAATAGCCTATTTGCCGCATTACTGGAAGAAAGATTTTAATTCCTGCCTAAATTAAACCGAGTTGCACATACATACATAAATAATTCTGTACATCAACCCGCCCGTAATGCTGAGAAACAGCCCCTTCGCATGAGTCAGAAGAGAATAGAAAAACACTTCGGCCTACAGTGGACTTGATGAGGAAGAGGTGTTGGTAATTTATCGCGGTCTACTTCGTCACAAATAGAAGATTATCATCTTCGCTTACGCTGGACATTCACATCAACTTTTTATTGAAATTCTTATGTTATTGTCCCATAGGCCTAGTAGGAAATTGCAATTATTTTAATCGACAATGAGAATACCTTATGCTGAGCGTACTATCTTGAATTATATTATTCGCAGCTGTTTATGGGAACGTTAAGGTGTGCTGTTTTAGTTGGTTTAATTCGTTTTAGTGCTGTTGTTGGGGGATCCAAGATCATGCTCTCACCTTGGCCACAGAAACGGGATTTGATCCCTGGGACGGTGTTTGTTTTGGTGAGGTTTTATTTTTGCCATCCAACTTGAAGGCCTAACTTACAATAACAACTTCTAATCATGCCCTCGACGTTTTCCTTAAACAAGTTTTTTTTTGATAAATATTCAAAATTTGTGCGTTTTTTGATTTATTATGGTTTCGTTTAATTTTAACATAATCGCATTCTGGGTTTAGTGGCGTTGCCAACCTTACATCGTTGTAACATCGTTGTAACTTATATGCTGCACATTTTAAGCCTTCAACGCTTCGCCGCTTTTTCCCATTCGTTGATTGTATGTGAGTGTACTTCTTGTTTGACCAGTCTAGAACAAGGTTAGTACCAAACTTTTCGCCACCCTCAGCCAATGCCGAAAAATAAACAATACAATACAAAAATGATTCGATATCCTTAAGATTGCTATAACAATAGAATAGTGACGAAGCACTAAATTTTCGGAAAACATACTTGTCTGCGAAGAGACTTCCTAAAGCAAAATGCGGCAGGTTCTTGGTACGTTGCTAACCTGGGCTTAATTTTATTCAAAGCTATAATTTTTTATGAACTGGAAGATTTTCCCATTCTTATTTTGTAGAGAGAAGGATAGTGCTTCATTTTTAACAATTGCAAAAAATATTGCTATCTTGCATGTTTTAAGCTCTTGGGCTTTGCCACTTTTTCCTGCTCGATGACTGTTCGTGAGCATGTGGTTTTTTTGTGCTGTAACTGCAACGGTTGGTAACGTAACTTACGCTCTGCACGATTGATGGCGAAAAATAAACAATACAATACTCATTTATATGATTTCGTTGAAACAAATTTCATCTTTGTTGTTCGGAAATGACACTTTCCTGTTTATTCTATTCTTTAACTGACTCATAGACACACACAGTTAAGTCTTCAGTTACAGATAAGCTAGCTGCTGATAAGCTAGCTCACAGCAGTTTGAAGGTGTTTAATTGCTAATTTAACTTCGTATTGTTAATCGTTTTATTAGTAGCTTTCTTTTTCAGAACATTTAAAATCTGAAGATGAAATTGTAAAGAATCTATAGGCTACTGAATAGGATATAATAGGCAGGGTTGCCATACCGTCCTTATTTTAAAGGTCCGTGTCTTAGAAAATATGTTTGTCCTTTTTTCTAAGAAATGTCCTTATTTTCACTTTCGTCCTTATTTTTAGGGCGGAGGTGGGCATTATGTACCAAAGAGATACCAAAATTATGAACATCCAGATAGTGTCTTGTTTTTTTTTAGGAACATTGGTTGCTTTCTCTTGTTGTACACTGTTTAAGGTGGTATTCCTCGTTCATTTTCTAGTCGTCCTTATTTCTGAGTTGAGACTGATGGCAACCCTGCCTATAGGCCTAGGTTGAAAACACTAAAAATCTACGTTGTCAAAATTGCGATAACTTGATGTATATACAGGCTTGAACCTGGACCGGAATTTAATATCAAAGGTAGTTTAGCCTAGACAGCGTTGACGGTATTCCACCGGCTTCCGATTTTGGAGAAAAACATCTTCAGTAAACAGCTAGCCGGTTACGCAATTAGGATTTGAGAGGTTAGGTCACTTTACCTTACTTTGGTAACCCAGTAACCGACGGCCAGTGGTGTAGACGTACTTAATGTTTTGTAATATTTTACATGTGGCATTTTTTTATTTGCAGTTTCATCCTGTTTTATAGCCTAATTGTTTTAAAATCAAGAATTGACTTTTTTATTTTTATGTAAAAGCATTCTTACGAGATCACTTTCATTTTTATGTGTATTGTCGATTGAAGGAAAAGCTGTCATGCCAATGTCGAACAGAATGAACTCAGTCGATCAAACTGAAGGTAAAATTCTGCAATTTGTTTGATTTAAACCGTAACAGCATTTGTTACAACATGTACATCATAATGGTCCCACAAGTTCGATTAAAAACCGAACTTTTCAGTAATTTTATGCTGTCAATAAGTTTTTTTGACATGTTTTTGTTTAAAGTCTTGTTGCTTTCGATTTTGTTTTTGTAGATTTAAAAGCATTTGAGAGACGACTCATGGAGTATATCACCTACTTACAACCTTCCACGTCGCGGTGGAGAAGTAAGTCAAGTGCGATTTGCTTATGATGTCACAGTGTTATCGAAACATTCAACATGTTTTGTTATGCTTTAGTGTTATTGATCGCAATCTCGATCTGCACAGCCACTGGAGCTTGGTTATGGCTGATGGACCCAAACACATCCAGGGTATGCAATGACATTAAGGATGCAAATGCAACTTAGTTAAAATAATTAGTTGCTTTTATGCTTATGTTGCAGCAGCTATAACTGGAAATGCTCTGTTTTCTTTAAACCTTTTTTAGCTGGTAATGAAATTTTTGTCTTCATTTTGTGCAATGAGTTTAAAATATGCTGCAGGAACCATTCCTTCACTCGCTCTGGCTTCATCCGTTTTTCACGTTGAGCTCATTGTGTTTGATTGTCCTCTTCTTTGTTGGCATTCACAAAAGAGTTGTCGCACCGTCCATGTAAGTTACGTTGCCATCAATGCATAAGTATAACTGCTATTAAACACCAACTTATCTATTCTGGTCGTGTTTAAAGAAGCCGTCATGGCAATTTTTAGCTTAAATTCGCAAGCAACTTAGAACATTCAAACAAACCAACTGCTAGGGTAAATCCCAGGCTAAAATACAACACCAACCATACCACCCTCTGCTTGGTCTAGCTAGCTATTTAAATGCTTTCGTAAGAGTCCAACAAAATCATAGAGTTTTTAGTTGTATGGCTTCTAAAATGTTTCTATGTTGAACAGAATTGTTGGTCGACTCCAGTCAGTTTTAGAAGATTACAATATGTCGTGCGATGAGGTGAGGAGCTGTAACGTTTTTATCATGTTTTTGAAGACAACTTTATTTGGCTGTTTATCTATTCTATTTCAAAGTATACAATAATCTTTCAAGGCTGTGCACTTTAGCAGATGAAAGTAGTTTGACAGAGCTACAACTCACAGTAAGTTATTTTGTGGCTGGGAGCTAATGTTATTGATGTTTTATAGAGTGGAAGACTTATTCTGCGACCTCGTCCTGACAACTGACGTTTCTCTAGTTCTATTTTTAAACCATTTAATGTACTCGAAAGCGAAAGACACTTGGTCTTGATTGTTTGCCACGGTGATGTGATTTTGGCGCACTTTTAGCTAATGTAGCTACGTCGACTGACTGAGACAATACATGCAAACATTGTTTTAAAAAACCCGGTGCATTGAGGTGGTAAACCTTCAATGACAATTTATTTTGAGAGATGGACAGTCCTCCAAATAAAACGTAAGACGTTTAAGCTTGCATTAGTAGCAGTATGATAAAAATGTGTCAAATAATACAAAACGAGCAAAGTGTCAGGTAAATTAGCACCACATTGGATGACATGTAAAGTTAGAAAATGAAAATACAATGAATGGATAAAGAATAAGAAATATGAAAGATATTACTGCAAAAGCTCGTGCTGACGTGTTTGGGCTATAACCAGGGTTGCCATCAGTTTCAACTAAAAAATAAGGACGACTAGAAAATCAACGAGGAATTCCACCTTAAACAGTGTAAAACAAGAGAAAGCAACCAATGTTCCTAAAAAAAAAAAAAAAAAAAACAAGACACTATCTGCATGTTCATGATTTTGGTATCTGTTTGGTACAAAATGGTATCGTAAAGTGACAAAATGCCCAAAATAAGGACAAAAGTGCCCACATCCGCCCTAAAAATAAGGACGAAAGTGAAAATAAGGACATTTCTTAGAAATAAGGACAAACATATTTTCTAAGACACGGACCTTTAAAATAAGGACGGTATGGCAACCCTGGCTATAACACTGTAGCTACATTTCACCAATAGAAATTTCAACTAGAACTACGTTAGCAACCCTTCATGGCAATGTACACGCAATATCAATGAATCTTTTATGAGGTTATTTGCAGCAAAGAGAAATATTTTGTTGGCTTAAGAATGATGGGTGTTAAACAAGAAAGAGTATTGTTGTAGAGTTAGTAAGTGCTACAATAACTTTTATAAAAATTCACATGGTTTAATCAGCAAACACTATGGTCAACACACAGCAAAGAATATGAGCAAGTTAATATGATTCAAATTTTATGAACAAGGTAAAAACACAATCAGCTTGTATGATGTAGTGCTGTCAGCATAATGTATTCTATGATGGTATGGTAAAAGGCTTAATATCAGCGTGTGCTTTGGCATAATGTGTCATTAAATAACTAGGGCACGTGAAAGACCGGCTGCATATGGTGCAGGGGTAAGGTTTCTTGTCGTCAGAGTGGGTGTATTCGTGCAGTTTCAAGTTGTCTCTTCTTGAAAATGACTTTTTGCAAACTTTGCACTTGAAGGGTTTTTCCCCAGTATGGGTTCTAGTGTGGCGCTTCAGGTCGTTGGGAAAGACAAAAGACTTATTGCAGATCTTACATACAAATGCCTTCTCACCTGTGTGTATCTTCATGTGCAAGCGAAGATTGGACGAGCTGACAAGGTATTTCTTGCAGATATTGCATTGGTAGCCTTTGTCCGAGTTTTTGTGAGAGTATTGGTGGAATCTGAGGTGTGCTTCCCGATGAAACATTCTATCACAATCAGAGCATTTATAAATTTGGCTCTCAGAATGTACCAACATATGGTTTCTTAAATTGGCATTTTTTGCAAACGATTTCTGACAGACGACACATACATGGGTCTTATCACTTTTCTTTTCATGATTTTCAACCTTTTTCAGTTTGTCATGCAGCCTCATGTCAATTTTCATTAAAGGTTTAGTTTTTAACAAACTCGGACTTTCTATGACAGAAGAGCTTTCGATGTTTCCATTCTCAAAATCGTTCAAAATTTCCTGTTCATGGTTATTCCAA
Source organism: Clavelina lepadiformis (assembly GCF_947623445.1). Lineage (NCBI taxonomy): Eukaryota > Metazoa > Chordata > Ascidiacea > Aplousobranchia > Clavelinidae > Clavelina > Clavelina lepadiformis. The sequence continues at coordinate 658,831 of NC_135243.1, read as the reverse complement.
TTTAAATCATCGGAATGCACGTTGGTTACAACAGCATTAACCTGTTCATCATTGAATGTGGAATCAGAACATTCTTCTTTAACCTTACTACTTTTTGGAGTTTTTGGTTTGCGACGTGACTTACGCTTGGAAGGATTTTTATCTGAAGTGGCTCTGGTAAGGGTGGTTTTACTTGAAGACAACAATGTTGATGATGGTTCTGGCTGGGAACCCCGCAGGTTAGAAAACAATTTGTCGCTGACGTCATTCTCTTCAGATGAACTGCCGTTATCTGGACGACTGTGACAAATTTTGTTAAATGAAAAGCCAAAGAATGATTGGTCAGATATTTTGGGGGATAAAGCTTCTTGCTTCACAACTGTTTGAAGTTCTGGAACTCGTAAGTCATTAAAACAATCGGAAATATCCATCGCATTGAATGTCACGTTAGTCCCATCTGTAAAAATAGGTTCTTGCTTCACACTGATATTTGAGTCTGAGGTATCTTCGGTGTTTAAGAATCTCACATTTTTAACATCGTTGTTTTGATGCAGGTTTTCAATCTCCTTAGCATCGGAGTTCACTTGACATAACTTCATGAAACTTTCAAACTTTTCTGTTAACTTTTTCACTTCTTCATTCATATCTTTCCGAATCAATTTCAACTCTTCTAGAATCAAGTTTCCAATCACTGGGACAGAATGCACGTTGCAACTGTAGGGACCATCCATGGCATCTAATGACGGCATTAAGTCAGCAGCTATATGGAGGTACAATCTCAGGCAGGTAGTAAGTCTATATTATAACCTAAAAAAAACCTACAAACCGGTATTGCCAATAACACAGCAGATGGAGCATTTCGAACAGCATCATTTGACTATACAGTTTTTTTATTTAACTCTTCTTTCTATAAATTAATATGACATTTCTTTTTACCTACACTCATATTTTACAAAAAAATATATACTGAGGTCTTTTTTCTGGAAAGCTGAAATACTCTGGCGTTGTTGAATACTTTACAGTATCCTCCAATCTAAGTACTAACAGGTCGAACCGAATCATCACGACCTGACGGCTGCAGTTGTTGTGAAGAACGCAACGGACACCAATACACGATTATTGAACAGTGGCAAGCTAGCATTATAGTATGAGTGTTTGTTACAGTAATATGAAATACATCGTAAAGTCAAAATGTCAAACACAATCAAACAGAGTCGTCTATCATGTACGGCTACAACAAAGTTCGAATTGAAAATACTGTATATTCGTGGTTTCTATTTTGCTTGGCAGGGAAGAAAATAACCTAACACACCGACATCTTAAAAGTCGTAATAGGTATTGCTCAAATGCGTTGTAGATAAATTAATTCGAAGTAAAAAGAATTTGCTAGTGCACGAAATATCTTATGAAAGTTTTGTTTTTGTTATCTTTATTGATATACTATATGTGGTCACTCCTTCTTGGCAATATATTTTGACTCACTAAAACAATAACAAACAAAATTTATAACAATAACAAATTAGAATTTAGATGTACGATATTCTAATCTAGATAAATGTTTCTAAAAATTTTATTGAAAATATTCCAATAATCGTATATCCTTAAAAAGAAGAAAAGAGTTTTTTTAATTTTATAAAGATTTCTATGATTGAGCAAGTAGAACGTAAACAACTACAACACGTCACCTTTTATCAAGAACGAACAGTAAAGGGAGTCTTAGATTTATGTTTGCCTTGCTAAAACAAGTTCACAAAATATCGCAATAAAGAGTTCAAACCTACTGGTGACAATTAGCCTACGTTGAAAAATATAAGAATTGAGGTGTTGTATTAAACTAGCCTGGCCCTGGTGTTCCACTAGCCTTGCAGTCATGGATACCAAAGCTGTCGGTTTTTTGCCAGCTGAGGTGCAATCGCTTATATTCGAGGAGTTGAAGTTGATAAGAGAAGAATGGAAACTCCAGATCAAGCAGATTGAAGTGAAGTTGGATAGCTTGCTGGAACAAAATAACACTAAGCAGAATATCGAAGATGTACTTGTTGGTATTGAAGCCGAAAGTAAAACTGTTTCACCTGATATTTCCGAGCTCTACTTTAACATGTGCCCAGATGAAAATGTTTTGACACTAAACGGTGACAAAAAAGTGATTGACATAATTGATCTCACTGACTGCTTAGACGACATAGAAGTTCCTCAACTCCCTTCAACTTCATCTTTAGGAGGAGAGGTTGGGGAGGATGAGATCTCGATGCAGTGTCAGGAAACAGATGAAAGCGAATCAGAGGAAGAGATGGAAAAGAATAATGACGAAACAGAAACATTCGAATTTTCTGCTTTAATTTATGATCATGTTGATGGTGGTGAAATGAACGAAACTTCACCGGTGGATAATGAAGATTCCCATTCTGTCCCGAAAACAGATACTTCTACAATTACAAAAGCTCTTGTGGTGGAGTATGGTGTGGTTATAACCAACTCTGTAACAGGCAAAACAATATTCCAGTGCACGCTATGCGACAAACGGTTTGCAAGTCGGCGTACGTTAAAGCAGCACAACATGGTCCATACAGAGGAACGGCCATTTACATGCACTTATTGCAGTAAAACCTTTAGAAGGAGGTCACACCTTGCTTGCCATGAGAGGACACACACAGGTGAGAAGCCATATAAATGCGCTATCTGTGGGAAAAGCTATTCCGAGAAGGTTGTACTCACAAGACACATGGAGCTGCATAAAAATGACCCCGCTTATTCGGACTTACCTGAGTTTCACGTTTCCATGCCGGGCAATGCTGGTAGACGTTGCTATGTTTGTGACATCTGCGACAAAACTTTCAACCATCAAGCACATGCTATTACCCACTTGAGGACGCACACAGGCGAGCGGCCGTTTAAATGTCAATTTTGCGACAAAGCTTTCCAGCGCAACTCACATCGGAACAGACATGAGAGGATCCACACTGGAGAGAAGCCGTACAAATGCAAGATATGCGATCGTCGATTTGCCGACAGCAGCGGATTGCGCAACCACTCACTACGAATGCATTCACAACCGTGCAATCCGAATTGACTGTAATATTGCATTGCATGAATTCAGAACTGTTCGACAAAACCACTGAACAGGAGCAAGTATCATTAATGGTTTGCCCAAGGACATCATGACAGTAGCGACACTGGGTATCGAACGCAGGTATCCAACACACTATTATAAACGCAGTGCGCTAGCCGCTCTGCTACTAAGCTGACATGGTCTGTGTGAATCAGATTTGCCATTATCTCTGCTCTTGCCATTTGAACCTGTAGCTTTGTCATCAACTAAGTGTTATTTTTATTGTTCAGAGTTTATTTGGGATGAGCCGATATGGAAGAGATTTAATTGTATTTTTTAGCGAATTGGTCAGTAATTGTGTGATAATACACTTCAAATTGGGCAACAGACTGACAATTTGTCATTAGGTGCAGATACCATTAGATTTCGGATTCGCTTGTGTTTCACGAGGCTAGATAATTTCCTTGATGCATAATCCTTAGCACTTACGCATTGAAATAACTGCAAAATAAGTATGTCTTAACCAAGCCTACGCTATGCTTGATAAAACTATAAATTATACCAATTTAGAAAATGTTCCTATTCAGTGTGAAAGTTGTTATGTGATTGTTTGATAAAGTGTTTAAATCTTGGTGCTCTTTTCATCATTGCAGAAACTGTTGTGCATGTAGAGGTTTTGGAAAGTTGTATACATTGTATATTGCTTTCTCCAGCATATGCATCTATAATAGGCATTTTATATTTTCATTTGATCACATTTTTATCATTATTTCAACAATCCTTAGTGTAATTTGCATAACTGTTCAGTGTCCTCACATTGCTATTGTAGTTCGTTGGCCTTCGAGTTTCTATTTTATCACAATACAGATGATAATATTACAAAGAAACCAGCATTATTAGATGACTATGGCTTAGTACCTATTTTATACCAGTATTACACCCATGGGCTTGTTCCACTGCAGTGTATAGTTTCATTTGCTTATTGATCATTAATGTGCAGTATTACACAAGTATCTGAGCATATACTAGTCCATTTACCTAATTTTTGTTCATTATTTTGTATCATTGAGATTGTTTCTTTTATATTGCCTATCTATGTTGTCATGCACTTGTATATCTATATAACTTTTTAAAGTGCCATATACATTCTTATTTACGAACTGGTGGTTCAATATAGCATTAACTTTCGTGTATTATTACAAGTTGTCTATGCCTTACCTGTTGTTGCAAGCTTTAAGGCAGGCGTCACTAAAGATTTTCGACAAAGGGCCAGATAAGCAGAAAACTGACGATCGCGGGCCAAATTCACAATTTGACCAATAGGCTGCAATACAATAAGCTCATTTACGGTTCAGCGAGGCGGGCCGGACAAATCAATCGGGTCGTAGCTTGGTGGCCGTGGCGTTAAGGCTACAGGAAAGAGTTGGAACTTCGTATACAATATTGTGTTGTGTGTATTATTGCTATTTTGCTGTTAATTTATGAAAATTTTGTATTTCAAATTCACCTTCAAGCAGACAGAAGTTATCCTGGTTTTCAAATAATGGGAACGCAACAAGAAGTTTTTCTAATGGAATTATATTATTCCGGCTATTTTGACGTTGTGGCGGTTGGCATTACCGCCAGGTCATTGTCAATTTTTTTTAATTTTGTTGCTGTTTCGAATTCTTTTCCTTCAGTAAAAATGACTGATGTTGATTACTTTGCTGGTTTGCTTCATATCCCTGTGTTGCGTTTGCCACACTGTCCGCTAGATAGCGGCAGTGCATCGCGTTTATTTGCTCAAAGATTTATTGTTCTTCGTTTCATTCGCTTTTCAAGTCAGTCGTCGTTTAGACATGGAGGCAAACAGATTTTTCGAGACGTCTCTCGGCGTCAGGTTACGCTTGTGCTTCGACACATATTATTTGCTAGCACTGTATAATAATATCAAGTTAGCCGCTGTCGTGGATTAAGAACAGCTCAACAGCAAATATATATTAATACAGGTAATTTCTTCCGTTGCACTACACCCGTGCACTCTTTGACAATCAATTCGTTCGATTGTCATTTTGCGCTGTTACTCATGTGTTAAATACAGTTTCGATTTTTTTACGTCTGGGCCGTTCTATAACTGTAAAAGTGCTTGCTGAGAAGAAAATGTCGCTTAAAATTAGATGTGAGAGGTTTTCAGTGAAGGTTGAAAGCTCTCGCCATCTCCCATTGCTTTAATATGCGATGTTCGTTTGTTTTCGTCCGGCAATTATCTCTTCACAACGACTCTAAGATGTTTCCAGGGGCTGCCCCAACGTCGTTAATCGACAGGGACGGCCACAAATATGTTCCGGTGTTGATGGATCAGATAGATTATTATTATCTGGAACACATTCAAATATGTTTTCCATCGTCTGTATTTTAACGCTTTCTGCGCGCCTCACCGATATATGCATCGTAGTCTAGTTAGCGAAGGTTAGTGGCATTTGTAGTTGTGCGGGATCAGTAATTTGAGAGAAAAAATAGCTCGGTGAAAAAGACATCCTACGTAACAATTCAGCTTTTGTCAGCAATCAACCTCTGTTTGTAAGAACAATTATTTTTATGACATCATTTTAGTTCAATCCATACACAGAAGATACAAGTTGGCTTGAAGCGTTTGATGATTTCTTACGCAACTTCGTGTGAGGTGCTTACCGTGCTTCTAGAGCGCTACGAAATCATGAACATCACACTGTGAAACGAAGTCTTTTGGGGATTTTATTCTGCTCAGATTTCATGCGCCAAACCAAGATGTTGCAGTGATGTATTTTATTCATGCGCCGCTGTCGTCAAAGCTCGTCAAAGCTCAAATATAAGTGACGTCATAATCGTCGCGTAGCAAGATGTTGTTTTAAACTGAATTCATCCTTAACTTATTTGCCAAATAAAGCTGAGACCTTTTTCGAATGAAACTCTTTTAAAATAGTAAGGATGGAGGTAATCTTACAAATGTGTAGGAAAGTTGCCCATCGCGGTATTCAATAGTCGGACAAAACAAAAATTTTCACGGAAATAGTTTTTATCTTCGTCCAGCACGATTCATGCTCAGCTGCGCTTCATCGGTTACGGCTTCACTCGTCAAAACAATTCTGCCTTCGCTCAGTAATCGCACAACGCCCATCAGTGAGTTTTACTTCTATCTGTAAAAGGTCTGGGTTAGCCGTTTAATAAGTTAAACATGACAGAGATTTTGTTATTGAACCTGAACAAAAAAGTAGGGTTTCTAGTTGAAGTCTGATTCTTATGTTTCGTTTAGGTGATAGTTAGGCTACTGGATTGACATTCTATGAACTGGCAACATGAATTTGGAAGAATCTTTCAGCGAACAACAAGTTGTGAACCTGTCCCAGAGCAAAATCCAGGACGTAGAGACGATGAGGGCGGAGGTGGCGGTCTGGCTGAAAAGCATGTTAGGTGAAGGTCGAATTCTGAACGAACTTTAGAATTAACTTTTGAAATAACTAAAGTGTCGTTCTTACCTCTTCTTATCAACATTAGTTTTTACTGGAAATAACCATTGAGCTTTTGTTCGACGGGCTACACAGTTCCAAATTCGAGGAATTTAAAAAAGGAAAAATTGTAAATAAATTGTAACTTGATAAAGACAACATTGGTGCCTGTGACTCGATCGGTAAGAAATGAAATACGTCATGCAAAGATCATCCTCAGTCCGAAGATAAAAATTGCGATACCAAACTATTTGCTACATAACCTTATCAATAGTAACCTAAAGATATGGAAAAAGAACCAAATGTGAGTACTGCAATTGGTCGGGTTATAAACGCTTAATTTGTTTCAGGGGAGGATGTTTCACCGGATAACTTGATGGGGGACTTGGGCACTGGAGAAAAGCTTCTTTATTTGGCAAAGTCGCTCCAAATGATAAAGTATCACACCGCCCCTGAACAGGACCAAGATATCGCAATCGACTTGAAACAGGTTTTTGCAAAATATTGTTAAGATTTTTTATGTCGGTGTTCATACTGGTGAGTGCATTTTTTGAATTGCTGTTTGTTCTAAGCCATACATGGGCCTTTAAACCACCCAACTTAATAAATAAGATTCAGAAATTTATGGAGACACACAGAAAGTAGTTGTTGGTATGTGATGATTGGTTGTATTGTATGTTGTATTGTACATTCTATGCGACGCATGGGCGATGACAAGAAATTGTTGTAAGTTTAATGAAAAGTGGCAATTTTCTTTCCAGCTTAGTTTTAATCCAGGTTTTAAACATGACTACACAGTGGGTCTGGTCCTACGAAAAGGATCAGGTCGATATGACAATGCCACCATATTGTACGTGTAGCTCACCATAGCTAAAACGTGATGATGATAAGCAAAGTTATAGGTAGGCCATGAAGCATGTTCGTAAAGACTTAATAACTTACATAACAACAACTTACATAACTTAATAAAAACACCGCCTTGTGTTAATATACGAGCAAATTACCCATCTTTTCTACACGAGTAAGTTGTCACGTTTAACTCGCTCAAAACAGAATGTTATCGCCGTCACAACCAAACGAACCTGCCCTTAATCTGACGACCGCAACTGAACCGTGACGGTGACGTGACCCCACACTCAGCTGAAAATGTCGACTCGAATTCCTTCAGTGTTGATACAACAAGCACAAAACGTTTTTGTGTTACACCAACAACAACGCCCAAAATATTCTCTCTTTGAAAAGCTTGCATCAGTGTTTTTTCTTTTTGCAACGAGTTTTTTGTCATTGACTTAATTGTATAACCTGCGTGTACAAACGAAGCACAAATAGACGCAATATGTAATCTAATAACTTCAAAAAAGACCTCCATCTTAACATAAACAATTTAATTTGTTTTGGGAACCAGCTGGAGGCCGATGAAGTTAAAGAAGATCGCGACAACGCTCGCATGGTTGCTAAGAAACGGCTCAACATCTCGAAATTTTTGACATTTTGCAGCCGGGTCGGGGTGAGAAGGATCACGCTTTTCGAATCTGAAGATATATGTGAGTACAAGAACACATGCAAACCAGCAGAGTGATATGGTATGATAATGTTCATCCTCGGAATGAGGAAAGTCTTTCCACGACTTATACTCGGCCACGATTCCTCATCGCTCGAGCCCCAGTGACCGAGTTATCGTTTGTGCAAGTGCGCAGAAACGCTGTGGAGTTAGTGCCATATATTTAATCGTCTTTGTAATTACGTTTTCAAGTGCTGCAGAGAAACGAAAAGCAAGTTCTCAATTGTCTCCTAAATCTCTCAAAAATCTTCACAAAGTAAGATAAAAACCAAGCATTATGACGTATGTATTCCTCTTGTTTGTCATAATGCGTGACCAAGGTTGTGATTGAAGTAGAATTGCTAAGCTCGTCATTTTTACTTTAGATACGGAATAGAACCTCCCGAGATGATCAAGGAGGAGATTGAACAGGAAGAGTGAGTTTACAAATCATTGAATACCACAAGTGCTTACAACTTCGCATTTTGCGGCGGTTTTTCATTGACGAGTTCCCTGATCGTCACAGTTTTACTTTAACCTTTGCAAGTATCGTAAAATGTTTTCGTCGAAAGCGTGATTCTAAAACTACCAGGTTTCGAAAGTCCGACTTTCCACTTAAAATTACGTCAAGTTTGATAATTACGTCAATTAAACCGAATCGTTCTATTTGGTGGTGACAAAGGTTTGTCCCAATGTAAATTCATATTTCTAAAGCGGTCTTATGAGGAATAGATTTGCCTGTAAGTTTGGTACCTGTTCTATGATGTAATAGTATAAACAACCTGCTGTTGTATAATAAGCTGACAGACGCGTCTCCTAACGCGAAACCGACTCCCCCTAAAGGGTTCATGCAGTGACGTCACGACAAAAACTTTGGGATCGCAAATCATGTGTTTAATGCTTAATTTCGATCACTTTGATAAGATTAATTTGGATCCGTTGCTTCAGCTTGGGCTTATTTTGGCCGAACAGCCTCTATATAACCACAACACTATCAGCATTAATGAATAATTATGCTACTCAAGTGTGAATGACCATGAACTCTTTCTTCTCAGAGCTAAGTTGAATTCGCCGAGAAAAGGCCAGAGAAACCCGGAAGAGGAAATTACGTCATCGAGAATGTCACAGGTTTGAATTTGTTCAAAATGCTTTGCGGATTTGATTCTAAAAATTGCAGACCTCGCCATTACATCTAAAAATATCGCTTTTACCGTGAAATATCATCATAATTATCTTTGTTATGCCAATGACGTCTCTACCAGCTGTTTGCAGGCATTGGCATCGGCTGTATCTCTTTAATGCAACTAACTTATATTCTGTGGTCGGCTGTTTGCCGAAGGTCACACAAGAAGTAATTTTAGTAAATAGTTTCCAGGAAATTGTTCATTTATTTCCGTTATTTTGGCATTATTTTTAGGGTTACAAAATCGATGACATTGAAACGAATTCAAAACCCGTTCCAGAAGCAAATCCTGCAAACAAATCCGAGGCATTCTCTTTTCACCCTAATAAACTCGAAGATTCATTTAACACCAAACTTTGTCGAAACAATAGTCTGCTTTTAGGTAAGCATTGACATGTTTAGATGCAAATTAGAATTTTAATTCCTAATTGTTTCGTAACTGTTATGAAAGAAACCATTCGTTCAATTTTTTTTGTATTTTGTAGCCAAAGCCAGAAAAAGCATCAAGAAACAGCTGGATTCAGAGAAAACACAAAATCAATTGGAAAAGGTACGAAGCGACATCTGATGAAAAGGACATCGCAAAATATCAACGTTACTTGTAGCTTTTTAAGCATCAGAAATAAGTCGGCATTGTCAGTTTGGCAATAAAATGGAAAAAACATCATTTATCCTGCTGTAGCACATAATACGTTGCTTTAAAACTGGTTGTCACGGCGCCGCGCAAGGGCGAGGAAATATTTGCAAACATGTGCGCACTCTTGCAGAAAATTAACTGGTTTTTTGTTTTCAGGGAAATAACACTGGATGCCAAGAGAAAAAGGTTGTAACAGAGGAGGTAAAGAACGAGCCATTGATGAAACGTAAATGTATCACTGAATCATAGACTCATAGACATCTAGATGTAGACATAGACATCTATCTATCATTGACAATTTACTGTGTCAAAAATGCGTTTAATTAGGCTCTGGTTTTTAGCTGTTCTTCAGCATTCGTTACTTTTACGCTTGGCTGGTTATTTACGGATAAAATTATCAAAATCTGAGTTTTCGTAGTAATTTAAGGTTCATGATTTCCAGAAGAGATAACGTTTGAATAAAAAAACAGAATCACGTGTTTAGTCTTGCCCACAGAACAAAGCGTTGATTAAACTCTTTCATTCTTACAGAGTGAGAGTGTTTGTAGAGTTTTGTTAACTGGTTGACACACCAGGCTTAATTCTCACAAAGGCACCTTGTGAAAGGATTATGACAGACTTGAGCAAGACTAAACTTACATGATATATCTTGTACTGCAGATGAATGATATGGTGGTTGTCGATAGTGTCGCCTTGTTACCCATTGAGGATACTACAAGGTCGAAAGTGGAAAACGCAGAAGACCGTAAAGCGTTCGCATCCAACCAACCTAATCTAACCGGTACGACCATGCAACAAGAACTTTGCATTTTGATGTGACAATGTTTCATTGGTGTCGTCAATAAAACATCTCTGTTACAGATAAAATCGATTTAGACCACACTTCACCAATCACAAGCGCTTTAAAAGACGAAGACGACCATCCCGTCCTTAACGCTGAAAATCATGACGTCACGGATGTCATGTACCATACCCGCTACATGGATGACGTCTATTATGACGCGTCTTCGACCACCGGCAATGATATGAGAGACTGCTCAGCCAAATCGACGGAAGATTACCAAACAATTTCTTACAAAACAATTTCTCTTTCCAATAACACTTCTATGACAAGTGATGTCACTGAACAAAACCGCATTCTCGACCTAAGCGATAATGACGTCATCATGAAAAAAGCAAACACGTACAAGAGCTACGATGACGTCATGATTGATTATCCTGAAGATGATCCCGATGAATCCTTTGTAATTGTGTCAGATGCGATTGCCTCCTCTACGCCTACCACCCTCCGCTCTTCTCATCCAAACTCCAACGTCATAATCCCTCTTTGTTCTAAAGCTCAAGAAAGCGAAATATCGAGGCCGAAAGTGGAAATAATAGCGCTAGGTGACGCGCCAGAGCTGTCGAGAAGATCATCATCTTTCTCTTCCACTTCCAGCGCCGCTTCCATGACGAAGCCTCATCCGATTCACATCAAACGTTGCAGCATCTCTGGATCGGATGACCCTCGGTCTCTTCTGAGTTTTGCAAATACGGAGGAGGATGGAAAAGAGAGCGTCGGATCCTCTCAGATCTCTTTGGAGCCAACGAATGATGTTGTTCGTTACATGGGCGAGTCAGGTGACATCTATACAAGTCCGACAAAATTTATCAGAAAACAAAAAACTTCTTCCTCCAATATGGATCCAACGATGGATGCACCAGAAGTCAAATCACATCAAGTGGACGGAAGACGGAGCTTGAGTCGATCAAGTTCCACCGAGGATGAAAAGAGCAAAGGAGCAGGAGGAGCGGAGGTGGATGTTGAGAAAAATGTGTCCTTCAAAGATTACACTGTTCTTGATCCTAAAGCTCTTGAGCATACGAAAAGAAGCTACGCGGAAGAAAGAAGAAATGATGAAACGTTTTCATCGAAACCAAAAAATAATTTGCAGCGGGTCGCAGAAGCAGCAGACCGAAACAGTTTCGTCATCCTCGTAACGTTATGCATGTTCGCTACGCTAGTTATTGCAGGTGTAGTGGCAATGGCTGTTGTGTTTTCTCGAACTTAATTTGCTATTAATGCCAATTTAACGCGACTAAAATGGTGGACAATAACACAAGGTGACGGCAAAATGGTAAAGGAAACCCGCATCTAATAGACAGAGGTCGGACATTTTCGGGAAAACCGCGGTTAAACGTTTAAGATGGCGTATTGGACATTATACATACCATATTGTACAGTGTACACTGCGCAAAGATATGCCTGTATGCTTGGAAACATTGCTGCAAAGTAGCTACGTATTCGTGAGCCGCTTTTTTAAAGCTTCGACTACTGTAAATTTATGGATATTTTGTATATCATTTGTTTCATTCTGCTGTAACAAAATCGCTTCAAATTATCATGACTTCCAATGCAACTTCTTCGTGGCATGAAATGTTTGATAATTTAACATTGCGTTTGCAATAAAACGCATTTTGAACAAATATAGACAAATTAAGCATTGATCGTGAGCAATTTGCTTGGATGGAATAAAGTTTGATAATATTCTTGTACAATTTTAGTATTTGTTCGTACCATTGTAGTATTCAATTACGTAACAAAGTGTAATATGATGTAATATTTAATTAAAATGTAATAAAGGTAATACTTGTATTAAAGTAATATAATTATTTACACAACTTTTAAGGGTCAAATTGAAGTTATGACTTTTTGAAAATCATCGTCCATGATAGAACAGTTTTAAACAATTTGATTCAAGGTTCAAAAGATTGATTGGAAAATCGGATTTTGTACGTCAGTCTATTTTTTAATCATGCTACAAAGTGCCTAAGCCATGAGATATATAATTATGTACAGTAGATTACTATGAAGGTTTAAGAACGGTGTTTTACAAAATTATTTATCGCTTACCATAAAGTTAGAATAACATGACGATTACATATAAAAATAGGAGTTAGTGATAAATTTTTGTGAATACGTAATAAAAATCTCCAGTGTTGTTAATTTGTTGCATTATATCGTTAATTTATAAGATTAAACCGATTCAACCATAAAATACAAGCGTTTGACAAAAGTTCGGCTTTGTAAGCAACCTTCAAAGCAGTTTCAAATAATATTAACCTAAAACAAACTTGCACACGAAAACACCACATAAAGGACAAAATGATAATTCCCAATTTCACAAAAAAATGTGCTGACTTTTAAAAACATGTTTGTTGATCATTTAACTTATTATTTACCCGCTTTCAAGCTGTAAAGTTAAAACCAAAATATAAAATTTTTGACCAAATTCTAACTCATTCAAGTTCTTTATCTATACTAACTCTTGCAAAACTTCCCTTTCATATTTTGGTAGCAAAAAATCAACGCTTCGCTCGTTTAGTAATTTTCTTGCTTCACCGACATCGTGATTAACTTTCTGCTTCATAACCTTGGTAAATGGGTCGATGGTGAGTTTACGTTTTTTTCTTTTATGTTCTCCATTCAGTTGTTGACTGAGACAGAGAATACGTTGTTGTAGATGGTCTGGTGATATCACTGTGTGCTTCTGCAGAAACTCGACCATTTTCAGTGTTGTAGCAATGGGATCGTTGACCAGTTCTCCAAATTCAATTATGATGAATGGTTTGCCACTCGTAACCACATTTTTAATCAAATTGATCCATACATGAGATATGCGTTTGAAGTGATCGTCGAACTCTAAAGACAGAATGACAACGGGCATGACGTAAACAAAAAGCAAAAGTTTGAAAAAGTTTCACCGAAAAATTAGCCATACAACATTTCCCGACAAATGACATAACCTAAAACTTAAAAAAGTTTTTGTGACGCAATGGCGCACTGACCCTTTCAACGTATTTACCTTTTGATTGAAATCGCTTTTCGCTCACGACTGCAGTGTGATCTCCATCGGATGCAAATCGATTAAAGTCGGCGATCATGGCATCGTACGGGTTTCGAATGATGAGAATTGCAGACTGATATGACGACATTGTGTTGTTGGCTAGCATGTGATCTTTGACAACCACGCTGCGGACCTTCGAGATCTCGGGTGGTTCAGCCAGGAATCCTATAACATACGAAAATAATCATGTTTTAATCACAAACATTTTCTCGCAGCTACCATCTGATTTGCAATAAGCGATACGTCCAGTGCTAGCAGCACAACTAAGCATTTTTCATGTTTACCTGTTTTGTACAAACGTTTGTCTCCATAAACGCTTCCAGTGTAAATGCCAGTAGCTCTTTCGAGAAGATAACGAGTCCAAGTGTTTCCAGATCCCGGGAATGTTGCGAGGATTGCTTGGCTGTAATTCGCAGATGGAAGGAATCGGATGTTGTCACATCTTGCATCCTCGGAAAATGTCCGATAAACTTTTACGTGTCGTTCAGTGCAATTTATCTTGTTTTTCAAATTAAATCTAAAGGAATAGACCAAAAACATCAAAAAATTCTCAATCTTTTAATTTTTCTGTTCACGACTGTTTAGGGTTTAGATTTTAACAACGGTTAGTAAAAGCATGCACTTGAAAGCGTAATAAGAAAACTCTCTTTAAACTACAGCAACTCCAATGGAAATAAAAGCAACCTAACATAGTGCCAAGCGTGCTCCGATACATAGATAACATTTTAAAGACTTACCTCTCATTAAATTGACCACATTTACATGCGTTTTTGTCATTCAATGTCGCCAACGATAGCATCTGCATGTTACAAAATAATATGCAATCAAGATGACTAAGATTCTTCCTGTAAGAGTAATCTTCTTCCTCAGAGCTTGAACTTGGAAAGAAACAGCCCAAAAAGTTTGATTTTTCGATAGTTGTAGAGACTTCATGTCCTAAATACTTTTGTTTGATAAAATTGGTTATTTGGTTATTATTTGGTTGTTTAGGAAATGATTGACAATGTAAGCATGGGGCCCTTGATAACTACGTAACAAAATTTAAAAAAAGTTTGTTTGGCTACATTTTTTAAGTGTTTCTGTATGATTTTTAAGCGCTGATTCCAATAATGCTATCAGACTTTTTCTATCATCGATCGTTAACAAGATACAAAGAATTTCGTTTTTTATAATTTTTCGTTAACTGTGGTTTTTTTTATGCAGTTATGATTGCTATGATCTGTGTCTATCAGCATTATGATGTTGTAAATAGACATCTTATTTACTTGAGGAAGTGAATGGGCATGTGTGACTGATGATACTGCCAACAGAAATAGGCACTTGGAGTTTTCTGTCTACTTTGATGTTATTGAAGACCTTTGCTATTGTAAAGATGTGGAAGGACTGTTTAGTGTTTTTGGAATAGATTATGATCCTACTCAGTGGCGGCTTTGCATTAATAGTTCTACCAAAAGTCTTAAAGCAATGTTACTTCACAATGGCTACATATACCCATCAATTCCACTTGCTTATTCATTACAGATGAAAGAAGAGTACAAAAACGTCAAGCAACTGCTCATTAAAATCAGTTAGCTCAGTTTAAACGGTATGTTGGTGGTGACTTTAAAATGTTGGGATTTTTGCTTGGTCTGCAGGGTGGATACACAAAATACTCTTACTTTTTGTGCTTGTGGAATACCAGAGCTGACGGTGAGCACCATGAGAAAATTCATTGGCCGACACGGGAAAAACTAACCCCAGGAATGTACAACGTTATTAGGGAGCCTTTTGTAAGCTGGAAAAAAGTTTTACTACCACCACTTTATATCGACTTAGTTCTGGTAAAACAGTTTGTCAAAGCTTTGCATTTTCAGAGACAATTTTTCAAGAAATCCGTTCAATTTTTCCCAGACTATCAGTTACCAAAATAAAAGGAGGAATATTTGTTGGTCCTCAGATAAACACAATGTTAAAGTGTAAAAGCTTGGAAGAAAAAATGAATGAAACAGAAAAAGAAGCGTGGCAAACATTTCGTAGAGTGGTTGATGGATTTTTGGGAAATAAAAGGAATCGAAATTACAAATAGTTTGTGGAAAAACTTATTAAAAGTTACCAGAACATGGGTTGTCACATGTCTGTCAAACTTCATTTTTTATATTCCCATCTGGATCTGGAGAAAATCTTGGTGACTTCAGTGAGGAGAATGGTGAGAGATTTCATCAGGATATTGAGCCAATGGAAAAACGATATAAAGGCCGCTGGGATAGTGCAATGATGAGAGACTACATTTCGTCTTCGGTAAGGCAAGACAGGAGTGGTCAAAAAAGAAAGGCTCACTCAAAAGTACATTTTTGAATGACTCTTACTGTTTAAAAAAAACAATGTTACTGTACATTTATCTTCAAGCCTTCCTTAGTAACGTTTTTAAACTGGCTTTTGCGTTTAATAAACCGAACAGAACTTTGATGTTGAGTTAAAATCTACTGCGATAGTAGAGCACAAATTGCTACATCAGATGAAAAAAAAGTTTGAATATCTCAAAAAGTAACGATGGTACGACAAAAATAACTGGATTTTTGAACTCAGCACCCAAAAAAACATACAGGGGCATTCAAAGAAGTAGCCAAACAAAAATTGTGTTACGTAGTGATAATTTTTCATAAATGAAACATGAAGTCACATGACCTTGAAAACAAGGTGATACGATTCTGAAAACCTGAACAGCATCACCACCACCACATGTTCCTGTTCCTCCTCTGCAACGAGTTGAGCAATTTGTGTACTGGAGTTCGGCAAATTGCGTCACTTCCTGTCCGCAAATGCAAGTGTCTCCGGATTTTAAGCCAGCGTAGTTTGCAGATCTTTATAAATATTGAAAATGATTTCAGATATATTAAATCCAACCCGCTTAAGCGGTCAGAAAACGGCACTTAGGCTGCTCAGAATTTTATTCTTTACCTGGACGAGCATAATGAAAGACACCAGTTGTGTGTCATATAATTAAATTCCGTTAAGGATAGAGTGGTTTCTACATTCAACTTTTTCGATTGGAAACATCCGACTTTATGTACTAAAGAAGCAAACACTTGTCAATGACACTTTTAAATGACAATTTTAATAAACGTTATCAGACGAAGTTTAAACATCATACTTTTACATATCTTACATTTTAAAGTCTCACAAAATTCCCAAAGTGAACTTAAAAGTTCTGCTATATCATTTTTATTGCTTTTGTGTATTCGTGAAGAACGCTAGGTAAAATAAATAAGCATAAAGTGGATTGTTCTTGTTTTTGTTTTATGTTGTCAGTATGTGCTTTTATCTTTTGTTACCTTCACAATGAAAGTTCGTCTTCATTTTGTATAATTCCAATTCACTGCAAAAACATAAAAAGACTTCATCATTTCAAGACTTAAATCCAGCAGGTTTTAAATACTTTGGTTAACCGTGCAGCATATCAGTAGCAATTAGGTGCAGTGCTAATACATCTAATGTCATTTTTAGAAATTTTTACGTCAATTCATTTCTTCTTTCAATATGCATTGATAAGATGCTGTCTTGTGATGTTGCGATGAACGCAGAGTAACCCTGGTACCATACAAGCATGGCAAGAATGCAGATGATTGATAAAGCTTTTCTTCTGTTCCAACATTTCAACATCATAAGACTCGTTTTCATCGAGCTTGTAGGTTTAGATGCCATGTGTGGGTTTTGGTCCCTGGCACACTCAGAAAATCTATATTTGGTTGAAAATTAATTAGAGAAAAAAGCTTATTATTATATGGACATAAAATTTTATTTGAAAACAATTAACGCAGCTTTCAGCAACATACAGTGTCAAAGGCTTCCTCTCTTATTTCATGAGTACCACGTTATACACATCACTAGCTCTCTAGTTTGTTCATAGCATATAATTGATAAAGATAATTTAAACATTAACGACAAATTTCTGCCAATAAGAAGGTTGTCATAGCATCTTGGCTCTAATATTTATTCTTCGAAAGACGTCAACCGAGCAATCGGCAATTTACAGAATGAAAGTAGCGTCGACAAACTGAAACTAACGACAGCGATTCCGCTATAGCTTAGAGTATGACGGCGTCAATAAATAAACCGAAAATAAACTGGTAAGAACTGGAAGCAGAATGTACTGAAAATACAGAACACCTTACCCTACCTTACCTTACCTTACCCTACCTTACCCTACCTTACCCTACCTTACCTTACCTTACCCTACCTTACCCTACCTTACCCTACCTTACCCTACCTTACCCTACCTTACCCTACCTTACCCTACCTTACCCTACCTCACCCTACCTCACCCTACCTCACCCTACCTCACCCTACCTCACCCTACCTCACCCTACCTCACCCTACCTCACCCTACCTCACCCTACCTCACCCTACCTCACCCTACCTTACCCTACCTTACCTTACCTTACCCTACCTTACCCTACCTTACCCTACCTTACCCTACCTTACCCTACCTTACCCTACCTTACCCTACCTTACCCTACCTCACCCTACCTCACCCTACCTCACCCTACCTCACCCTACCTCACCCTACCTCACCCTACCTCACCCTACCTCACCCTACCTCACCCTACCTTACCCTACCTCACCCTACCTTACCCTATCTTACCCTACCTTACCCTACCTTACCCTACCTTACCCTACCTCACCCTACCTCACCCTACCTCACCCTACCTTACCCTACCTCACCCTACCTCACCCTACCTCACCCTACCTCACCCTACCTCACCCTACCTCACCCTACCTTACCCTACCTTACCCTACCTTACCCTACCTTACCCTACCTTACCCTACCTTACCCTACCTTACCCTACCTTACCCTACCTTACCCTACCTTACCCTACCTTACCCTACCTTACCCTACCTTACCCTACCTTACCCTACCTTACCCTACCTTACCCTACCTTACCCTACCTTACCCTACCTTACCCTACCTTACCCTACCTTACCCTACCTTACCCTACCTTACCCTACCTTACCCTACCTTACCCTACCTTACCCTACCTTACCCTACCTTACCCTACCTTACCCTACCTTACCCTACCTTACCCTACCTTACCCTACCTTACCCTACCTTACCCTACCTTACCCTACCTTACCCTACCTTACCCTACCTTACCCTACCTTACCCTACCTTACCCTACCTTACCCTACCTTACCCTACCTTACCCTACCTTACCCTACCTTACCCTACCTTACCCTACCTTACCCTACCTTACCCTACCTTACCCTACCTTACCCTACCTTACCCTACCTTACCCTACCTTACCCTACCTTACCCTACCTTACCCTACCTTACCCTACCTTACCCTACCTTACCCTACCTTACCCTACCTTACCCTACCTTACCCTACCTTACCCTACCTTACCCTACCTTACCCTACCTTACCCTACCTTACCCTACCTTACCCTACCTTACCCTACCTTACCCTACCTTACCCTACCTTACCCTACCTTACCCTACCTTACCCTACCTTACCCTACCTTACCCTACCTTACCCTACCTTACCCTACCTTACCCTACCTTACCCTACCTTACCCTACCTTACCCTACCTTACCCTACCTTACCCTACCTTACCCTACCTTACCCTACCTTACCCTACCTTACCCTACCTTACCCTACCTTACCCTACCTTACCCTACCTTACCCTACCTTACCCTACCTTACCCTACCTTACCCTACCTTACCCTACCTTACCCTACCTTACCCTACCTTACCCTACCTTACCCTACCTTACCCTACCTTACCCTACCTTACCCTACCTTACCCTACCTTACCCTACCTTACCCTACCTTACCCTACCTTACCCTACCTTACCCTACCTTACCCTACCTTACCCTACCTTACCCTACCTTACCCTACCTTACCCTACCTTACCCTACCTTACCCTACCTTACCCTACCTTACCCTACCTTACCCTACCTTACCCTACCTTACCCTACCTTACCCTACCTTACCCTACCTTACCCTACCTTACCCTACCTTACCCTACCTTACCCTACCTTACCCTACCTTACCCTACCTTACCCTACCTTACCCTACCTTACCCTACCTTACCCTACCTTACCCTACCTTACCCTACCTTACCCTACCTTACCCTACCTTACCCTACCTTACCCTACCTTACCCTACCTTACCCTACCTTACCCTACCTTACCCTACCTTACCCTACCTTACCCTACCTTACCCTACCTTACCCTACCTTACCCTACCTTACCCTACCTTACCCTACCTTACCCTACCTTACCCTACCTTACCCTACCTTACCCTACCTTACCCTACCTTACCCTACCTTACCCTACCTTACCCTACCTTACCCTACCTTACCCTACCTTACCCTACCTTACCCTACCTTACCCTACCTTACCCTACCTTACCCTACCTTACCCTACCTTACCCTACCTTACCCTACCTTACCCTACCTTACCCTACCTTACCCTACCTTACCCTACCTTACCCTACCTTACCCTACCTTACCCTACCTTACCCTACCTTACCCTACCTTACCCTACCTTACCCTACCTTACCCTACCTTACCCTACCTTACCCTACCTTACCCTACCTTACCCTAGCCTTACCTCACCTTACTTACTTACTTACTAATGCTTACCTAATAAGGTAGAAAATAAATTTAAACATCAACGGTAATGAAAATTTTCTCACAGAACAACTTTGTAATACAGTATAATGTATTACATTTATGAAAAAATACTTTCTATCGACGTTACGCTTACTTTTAAGCTACATTGGTGACTGACTGAATTGGTTGCTCGTAATTGACAATGGGTTTAACCATTTGTGTAATTCGAAGGGTCTACCAATAATAGGGTTGTTCTATAGAATCTTGGCTGTAATATTTATTGTTCGAATGACGTCCGTTGCGTCTACGTCGGACGCAGTCAAAGAGAAAGTGGACTCGGCGATACAGAGACTTGACTTGAAAAAGAAATAAGACGCAAAATTGGGAGTCCAAGAGAAAGCAACATGTACACCAAATCCGACGGCATTTTTTAGTAAGGCAAGAGACAAGGCTTAAAATAAATTTGTAAAACTTACAAGAAGATTCAACCAGTTGGTTGTAACCACCAGTTGTTTTTCGGTTGATTTTGTGTCACAACTATGCAGTACTGTAGGTGGTGGCTGCAAAAATATAGCTTGCCTTGTTCTGGCTATATTCAATGAGTCTCATATCTACTGGCCGTGAAGCTTTCCTCAATCAGCATTCTGTTATTACTGAACTTCCTATTAACTCGAAAAAGTATGTCTATATAAATGTCCATTTTGTTGTCATCGTAATATATTCCAATTTCACTAAAGACCAGAATAACATCACGAAACAGTAAATTGTATAATAGACTGTAGAGAGTTCAACTTAGACCTGGAAAAACCTCGTAAGTGAACGCTTATACTTATCTCATGAAAATCGTGTACATCATCCCATAAAACAGGAAATTGCCACAGTTTATTATTCACCACACGTTTAGGGACGTGCGTGAAGAAACAAAATTGTTGGTAGTGCATAATATTTTGATATTTGCTTCATTGTCCTCATATGTTTATATCTTTAAGTATCACAAAACTTTTAAAAGAAAATTTCCTCAGCCGCCGATTCAAGTTAAAATGTTGGTCTGGATAAAATGTCCAGCCGGTTAAAACGTGGCGAACTAGGTGTGACAACACGATGTATATATTGCTAGCGACATAGTTTGTGTTGAGATAAAGGTGCCTGAGTCTTATTAAACTGAGCTTAGCGCGATGACATCACCGATTTAATTTAGACAGTTGTCGCTTTAAAGTTTAAACCATCTGTGTCCACAAGGCTTTCAGCAACATATAGTGTTAAAGGCTTCCTCTCTCTTTTCATGAGTATTACATGAAATATGAAATAAGCTTATTATTATAAAGAAACATAAAATGTCATTTGGAAACAAATAACGCAGGCTTTCAGCAATATATTAAAGGTTTCTTCTCTCGTTTCATAAGTACCACGTTATACACATCACTAGCTCTCTAGTTTGTTCATAGCATATAATTGATAAAGATCGGTTTAACATTAACGACAAATTTCTGCCAATAAGAAGGTTGTCATAGCATCTTGGCTCTAATATTTCCTTTTGGAATGACGTCAATCAAATCTACGTCAGTGTCATTGTAGGCGAAATAAGATCCAGCAATACAAGAAACCAACAAATGATTGAATAAAAGAAGCCTAGAGCTACATTAATCATAAGACAAGATACGAGCCCAATCTTCCTATCAAAAGGACAACTGACATCAACACGAAGTCCAACATCAGTGCATAGTGATGACGTAAGGGGGAATACCGAAAATGGTCCGGTAAGAACTGGAAACAGAAGGTACAGAATGAAAGTAGCGTCGGCAAACTTAAATTAACCACAGCGATTCCATTAGGTAAGAGCAGTGGTCGGCAAACTGTGGTCGTTGATATTTGGAGCTTTTGGCTCACTCAGAAAATCTACGTTTTCTCAAAAAAATAGCTTTCATAAATTAAACACAAATAGTTTGCCTGCAAGAAAAGAAACTGTTGGTTTTGGAGGAAAGTTTCACATCATTTTGTAAAGGTTTCTAAGAACCAAGAAAGGGTGCGACCTCCTTTTCTTGGTTTCCTTGAGAATTCAGATGTTGATATTGTCACCATTTCACAACCTTTCTGGAACAATTCGTGCTCGCTCAAGAGCAGCCAGACGTCTTAATATGACGTCATGGTTCAACTAATATTATATTAATATAGAATATAACATATAATATAATATTAATAATATTATTAATTAATAATATAGTATAATTATAATATAATATTATATCTAAAATAACATAAATTTAATATCATTTAAACTTTAATATATAAGTAACATAACTCAACTTCCTTTCTTCCAGGAACCGATATTGCCTTCTTTGTGGTGGACAGTTATCCGCCTTCAACGTCGTACCTCCTGTCTGCCTACCTTTGTCATTTTTGGACTGAAAAGAATTTTTGTGACTTACTTGACGATATTTCGCTCATTGGTAAGGAGCGAACCGTCTTAGGCGTTTTCGAGTCCTTGCTACAGAGCGTGTAATACCGTTTCCATTTTGTCGTTTTCCTTGAAAATTCCAACGAATATGACACTAAGAGGAAACAACATGGATCGTATTTACTAAACCCACACTTGCTCGCAGAAGGAAGAAGATAGACACGACCTATGTATGGCAGCCTCATTATGCCATCACAATCAAACTCATAAATGGCGACTTAAAAAACTCATGAAAAATACCATATCATGTGTGCAGCCTATAATTGACTCAGTTTGACTACCATTTGTTAAACCTGCATGTTTGTTTTGTAAAACTAACTTTATTTGAATCTTAAATCTTGAACATCTCTTGTCTTCTGTTAAACTGAACTCGGCTCGTGGGCGTGGTTTTCATAGATAGAGCACGGTGAAGCTGGGCTGCTTTGCACCACACTCGATTAAATGAACAGCTAATACAAAAGAACTGTAGGAAGATTTCGTGCATATTAACGCTCAGTAGAGTGCAGAGCAGCACACAAAACTTTAGCAAACAAACACCTTGGTTTGTAAAAATATTAGGTCGTCGAACAACGTAATTTATTTGATCCCAATTAGCCACCAGTTCAACTCCCTAAACCCATTATAACCAATATATATATATAATGTTTTTGCTTTCTTAAACAATCGAAGCTTTTAAATGTGATTTAAAGAGAATGTGTTGGTTAAATATTTTAACAAGGCTTTTTTATTACACGTTTGGGAAAATAGTGTTTGTAAATAATCTGTCCGTATTTTGTTTCGTATTAAATGGTTGAGACAAAATTTCGCATAGACCCCTTGATATCTTTTAGCCCCAGGCCTACCTGGGTCTGAATCCGGCTCCGGTTGCGATGGAAGAGCACATAAAAACATGACCATACAAACCCAACTTAGCTTTTTAGAAGAATGAAGAATTGAAATAAACAATACCAACCGCACCTGACGAATTCAAAACGAAGGTTGCCAAACACTCTTTTCCGGGTATTCTTCAAATTTATGTACAGGTGAAGGTAGCCCAACAAAAAGCGCATATCTGCTGACGACCAAATGAAATAAGAATAGCAATCATCTGTATTAATGCTTCTATGTTGTGGTACGACACCATCTACCGGTATATTAGCGAGCACTATTACTGCCACAGAACTGACAAAACTGAGAAAGACAGTAACGGGCCTTGACTGATTTTACACATTTCGAGTGAAATTTGTTTATCATAGTGGAATTATAGGCGACATGGTACTAGATACAAGGACTGCTCTGAACGTTTTGCTTATTGTGAAACCGGTGACAATTACTAGTAAACAGTGGTATTTTCAACACAAATTTTTGCTTGTTACAAGCTTTTTAGCCGAGCTATCCAAGATCTCGAAATTTTGCAGTGCGGTTGTGAGCGAGTGTTGAGTTTTGGGAGAGTGTTTTCCTACAAGCACATGCTTTATACTTAAGACATTAACAAAAAATAGCTAAAATTAAATATAAATAAAAAACTCGTCCATAATCAAATTTTTTAATTACGCTAGATTTTTTGTCGAAAATCATTTTATGTATTTCGGCAGCAAAATAAGTCACAATACTTTATCTAAGTATCTTTTTTTGCTTCACCAATATTGTGATTAAACTATAGTGATTGTGATTAAACTATGAAGATATATCACGATTTAACTTCTCCTTCATCAACTTGGTAAATGGGTCGAAGGTGAGTTTACGTTTTTTTCTTTTATGTTCTCCATTCAGTTGTTGACTGAGACAGAGAATACGTTGCTGTAGAATGTAGATGGTCTGGTGATATCACTGTGTGCTTCTGCAGGAACTCGACCATGTTCAGTGTTGCAGCAATGGGATCGTTGACCAGTTCTCCAAATTCAATTATGATAAATGGTTTTCCACTCGTAACCACATTTCGAATCAAATTGATCCATACATGAGATATACGTTTGAAGTGAGCGTCGAACTCTAAGAACAGAATGACAACGGACATGACGTAAACATAAAGCAAAAAGTTTGAAATAATGTTATGAAGAAATGGCGTTACAACAAGTCCCGACAAATGACATAACCTAAAACTTTGATAAGTTTTTTGTGACGAAATAGCGTCCTGACCCTTTCAACGTATTTACCTTTTGACTGAAATCGCTTTTCGCTCACTACTGCAGTGTGATGTCCATCGGATGCAAATCGATTAAAGTCGGCGATCATGGCATCGTACGGGTTTCGAATGATGAGAATTGCAGACTGATATGACGACATTGTGTTTTTGGCTAGCATGTGATCTTTGACAACCACACTGCAGACCTTCGAGATCTCGGGTGGTTCAGCTAGGAATCCTACAACATGCGAAAATAATTTTAAAAATGTCTTTTTGCATCAACATGACAAAGTAAAAGTTGTTGATAACGGATTTTTATAATAATTTGTCTCCATAAACACTTCCAGTGTAAATGCCAGTAGCTCTTTCGAGAAGATGACGAGTCCAAGTGTTTCCAGATCCTAGAAAACTAGTGAGTACGGTTTGGTTGTAATTCGCAGGAGGAAGGAGTCGGATGTTGTCGCACCTTGCATCCTCGGAAAATGTCCGATAAACTTTCCAGTGTGGTTGAGTGCAATTTATCTTGTTCGTCAAATTAAATCTAAAGGAGTATAACAAAAAAGTCAAAGCGTATTTTCCATGGTGTTAGTTTCCAAACATTTTTAAGTTTCAAATATTATCTTATACACCGAGGAAGAGCAAAGATTAGAAGACAGCATATTCTTTCCAGAAACGTTATCTTAAGCAACAGCAATCTACTCTAATGCAGTAGAATGAATATATCTCAAGTAATTTGAATACTAGAAGTAAAATTGACCTTTCATTAAACCGACCACACATGCATGAGTTTCTGCCATCCAGAGTTGCCAGTGGTAATTCCTGAATATTACAGAACAGTATGCAGTCACTTGCAGTGAGGTTTTTTCTGTGGATGCTATTATCAACAGCAAATTTGAAAATCGGGCTAAAGCAACCCAACCATCTTGGTGTTTCAACAGATTTGGGAATGCTATGTCCTAAATATGTTTGATATGCGAAATAAAAATATAAAATATTGATTTTGCATTGTCCAGCAATAAAATCAGTAAAAGCAAGTTCCCAGAAAAAAAAAATGAAATAATTCAATCACCTGTAAAACACGGAGATACGATTCTGAAAACCTGAACAGCGTCGCCATCACCACATGTTCCTGTTCCTCCACTGCAAGGAGTTTGGCAATTTGTGTACTGGAGTTGGGCAAATTGCGTCACTTCCTGTCCGCAAATGCAAGTGTCTCCGGATTTTAAACCAGCGTAGTTTGCAGATCTTTATAAATATTGAAAAGGATTCCAGATATATAAAATCAAATCTATTTAAGCGAACCCGTTAGCGACCAGAAAACAGACTTAGGCCATCTAGAATTTTATCTTTTACCTGGACGAGCAAAACGAAAAACACCAGCTAGGAGTTAAAAGTTTGAATTTTGTTAAGGATAGAGTGGGTTCTTTATCCGACTTTTTCCATTGAAAACAACCAACAGTTTTTACTAAAAAGATGTTTCATTACTTGTTTTACTCCGAAATATTAAAATGTGCTCTTATGTAAGACCTAAACAAAGATGTTTTGCCACTCATAAAATTTCCAAATTAAATTGTAAAGTTTTGCTTATATTAAATCATTTTCAATGCTTATGTGTAGTTGTGAGCAATGATGTCAAGCGCAAACAAGCATCAAGTTGATTGCTGTTGTTTTTGTATTTATGTTGTCTGTATGTGTTCTCATCTTTTGCTACCTTCACAATGAAAGTTCGTCTTCATTTGGTATAATTCCAATTCACTGCAAAAACATAAAAAGACTTCATCTTTAATTGTTTGAGTAACCGTGCAGTGTATCAATAGTAATTAGGTGCAGTGCCAATACATCTAATATAACTATTAGGAATTATTACGTCAATTCATTTGTTCTTTCAATGTGCATTGATAAGATGCTGTCTTGTGATGTTGCGATGAACGCAGAGTAACCCTTGTACCATACAAGCATGGCAAGAATGCAGATGATTGATAAAGCTTTTCTTCTGCTCCAACATTTCAACATCATAACATTCCAACATTTCAACATCGTAACATTCCTTTTCATCGAGCATCTAGGTTTAGATGCCATGTGTGTTTGTTTCGTTTCTGGCAAACTTAGAAAATCTACAATTGGTTGAAAATTAATTAGAGAAATAAGCTTATTATTATAGGGGCATAAAATTTTGTTTGAAAACAAATTACGCTGCTTT
Source organism: Clavelina lepadiformis (assembly GCF_947623445.1). NCBI lineage: Eukaryota > Metazoa > Chordata > Ascidiacea > Aplousobranchia > Clavelinidae > Clavelina > Clavelina lepadiformis. The sequence goes on along the minus strand of NC_135243.1, from coordinate 631,739 downwards.
TTTGCAACATACAATATTAAACTCTCTCTTCTTCTCTCTTCCTCTCTCTTCCTCTCTCTTCCTCTCCCTTCCTCTCTATTTTCACAAGTATTATGTTATACACATCACTAGCTCTCTAGGTTGGTCATAGCATATAAAAGATGGGTAAAACATCAACAACAAATTTCTGCCGATAAGAAGATTGTCATAGCATCTTGGCTCTAATATTTCGTTTTCGAATGCAGTCTATCAAATCTACGTCAGTCTCGTTCAAGGTATAATAGGATCCAGCATTACAAGAGACCACCAAAGAATTGAATGCATGAAGCCTAGAGCTACATTAATCATAAGACAAGATGCGAACCCAATCGTCCAACCAAAAATTCAACCGACATCTACACGAAAACTCAACATCAGTGCACAGTGATGACGTAAGGGTAAATACCGAAAATAAACCTGTTAGAACTGGAAGCAGAATGTACAGAATGAAAGTAGCCTCGGCAAACTGAAATTAGCGACTGTAATTCCATTAGGTTTGAGCTATACCTATGGTCGGAAAACTGTGGGCCGCGGCCTAAATGTGGGCCTTCAAGCAAAATATAATGGGCCGCATATTGCATCCTGTAACCTGTAAATCCTGTAAATGTGGGCTGAGTGATGCTCTTGTTTCAGAGTTGCAGAGCTCTTGTCTATTAGCCTAGTTAAATTGGAGCGCTAGCAATCCACTTCTGAATGTTTTTCCATCTTAACTAAAGGTAACTAACCACAACCAAAACGGCAAACATCTGGTAAACACAACCAATAACCCCCACACATAAAGCGTTAATTGTTACTTCATATTGAGAATGCACATTTATAACGCTAATCCTTCACTTTCTTAACAACTGACTGCTATATTCATCTAGCCGTTAGCGGAACCTCAACCTAGCTCGAACAAACGAATGCACGTTTCCGGTTCAAGGAGGCAATACTCCTAAGAATTAGCGATGCGAGTGCATCTTCATTTGCTAACTGTCTGTTAATTGCAGGTTACTGTATATTGCTAAAACCGGGGGAAAGCACATCACTAGATTAAAATTTTACTGAACTTATTCTAATAGCTTCAAAAAATAATGTCTACTGCCAAAATGAGAAAGGACATTAAAATTATTAAAGAGCTGGTAATATTTACTGCATTAAATATGTTTCGCCTGTAGCGTTTGGCCTTTATTGCTAATGAAGTGAAAACTTGGGCCATCGTAATAAAAGTTTGCTGACCATTGGTCTAGAGGATGGCGGCCTCAAGATAAACAGTGCTTTTTTTTTGGTTGGGACTCAATATTAAGCGCTGAGCACAAAGTGCCAAGAAACAAAAGGAAAATGAAATGAATCTTAAAACCAATTACGAATGAAGTGAAACCAAACGCAGTCTGATTAAACTAAGCTTAGCGCGCTCATTTTTCCCAATTTGCTTTCATCGTACAGGTAAATTCTGTGCTGTGGTCGTTGATATTTGGAGCTCCTGGCTAAATCAGAAGTCTACGTTTTCTACATAAGAATAACTTACATATATTAAACAGGAAACGTTTGCTTGCAAGAATAGGAAATGTTGGTTTTGGAGGAAAATTTCGGATGATTTTGTAAAAGTTTCCATGCAAAGTACAAACAGCAAGTTCTGAACAGTGGGCCTCTCCTTTCTTGGTTTCCTTGAGAATTCAGATGTTGATAATGTCACTATTCCACAACCTTTCTGCAACAATTCGAGCTCGCTTAAGACCAGCCAGACGTCTTAATATGAAGTCATGGCTCAATTAATATTATATTAATTTATTCATATATTATCAGGTCATATAATAGGCTATTATATTAATATACTAATATTAAAAATGTGACGTAATAACTCAACTTCTTTTTTTTAAAGAACTGATATTGCCTTATTTGTGCGGGACTGTGGATTATCTGTTTTCAACGTCGTGCTTCATGCCTGCCTACCTTAGTCATTTTTGGACTGAAAAGAGTGGGCGATATTTTCTTCTCTACCACGGAGCGAACCGTTTTAGACCTTTTCGAGTCCTTGCTACAGAGCGTGTATTTCCGTTACCCTTTTTCCTTTTTCCTTAAAAATTCCAACGAATACCACACTAAAAGGAAACAATATAGATTGTAATTACTAAACCCATACTTAATCGCAGAATGAAGATGATAGACACAACCTATGTATGGCAGACCCATAATGCTGTCACAATCAAACTCATAAATGGCGACTTAACCAACACATAAAAAATACCATATCATGTGTGCAGCCTATAATTGACTAAGTTTGACTACAATTTGTTAAACCTGCTTATTTGTTTTGTAAAACTAACTTTATTTGAACCTTAAATCTTGAACATGTCTTGTTTTCTAAACTTGGCTGGTGGGCGCCGTTTTCATAGGCACAACGCGGTAAACCTGGGCTACTTTGCACTCGATTAAATGAACAGCTAATACAAAAGAACTGTGGGAAGACTTCGTGCATATTAACGCTTCGTAAGGCGCTGAGCAGCACACAAAACTTTAACAAACAAACACCTTGGTTTGTAAAAAGATTAGGTCGACGAACAACGTAATTTATTGATCCCAATTAGCCACCAGTTCAACTTCCTAAACCCATTATAACCAATACATATAGATAAATTCCCTTTCTTAAACAATCGAACATTTTAAATATAATTTAAAGAGAATGTTTTAGTTGAAAGTTTTTAACAAGTTTTAAAATTGAAAATTTTTAACTTAAACAATTTAATTTGTTTTGGGAACCAGCTGGAGGCCGATGAAGTAAAAGAAGATCGCGATAACGCTCGCATGGTTGCTAAGAAACGGCTCAACATCTCGAAATTTTTGACATTTTGCAGCCGGGTCGGGGTGAGAAGGATCACGCTTTTCGAATCTGAAGATATATGTGAGTACAAGAACACGTACAAACAAGCAGAGTGATATGGTATGATAATGTTCATCCTCGGAATGAGGAATGTCTTTCCACGGCTTATACTCAGCCATGATTTCTCATCGCTCGAGTCCCAGTTACCGAGTTATCGTTTGTTCAATTGCGCAGGATCGCTGTAGAGTTGGTGCCATAATTTTAATCGTCTTTGTAATTACGTTTTCAAGTGCTGCAGAGAAACGAAAAGCAAGTTCTCAATTGTCTTCTAAATCTCTCAAAAATCTTCACAAAGTAAGATAAAACCAAGCATTATGACGTATGTACTCCTCTTGTTTGTCATAATGCGTGACCAAGGTTGTGATTGAAGTGGAATTGCAAAGCTCGTCATTTTTACTTTAGATACGGAATAGAACCTCCCGAAATGATCAAGCAGGAGATTGAACAGGAAGAGTGAGTTTACAAATCATTGAATACCACAAGTGCTTACAACTTCGCATTCTGCGGTTTTTCATTGACGAGTTCCCTGATCGTCACAGTTTTACTTTAACCTTTGCAAGTATCGTAAAATGTTTTCGTCGAAAGCGTGATTCTAAAACTACCAGGTTTCGAAAATCCGACTTTCCACTTAAAATTACGTCAAGTTTGATAATTACGTCAATTAAACCGAATCGTTCTATTTGGTGGTGACAAAGGTTTGTCCCAATGTAAATTCATATTTCTTAAGCGGTCTCATGAGGAATAGATTTGCCTGTAAGTTTAATACCTGTTCTATGATGTAATAATATAAACAACCTCTTGTTGTATAATAAGCTGACAGACGCGTCTCCTAACGCGAACCCGACCCCCCTTAATGGTTCATGCAGTGACGTCACGACAAAAGCTTGGGATCGCTTAATGCTTAATTTCGATGACTTTGATAAGATTAATTTGGATCCGTTGCTTTAGCTTGGGCTTATTTTGGCCCGTACAGCCTGTATATAACCACAACACTATCAGCATTAATAAATAATTATGCTGCTCAAGTGTGAATGACCGTAAACTCTTTCTTCTCAGAGCTAAGTTGAGTTCGCCGAGAAAAGGCCAGAGAAACCCGGAAGAGGAAATTACGTCATCAAGAATGTCGCAGGTTTAAATTTGTTCAAAAGTGTTTCTGGTTTGATTCTAAAAATTGCAGACCTCGTCATTATATCTAAACATATCGTTTTACCGTGAAATATCATCACAATTATACGCTTTGTTATAACAATGACGTCTCTACCAGCTGTGTGTAGGCATTGGCATCGCTTGTACCTCTTTAATGCAATTATATTCTGTGGTCGGCTGTTTGCCGAAGGTCACACAAGAAGTAATTTTAGTAAATGGTTTCCAGGAAACTGTTCATTTATCTTCGTTATTTTGGCATTATTCTTAGGGTTACAAAATCGATGATATTGAAACGAATTCAAAACCGGTTTCAGAAGCAAATCCTGCAAACAAATCCGAGGCGTTCTCTTCCCACCCGAACAAACTTGAAGATTCATTTAACACCAAACTTTGTCGAAATAATAGTCTGCTTTTAGGTAAGCATTGACATGTTTAGATGCAAATTAGAATTTTAATTCCTAATTGTTTCGTCACTGTTACGAAAGAAACCGTTTGTTCAATTTTTTTTTGTATTTTGTAGCCAAAGCCAGAAAAAGCATCAAGAAACAACTGGATTCAGAGAAAACACAAAATCAATTGGAAAAGGTACGAAGCGACATCTGATGAAAAGGACATCGCAAAATATCAACGTTATTTGTAGCTTTTTAAGCATCAGAAATAGGCCGGCATTGTCAGTTTGGCAATAAAATGGAAAAAACATCATTTATCCTGCTGTGGCGCATACTACGTTGCTTTAAAACTGGTTGTTACGGCGCCGCGAAAGGGCGAGGAAATATTTGCAAACATGTGCGCACTCTTGCAGAAAATTAACTGTTTTTTTGTTTTCAGGGAAACAACCCTGGATGCCAAGAGAAAAAGGTTGTGACTGAGGAGGTAAAGAACGAGCCATCGATGAAACGTAATCGTATCATTGAATCATAGACGTATAAACATCTAGATGTAGACATAGACATCTATCTATCACTGACACTTCACTCTGTCAAAAATACGTTTATTTACGCTTTGGTTTTTAGCTGTTCTTCAGCATTCGTTACTTCTACACTTGGCTTGTTATTTACCGACAAAATTAATTATTAAACTCTGAGTCTTCATAAAAGTTTAAGGTTCATGAATTCCAGAAGAGATAACGTTTGAATAAAAAAACAGAATCACGTGTTTAGTCTTGCCCACAGAACAAAGCGTTGATTAAACTCTTTCATTCTTACAGAGTGAGAGTGTTTGTAGAGTTTTGTTAACTGGTTGACACACCAGGCTTAATTCTCACAAAGGCACCTTGTGAAAGGATTATGACAGACTTGAGCAAGACTAAACTTACATGACATATCTTGTACTGCAGATGAATGATATGGTGGTTGTCGATAGTGTCGCCTTGTTACCCATTGGGGATACTACAAGGTCTAAAGTGGAAAACGCAGAAGACCGTCAAACGTTCGCATCCAACCAACCTAATCTAACCGGTACGACCATGCAACAAGAACTTTGCTTTGTGATGTGACAATGTTTCATTGATGTCTTCAATAAAACATCTCTGTTACAGATAAAATCAATTTAGACCACACTTCACCAATCACAAGCGCTTTAAAAGACGAAGACGACCATCCCGTCCATAACGCTGAAAATCATGACGTCACGGATGTCATGTACCATACCCGCTACATGGATGACGTCTATTATGACGCGTCTTCGACCACCGGCAATGATATGAGAGACTGCTCAGCCAAATCGACGGAAGATTACCAAACAATTTCTTACAAAACAATTTCTCTTTCCAATAACACTTCTATGACAAGCGATGTCACTGAACAAAACCGCATTCTCGACCTAAGCGATAATGACGTCATCATGAAAAAAGCAAACACGTACAAGAGCTACGATGACGTCATGATTGATTATCCTGAAGATGATCCCGATGGATCCTTTGTAATTGTGTCAGATGCGATTGCCTCCTCTACGCCTACCACCCTCCGCTCTTCTCATCCAAACTCCAACGTCATAATCCCTCTTTGTTCTAAAGCTCAAGAAAGCGAAATATCGAGGCCGAAAGTGGAAATAATAGCGCTAGGTGACGCGCCAGAGCTGTCGAGAAGATCATCATCTTTCTCTTCCACTTCCAACGCCGCTTCCATGACGAAGCCTCATCCGATTCACCTCAAACGTTGCAGCATCTCTGGATCGGATGACTCTCGGTCTCCTCTGAGTTTTGCAAATACGGAGGAGGATGGAAAAGAGAGCGTCGGATCCTCTCGGATCTCTTTAGAGCCAACGGATGATGTTGTTCGTTACATGGGCGGGTCAGGTGACATCTATACAAGTCCGACAAAATTTGTCAGAAAACAAACAACTCCTTCCTCCAATATGGATCCAACGATGGATGCACAAGAAGTCAAATCACATCAAGTGGACGGAAAACGGAGCTTGAGTCGATCAAATTCCACCGAGGATGAAAAGAGCAAAGGAGCAGGAGGAGCGGAGGTGGACGTTGAGAAAAATGTGTCTCTGAAAGATTACACTGTTCTTGATCCTAAAGCTCTTGAGCATACGAAAAGAAGCTACGCGGAAGAAGGAAGAAATGATGAAACGTCTACATCGAAGCCAAAAAATAATTTGCAGCGGGTCGCAGAAGCAGCAGACCGAAACAGTTTCGTCATTCTCTTAACGTTATGCATGTTCGCTACGCTAGTTATTGCAGGTGTAGTGGCAATGGCTGTTGTGTTTTCTCGAACCTAATTTGCTATTAATGCCTATTTAACGCGACTAAAATGGTGGACAATAATGCAAGGTGATGGCTATATGGTAAAGGAAACCCGCATCGAATGGACAGAGGTCAGCCATTTTAGGGAAAACAGCGGTTAAACTTTTAAGATGGCGTATTGGACATTATACATACCATATTGTACAGTGTACACTGCGCAAAGATATGCCTGTATGCTTGGAAACATTGCTGCAAAGTAGCTACGTATTCGTGAGCCGCATTTTTAAAGCTTCGACTACTTTAAACTTATGGATATTTTGTATAACATTTGTTTCATTCTGCTGTAACAATATCGCTTCAAATTATCATAACCTACAATGCAACTTCTTCGTGGCATGAAATGTTTGATAATTTAACATTGCGTTTGCAATAAAACGCATTTTGAACAAATAGACAAATTAAGCATCGATCCCTAGCAATTTGCTTGTATGGAATAAAGTTTGATGAAATTCTTGTACATTTTTAGTAATTGTTCATACCATCGTATTCAATTACGTAACAAAGTGTAATATGATGTAATATTTAATTAAAGTGTAATAAAGATAATACTTGTATTAAAGTAATATGATTTGCACAACCTTTAACGGTCAAATTGAAGTTATGACTTTTTGAAAATCATCGTCCATGGTAGAACAGTTTTAAACAATTTGATTCAAGGTTCAAAAGATTGATTGAAAATCAGATTTTCTATGTTAGTCTATTTTTTAATCATGCTACAAAGTAGCTAAGCCATGAGATATATAATTTTGTACAGTAGATTACTATGAAGGTTTAAGAACGGTGTATTACAAAATTATTAATCGCTCATCATAAAGTTAGAATAACATGACGATTACATATAAAAATAGGAGTTAGTGATAAATTTTTGTGAATAGATCATAAAAATCTCCAAAGCAGTATTGTTAATTTGTTGCATTATGTTGTAAATTTGTTGCATTATGTTGTTAATTTGTTGCATTATGTTGTAAATTTGTTGCATTATATCGTTAATTTGTTGCATTATATCGTTAATTTATAAAATTATACAATTTCAACCATAAAATACAAACGTTTGACAAAAGTTTGACTTTGAAAGCAACTTTCAAAGCAGATTAAAATAATATTAACCTAAACAAATTTATTCACAAAATCACTAGATGAAGGACAAAATGATAATTCCCAATTTCACAAAAGATGTACTGACTTTAATAAACATTTTTCTTGATCATTTTACTTATTATTTACCCGCTTTTAAGCTGTAAAGTTAAAACAAAAATATAAAATTTTGACCAAATTCCAACTGATTCAAGTTCTTCATCTACACTAACTCTTGCAAAACACTTTCATATTTTGGCAGCAAAAAATTAACGCTTCGCTCTTTCAGTAAATTTCTTGCTTCACCGACATCGTGATTAACTTTCTGCTTCATAACCTTGGTAAATGGGTCGATGGTGAGTTTACGTTTTTTTCTTTTATGTTCTCCATTCAGGTGTTGACTGAGACAGAGAATACGTTGTTGTAGATGGTCTGGTGATATCACGGTGTGCTTCTGCAGGAACTCGACCATTTTCAGTGTTGTAGCAATGGGATCGTTGACCAGTTCTCCAAATTCGATTAAGAGGAATGGTTTGCCACTCGTAACCACATTTCGAATCAAGTCAAACCATAAGTGCAATATAAACTCGAAATGGCCGTAGAATTCTGAAACAAAGGCAATCAACATTGCATAAAGAAGAGTTAAAAGTATAAATTGTCTTCCGAAACACCAGGCCCAATAATATTGATTGTGTTTACTTTTTGACCGAAATCGTTCTTCTTTTGCAAATCCAATGTGATCTCCTTTGGCTTCAAGTCGATTAAAGTCGGCGATCATGGCATCGTACGGATTTCGAATGATGACAATTGCAGACTGATATGACGACATTGTGTTGTTGGCTAGCATGTGATCTTTGACAACCACACTGCGGACCTTCGAGATCTCGGGTGGTTCAGCCAGGAATCCTATAAAACGAAAATAAATTAAAAAATGTCTTTTTGCATCAACATAACAAAGTAAAAACTGTTGATACCGGATTTGTATAATGATTTGTCTCCATAAACACTTCCAGTGTAAATGCCAGTAGCTCTTTCGAGAAGATGACGAGTCCAAGTGTTTCCAGATCCTGGAAAACTAGTGAGTACGGTTTGGTTGTAATTCGCAGGAGGAAGGAGTCGGATGTTGTCGCATCTTGCATCATCGGAAAATGTTCGATAAACTTTCCAGTGTGCTTGGTCGCAACTCACCTTGTTCGTCGTAATATTTTGATATTTGCTTCATTGTTCTCATATGTTTATATCTTTAAGTATCACAAAACTTTTAAAAGAAAATTTCTTCAGCCGCCGATTCCAGTTAAAATGTTGGTCTGGTTAAAATGTTCAGTCGGTTAAATTGTTGCGAACTAGTTGTGACAACGCGATGTATATATTGCTAGCGACATAGTTTGTTGTGAGATAAAGGTGCGTGAGTCTGATTAAACTGAGCTTAGCGCGATGACATCACCGATTTAATTTAGACAGTTGTCGCTTTAAACCATCTGTGTCCACAAGGTGCTTGCCAACTTAAACTTCTGCTAAACATTGAATTCTATAGCACTGTTCACAACGAAGTCCGAAAATCGAAAGTATGGACCAAGCAAAACCAGCGCAGATGATAACGCAATGCAGTTTTACGATTTATCTGCAAATACAGAAGCGCACACTAGTGGCAAATATATTTCTTTTCAAAGGCCGCTACAAAATTACTGCGGCTTTAAGGTAAAAATCGAATCCACCTCGATTGAGACCTAAAACCAAAAGGAATGAAAACAATATGAAACCTAAAAAATGAAATGAAACCAAACGAAATCTGAAAAAATTGCCTTTTCGTCAATGTCTAGAAGGCAACGAGATGCTTTGCAAAAACTTGAAATAAGAGCTTACTGGTGATGAACATTCAGTTTGTGTAAAGTTGCTGTCCCTATACTCATAAAAATCATAAGAGCATTTCATAAAACAAAAAACATTTTTCCATTTCGCATTTAGTCCGACAAAATATTTGCTCGATTTTATCAAATATTCTATCATTTCATCAAATTTTGGACGTTTTCAAGCTATGTAACGTAAAAATGAGTTATAAAATTTGAAACAAATTTCAACATAATGATTTTTCATTTTTCATTTCATTTATTCGTTTTCATTGATGGAATGCCACTCTCTCAAAGTATCTCTTTTGCTTCACCAACATCGTGATTAACTTTCTCCTTCATCAACTTGGTAAATGGGTCGATGGTGAGTTTTTATATTTTACTTTTACGTTCTCCATTTAGTTGTTGACTGAGACAAAGATTACCTTGTTGCAAGCATCGCTAACGATTTGGCCTAAACTATTGCAAGTGGTGCTGGAAATCGAACACAGGTCGTATTATTTCAAACTCAGCTTTCTAACTACTAAAGTATTTAAGCCACCAAGCGGACAAACATATTTGCTTATAATGACAGTTTTAAATCAAGTTTAGTTAAATGTTCCTTTCAAAGTTTGGCAGTAAAAAGTCTACAACTCGTTCATTCAGCAGCATTCTAGCTAAATATATATCACGATTAAACTTCTGCTTCATAACCTTTGTAAATGGGTCGATGGTGAGTTTACGTTTTTTTCTTTTGTGTTCTCCATTCAGTTGTTGACTGAGACAGAGAATACGTTGTTGTAGATGGTCTGGTGATATCACTGTGTGCTTCTGCAGGAACTCGACCATTTTCAGTGTTGTAGCAATGGGATCGTTGACCAGCTTTCCAAATTCGATTATGATGAGTGGTTTGCCACTCGTAACCACATTTCGAATCAAATTGAACCATACATGAGCTATACGTTTGAAGTGATCGTCGAACTCTAAGAACAGAATGACAACAGGCATGACGTAAACATAAAGCAAAAGTTTGAAACGTTTTCATGGAAAACATGGGCCTACAACATGTCCCGACAAATTGCATAACATAAAAGTTTGATAATATTTTTTGTGACGTAATGGCGCACTGACCCTTTCAACGTATTTACCTTTTGACTGAAATCGCTTTTCGCTCACTACTGCAGTGTGATGTCCATTGGATGCAAATCGATTAAAGTCGGCGATCATTGCATCGTACGGGTTTCGGATGATGAGAATTGCAGACTGATATGACGACATTGTGTTCTTGTCTAGCATGTGATCTTTGACAACCACACTGCGGACCTTCGAGATCTCGGGTGGTTCAGCCAGGAATCCTACAAAATGCGAAAATAAAATGAAGAATGTCTTCTTCTTGAACATGACAAAGTAAAAGTTGTTGATAACGGATTTTTATAATAATTTGTCTCCATAAACACTTCCAGTGTAAATGCCAGTAGCTCTTTCGAGAAGATGACGAGTCCAAGTGTTTCCAGATCCTGGAAAACTAGTGAGTACGGTTTGGTTGTAATTCGTAGGAAAAAGGAGTCGGATGTTGTCACATCTTGCATCCGTGGAAAATGTTCGATAAACTTTGACGTGTGTTTGGTCGCAACTCACCTTGTTCGTCACATTAAGTCTGGACAAAAGTTCGAGGAAAAATAAACCAAAAGTTTCAATATATTTCTAGTTGTGGTTTACAATGTTTTAGGATTATGATTTCGTCATAGAACAAAAAAAATGTTTAAAACAAACTTGCCAACAAGACAGGAATTTCAACGCACCAGATAATTCAATGCTATATTTCCACATTATAAACAAAACTTACCTCTTATTAAACCGACCACACATACATTCACTTTTATTGTTTATTATTGCAAGCGGCAGGTTTTGCATATCGCAGAATGATATGCATTCGTTATAAATTAAATATTTTCTCCTGGTATAGTTGTCATCAGTAGAATCTGGAATCGAGCGAAAGCATCCCAAAAATCTGGATGTGGCGACATTGGTGGACAAATTAGGTCCTAAAATTTTATTTATTTTTAAATACTGTGGCATAATATATATGGCAACAATCAATTGCTTTGCGTGTAGCGAGTCAAAACTAACTACAGGGTCATTCTTTCAGGCAAAAAAGGAGACAGATGTAGATCTGCAAACACCTGCAGGTCTATGATATAATTTACCTTGAAAACATGGAGATACGATTCTGAAAACCTGAACAGCGTCGCCACCACCACACGTTCCTGTTCCTCCGCTGCAAGGAGTTTGGCATTTTGTGTACTGGAGTTGGGCAAATTGCGTCACTTCCTGTCCGCAAACACAAGTGTCTCCAAATGTTAACGCAGCGTAGTTTGCAGATCTTTATGCAAGTATTGTAACGGTTTATAAGTTCATCAAAGATGGCATATATTGCAAGTGCGGTAGAAAGTGTATGCTGGAAATTTCTATCTGATTTTGTGAAGATGATAATTACCTGCACGAGCAAAATGAAAAACACCATTTGAGTGTCATGTAATTGTGCTTGGTGAAGAGAAGGAATTTTGAATGTAAGTCTTTTGATTGGAAACAACCAACTCTGTTAACTTAAGAATAAGTAATATAATAAATAATAAATAATAAATAATAAATAATATAGTAAATAAGAAAAATAGAATAATTTATTTATAGTTACTGCATTGATAAAAATTAGCAGTCCATCAGCTATTGCCTAAATATGCAAGTTATTTTTTGTAGAAATATAAATTAAAAACTTTGTAGTGTTTTAAAAATAATCAAAGTCTCTTGTTTTGTTCAAAGATAAATTTCATTGCATTAAACCTTGTCAATATATTTTTTTGAATACAATGCTACCTTGCCAAAACAAGTAACTTATTTATTGTTTTCTGTCATGTTTTGAAAGTTTTCTAAATACATACCTTCACAGTGAACGAATTTATTCATTTCTTGTGCTTCAAATTGGCTGCAAATAAAATATATCACTTAATTTATAAACTTTATATCTTAAATTTTAAGTTCAGATGAAATGCACAAGTTAAATATTTAGTTATATTTTAAGTCATTTAATGATATTTTACATTGGATCGTTTTTGATTGAGTCTTGTGCTGGTGAGATGCAATTTCGTGACGGTGGGAATAGGAAATATGATGATGTCACAATGAATTCTGAGTAACCACATAATAGTACAACGAAAATGCCGAGAAAGCAAAACCATTTTCTTTTCTTCAATAATATCAATCTCGCAACATTCATTCTCATCATGCAATCAGTATGAGCCGGGGGTGCAGTGGGTTCTATTGTTAAAGCTTCGATCACACTAAAAAATAAAGCTTTCTGAAGAAAAGGGTTAAGGGTTAGTCATCAACCGGTTTCGGTTTAATAAATAGTACTGTATAACCGCACAAAAGTTGTGTAAATATAAGAACAGCATAACTTGTACACCATTAACAACATGTGCGATTAGAGCACAGGGCGATATTGTAAAAAGAACAGCTGACAAGGGCAAGTCTGTAAGTTTTAGAAGGTTACGGCCGATGAAACTATGAAGTTGTGCTAATGCAACCATAAATAACGTCGTATGTGAGCAAAGCGATTGGCACGAAGCGAAGATCTCTCGCGTTCTTCTCATTTCTCATTTCTCATTTCTCTTCTCAACAATGTGAGCGGTACGGCGGTCAATCAGCGGTACCGATACGGCGGCCAATCAATTATTAATTTTCAACTTAACATTTGAGGATTTATGCAATGAATGACAGGGATTTTGTAACATATCAATCGAAAAACAACATCACTCGATCCAGAAAGGCGAAAAAGATTTATCGTTTTCAAACGCCTGGATAAGAATAAAAGTCCAGGTTTACGTTAAAATGCACTCCAACGCATGACCGAGACTAAAGCCATAGGACAGTGTTTCTCAACCTTTTCGCCTACGGACTATTTTCCATTAGCATAAGTATTCGTGGACTCAGCTAATAAAGGAATAAAAAATAAGTTAGTTAAACACTTAAAGAGTACACTTAAAGCAGAAGCGGTTTTTTTATTGGGCACATTTGCAATGTAAATCTCATTGAGACCCTTGAAAATTACGACCTTTGCTCAACCTGTCTCAGTGAGAACCTTGTCCCTGAACTTGTATCACAAGTTTGTCGGAATCAGGAATTATGGTCGTCAACGCACATCTGACATCGTCTTCTGGTTAAAGTTCTTTCCGGTTCTTGGTTTTAACCATAGCCAATGTTGAAAATCCAGCTTCAGACAAGTAAGTTATATGTTACTTTGTTTTACGCTTGATTTGCATTTGCATGCAGTCTTGTCTCCAGGCGGATGCGCTTGTCGACTTCTCGAGCAATTACCCAAGCAGCAGAGAAAGAAGCGCGCACTGCTTTGTTGTGAGAGTAAACTAATCTTCCCCAAGCGGTTGGGTGATCAAAGCGACTTCTCTTTACCTGATATTCTTTTTCTTTAAACACATCAAGAGGCTTGTTGACGAATTTTTCATGGTTTGGTTCTAGGTGTCGACGAAGTTTTGCTTCAGCTGTGTGCTAAGACTTTTAAGCACAACACACGCTGCTGTGGCCTAACTTCACCATTTACCTCGACCGAAGTAAATCCAAGCGTCAAGTAATCATCATTATATGCAAACACCTGCTTTCGTTTTGCCATGACTAGATATTACATTGAGTTTTAAAATATTTTAACTTTTCGCCACCAACAATGCCTAATCTGGCTTCCTATGCACAGACATTTGCGAACATAACCTGCTGTGACGTGCGCAGGCGAAATCGCATTGCGGGAGAAGGAAAGAAACAAAAAAGGCGCTGACACTTGGGAACTCTTTTTAAAAACGAAAATAAGAGGGTGATTCGCGCGCCAGGAGTTGGAAGAAGAAGAAGAAAAGAAAAGAACAAAAGAATTAAGGGATTGGATTGCCACCAGCGTAACAAGAGAAATAAGCAAGGCTCTTTATCAGACTATTTTAAATTACCGACAATGGATGTTGTAATTACCAAAATTATCCAACACACCAAGGTATATCTCTTGCGACCCCTACTTTTTGAGGCGAAAAGCCGTCGCGAACATTATGACCTATGCCTAATTATATACGGTAAATTAATGGGCTTGCGGAGTCACAAAAGTCTTACGCGGACTCAAATGAGTCCGCGGACTCGGGGTTGGGAAACACTACTATAGGACATAGCGATCAAGGTCGGTCTTAGGATGCGACTGTGTTAGGCGCCGCGCTACTTGGCACCAGAACATAAATAACAATTTAGCTTTTATTTTGTGGAAATCAAAGTGTTATTTCACAAGTTGTTCTCGAAAGAAAATGCTTTGGCGAAAATACATCACGAAGCAAAGATTTGATTGGAGCTGGTTAGCAGAGAGGTGATATTTGATTTATATTATCATCATTATATTGATTAACTTACTTTAGGTTATTTAAAGCCGGCAAGGGACCCCACTCTCTGTTCCTGCGTCGTGCCCCGCGCTTGCTAAGTTCGGCCCCGATGACTATCAAATAACTCTGATAACAATCATGTTTTTACATTCCCTGATTAACCTAATATTGGATGTAGAACTGTTCAGGCCTCTATGCTGGGTCCTTTGCTTGCGAAAAACATTTTCTTTCTACTATTTTTTCATAACTTTTAGTTTTAAAATCAAGTTAATTTATTCTTTGATATAGATCCTGTTTCTTTTCACGTCAAATTCCACGAAGGTGTGAGCGGACATTCATTCTTTATCTTGCCTGGTTTCAAGGAAGAAGCTGTTTTAAGATGCTTCATATGTACGCCCACCTTTCAAAAGCTCATGTATATTCAGGCCAATATGGGAAGCGTCTATGGCCAAGCTCGAAATTAATTCCTAGAAAGTGTCAAGACCCTGGTTGCTATGGAGATTATCATCATCACTTTGCTCTCCAACGTAAATGATGTCACGGTTGAACGGACAACATGGTGGGTGCTTACATTATAAGTGGCACAAACAGCTTGTATCCAGCTAGGGAACCACATAAAGAACTGCGCACCCCAGTGTTCAAGGAAACGTGCCACCACGCGTACTGGTAACAGTTCGTTTGTACAAGATTTTACTATGAGATAGAAACACACACACAGCGTTAAATCATAGATCAGTAAAACTAAAATATAAATCACAGAAGATCTAATCATAATAGGTAATAACAGTAATGGCGATAACGTTTCAGAATCTATAGAAATACGTAATAATCAACCTCAATTACGTCATAATAGCATAAGTGCAATTAACAATGTTACTAAATTGAAGAAACAACGGAATATGGCGAAGGTCAATTAAGGTCACATGTAAAAGTGCAGTGGGGGGGAGTATGAAACATAAATGAACCTCAAATGAGTTAAACAAACTAAACATGACCAAGAACTGACAAAAAAGCGACAACTTCGAGGAATATAAGATCGCCGCCTTCGACGTCACAAACAATGCAGTAGCGCTTCGTATCAAAGAAGGAGACAGACTCCGGATTTTGTCGATTTATTCACCTTGGCCGGAGTTGACGACCTTGACGAGCTTGAACTTGAATCTTTGCGTTTCGAAGCCCCGTTGCTATGGTGAGGCGGGGAGGGTGGGGCGGACTTATGAGGGGGTGGGGTTCCGGGGAATTTTTTGGGGACACTCTGTTTTTCCTGTTGCTTAATTTGTTTTATCAGACGTAAGATTTCTTTGGACGCTAAATCTTCACCTCGTTTCAAGATGTGGTCCATTCGTTTAACCTGAAACAAAACATCAGTCCGTGTGAAAAATTTTCACGTTGAGTCAAGTATCAGAAGACAGAAAATAAAGCGCGCGTACGGCGCAGGATCAACTCCGCCTAATTTCCCACAGATTAAATATTACAAAGAGGAGCGTGCAGCACAGGAGAAGAATCAACGCAAGAACAGGACATGGCTTACCTGAGCTCAATTTCGTAAGACTTGTTCTACGGGTCGGGCCTGTGGTTTCAATAAAGCAAGAGACAGGTTGAGATTGAGTCAGGTAAGCCATACACAGACGCTAGATGGCAGCCATGGTATCGCGCCCATGGGTATAACTTGTGGTGAGGTTACTCGGTTTGGCTGGTTCGGTCGTAATTATCATATCACACCACCGGTAATAATTTCTCACCGATATTAAAGGTTTATCAAGGGAGTCAATATCGCATGGGCGCAGTTCCAAGGAAACCATCTCAAGCAACTCACCAGTAACATGGCTTCACCCTTGTGCTTTGCTTCTTCCACCATGCCCGTGAGCAGCTCCTACAATGATCATTGTTACGTAATAATAGTTGCTTTAATTTCAATCAAAAACAGTCGCTAGGTGGCGCTGCTAAGTCGACAATCGTTCAAAATAAATCTCGGCATGAATTGTTGTTGATATGACCACACGGTGTCACAAAAATGCCACTCACCAGCTTTCTTTTCATGCTCATCATTTCTCTTTTGGCGTCATCGTTCTCTCGCATCAGCCGAACATTGTCTGATTCGATCTGAGAAGACAAAACGCAAACAAGACATTCGGGCGGAAGTTTTCAAGTGGAAGATGAAAAAATATCTTTTTATTTATATAAAATTACACAATTTCCTTTCCATTAGCAATGTGCGTTATATTAACAAGACACAATTATGACGTAATCATAACAAAATCAAATCTCACTTCCTGTTGAGCTTTCTTCGCGTTGCCAACAGCAACATGAAGGTTGTTGATTTCCGACTCTTTCCTGCGGAGTTCCTTCGATTCGTGACTCGCCCGATTCTGAACTGCTTTCTTCGGAGCTTTGTAGGTCATCACCGAGTCCTCCAATGCGAGGAGTTCTTTCGTTGTCATGGTGACGCGAGATGGATCGTCAGGCTGATGATGATTTGTTACATCATAATGACATAGTTTAGAGGAGATATTATTTTTTCGCTCAGTACCGGCACGTACATATGTGTGCTTGCTTTTATATGGCGGTCATTGTCTATATATTGCTTAACGACATGTCGTATCCATTATGGTGGTTAATGCATACCGCAGGTACAAAGCAAACGATACGACTTGTTAGTCTTGATATTGCAGCGTGCTGTCATCTTACCTCAGGTCTTTGCTTCCCCCACACTTGTATGACGACCGGACTATTTTCAAATTCATCCATCAACTGAAATTCAGAAGATCAAGCAAAGATGAAAGCACTCAAAAGTTAAGGTAGTTGTCTTATAATTGTTTATTTGGAAAAAAAAGTCAGATAAAGCTTTCAAACCGGATATTTGATTATAAAAAGCAAATAGCAGACGGCATAGCCTTGATGAAGCTACCTGTTGTGTAACAGGGAAAGTTTTAAACATCTTTTTGAAGTTGAGTTCGGAATTCAACGACGCATCAATTTCCTGGCTCTTGTTCCATTCATCGCTGAGGAGAAATTTGTACTGACACCAGACCTATGACGTCATGACAGTGATCATGACGGTTAGTTCGAGGAGGGAAGTTGTCGGTTAAACTATGTCTCCTACTTTAAATAGGGTTACTCTGAAGGTCAAATAAGGTCGTGGTTTCAAGTAATTAGAACTTTAGATTTCTTAAGTTTAATCAAAAATTGATAGAATCGTATGCACATATAAATGTCTGACGAGTCAGATGCTTAACACATGACGTCATCAGTGATGATCTCACCTTGTGATATCGCTTGGGAAGAGCGAGAATCTTCTTCACGTTGATCATGAACTGGATACTCTTCCCGACCAGCTCTCCCGGCTCCTCCACATACTCATCCACCAACAGCTCTCCAGCTTCTGAGAACGGAAGAGCCTCGATGCTCATCAAACCTTCCTCCGTGCCTCGAAAACTACGGATCGCAAGATTGTCCTCCGTGTCCATCTGTGATGACGTAGTAGTTATGATGTCATGAAGATTTTTGATAAAAACAATTTTGTAAAATGACTCAAGCGTTTCACTCACCAGGTAAGCGAGACTTTGCACATAGAGGTAACAAGTGCCGATTATGACCTCATAATCATCGGACTCACTAAACGGGTAATCACCCTGTAAAAAAACATTTAGTGAAAAATTCTATAAAATTTTGTGGCGTTGGTGAGTTTTGAACTCAGAACCTGATGTTTCTTGTCCCAGTCTTCGTCTTCTTCAACGTACATCTGGTAGACTTCTTGCATCGCGAACTTGCGGTCTATGAAGTCGTTTCTGCCCCACACGAACTCGTTCCCGTTCGTCAATTTCTTTGCTTTGACAGAAACCTGGAGAAAGGACAACAAACAATAGACATCACAATATACTTAAATATTACAATAGAGATGTACAAGATGTTTATTCTTTCGATGACCCCTGACCCCTAATAAGCCATAGATTAAAAAGTTAGTTCGTAGAGACATGTTTTAATTTGTTTGTGACTTCATAACCTACCTCTGTCCTTCCATCCTTCAGTCCTCGAGCTTGCGGACTTATGAGTGCGATCTCGTACAACATCTTCTTATCGAGTTCCTCGGAAATGGCATTTGCTTCATTCACCATGGGCATGATTTGGATCAAGTCTTCTTGGAGGAGCATGTCCTCTGGAAAGGAAGATGTTCAGGTTTCAATTTTAATAAGAGCACTGCCTTAGTTATTATAACTTTAACGCTACACTTTAATGCTAGATTAATTGCTAGATTACTGATGCTTTAATGCTAATTACTTAGTAATTATTGATAGATACTGGATTTCCCATTGATGAGGAGTAAATTTATATTATGTTGACATTATAAATGTAAATCAGATGATGACAACAATAAAACCATTGAAATCATAACCTCACTGATTATACTTAATTGTTTCAACTTAATATTTCAACAGCATCCATCTACAAAATACAACCTTTCGACTTTCCCGCTCGGTTCATGTCGAAGCCTTTATTCTGAGCAATTTCTTCCTGGGCCGAGTTGAACGAAACTTTCTCGACAACTTTCCCTTCTTTCACTTGTTTAGCGGCATCTTGTGGATGGTGGAAGACGTAGAGATGGTTTGATCCAAACATGATTCTGCAAAAGTTAAGCACGATCCAGCTGCAATCATACCCATGCAATAATGCAACAATTTTTGCGGCGGCTTTTTATCTATTTATACCACAGCCCAGTCAGGTGCTAACTAATAAGGTGAAAGGCAGAGGAGTTTAGGTTAATATCCCTCATCGTAGAAAACACGTAATCAGTACGAAAACCAGACCAAGAAGAAGTTGGGAAATGTTTTTGAAGTTCATCTATGAGGTCATGCAACTACTATACAACATACGGAAATCCTAACTAGTAAATAGAATGCAAAAGAAGATCACGAAATCAAATTATCAAGGACAAGGACAAAATACCGGTCGTTGTGTCGAAGTTCAATTCTCTCGGTGATCTCCTTCCCATTTATTAAAAGTTTGCTTTCTGAACCACTAGGTGTCAGATAAATGAGACTGTTTGAGTCATTTTCAATCACGGCGTGGTCCTTCTTTATGCTGTCATAAATAAATAATATTTATAGGAGAAAATTTATGATAAGTTTAAACAAAAAAGAAATAAAAACAAAAGCATTGACATTGTTAATCGATAGTGAGCAAATAGATGGCGCTATCGAGTACTTCAGCCCTTTCAGCACAATCGACGCAGGATCAACGTTCCCAATAGTTGAAACACCAGGTGGCGTCAGGTGCAGAACCATCCCCGTTAACATCGGGTCCTCGTTTAGATTCCATAGATGAGGGATCGTCTTACGAGCTTCCTGTGATGTAATAAACCAAAATTGCGACCGCCGTTTTGCAGTAATTTTTTATCCTAAATTCTTTCCGTGGTTTTGACCTGTTTAGTTTTCTCGACGTCCAGGAGTTTCTGACTAACTTGACGCTGTTCTTCGAGTCTTTGTTGCCATGTCTGGTTCATCATGTCCATCTCTTCCTGGTTTCGCCGAAGCTAAGAACGAAAATAGTTCAACGAATAATTTCCAAACTTCTAATAACTTACCCATTTGACCTGGATTAAACCCTGCCATGAGGTCAGGCGTTACTTAGGGTCACCTTCAAAGAAAATGGTTTGATTTCTACGACTTGTTAGCTTGTACTGTAACTACACATTTCGAAGAAAATTTAAAAAGCGCTCAATTCTCTGACTCCTCTCATTATCTTAATCTCTCACGTTCTCCTCCTGAGCTTTCCTCATTTCTTCAACGTCGTTCGGGGAAACTCCCTGAACCACAACTGCGCCAGATCCTTGATTCTCCAGAAGTTCTGAATAAAACAGAGCTACAATAAACAGCAATCACATACCAAATATCAAGACCAGAGTACAAGAAGCCACCAAACTTGATACAGCATAAAATCATTACAAACAGATTTTCCTGGATTAAATGTGGTCGCAATCAGTTAAAAATTGTCAGTAATACAGCTTAAATAAATTTTCTACTCACCGGCAGCTAACGGTACACAAATAACAAATCAAAATGTATATAAAAACCTTGCAGTCTTTTTATTTCATCTTTCATCTCACGAATCAATTTATCAGTTGGACTCTCATTGACAATAGCCTTCGTCTTGATCGACTTTGCACGGTCAGCGAAGCGTAACGTGGACAAAGTTTCGTCATAATTGATATCGGCTGGACTTAATGCAGCAATCTTTAAATTGGAATACGGGCAAAGACGTTACAAAATTAAACGGAACACACAAATTTTAGACTTGTTAGCAATTTGAAAGCACTTTTACTTTTAAGCAAACAAAATAGTGGCAATAACACTCAAGGCGGTGGTGCTTAGCAGGGGGTTGCACAGGGGCCTGCGAAGGTTGTGCAGGGAATTTGCAAGCTATATTTAAATCTACATAAACATCCTATACAGTAACAATTTAGAAATTGGGGGTACGTGGAAAAGAAATTACTGCAGCCGTGGTCCTCGAGCAGGAAAAGGTTAAAGGTCTTAAAGCATCACAATTATCGTGAATTATCCTGACTAACTGGCTATTTTACATTAATCACTTGGTTTACAAAAAACTTAAACATCAAACTTACCATAACGGTTTTGCTGTTCCCGCCCAACGCATTCTTCAGTAATCTGGTCAAGATTGAATCCCGGTAGGGGACGTTGATGTGTTTGCCCTCCTGCTGGTCAGCCAGAGCTTTGATGCAGTTTCCCAGACACAACAAACTCTTGTTAATCATAGAACCTTCTTTTAGTCTCTCTCCAGTAGCACCAGTGCTGTCAGCGCGTTCACTGGAAGATAATTATGTTAGTTAACTAGAAAACTTATTATGTCATTTTGATAAGCCTTCATCATAAATATTACTGTAATTATGACACTGTAGTATTATGACACAGACGCTGTAGTACCAGTCATATTATACTAAATTTTTCTGAAAGATTCGTTAACTGCCAAAGGTGGATTGACATCATGAACCTGGCACATAGCAAGCAATTTACCTTCCAGCGAGGTCGACAAGATTGATGATCGACGTCTTGGTCATGCTTTTACCAGCTTCATTCTTAGCTTTTTGCGCAAAGTTAATCGCAACAATCGTATGAGCCCGAGAACTGGTTGCGTTCATGTTGGTTGCGGCAAGGGTTCGGTTTCGAGTCCCCTCAGCGATTCGGGCTTCGATGTCAGAGTAGTTGCTCACAGGTGCCACTTGCAACTGCTCAACTGAATATGAAACTTGACGTTAATTCTCCTGCATTGGTTGATTTAATGCGATGTTTTACAAAAACATAGAAATAAAATAAAATTTTACTTTTTAGCTTGCTGTATAGATGAATAAAATAACATTCACATAACACAATAATAATGCAGAGAAATGCAAAGCGCGACAACATCACACTGCATCAGATTCACATCCAATACATGCAAGATGTAGTATAGTATAGTATAGTGTAGATGTAGAGCAGGGGCAAGACGAACCGTAAAATCCCTTCTGAGGATGTTCCCGAACCCTCAGTCCCCCTTTCTTGAATGAAGAAACATTCAACAAATCCTTCACAGTTTCATTGTAAATCTCAAGCATCGAGACAGAAACCTGCAATTTAGTAACAAATTTAACTATTTCTGCTCTACACTGACCGTGCACTACATTGTTGAATTATGACATAACAAGAGTGATACTGATATTGTAATTGCTTTTTATGTGGTGGGCTATTGAGTGTAAAAACCCTGTTGTATACACTCATAACAACGGCAATCTATTTCATTTCTGCCGTACACCGTAACTTTAATGCATCTGTTTTTGAAAAGGCTTTCGTATGCCTCAGTTATCATTAGTTGTTAAATTATGACAGGCATTGTGACATAATAATCTTAATATGAAAATAAATCATTACGAATGTGATAAGTTGACATGAATGTGAACAGCATTACTCATCCAGTCTCCATGGAAACGAATGAAAACAAAGACAAAATCAATCTGACAGAGAGATTTGGTTTTACGAGAACAATAGATGAATGTAACCTGGCACTTTATCATTCGGTGAAATGAACAATAAGAAGGCAAAGATTAAATAAATAATCCCAAGACGTACAGCGTGAGACTATACCTCAAATCTCAATATGTACAGCGTGAGACTATACCTGATACTCGGCCTCTTTCTCTGCATCGTCCGTCAGCTTTTTCTCTTCTATCCCTTTGAAGAGCTCTTCGCATGTTATCGGAATTATTCCTTCCAAAAAATTAAGCATAGTACGTGAGAATGTAAGATATTGCAACAATGTTGACACTAAGAATAACCATATTGATGTGACAATAGCATCACTAAATTTATTTTAGGTTTTGTAACTTATTGATACAAACAGTTTATATATGTTTGTGCAACTGCCCAAAACTTATAAATATTTTTATCGTAAAATAAAAACAATGGCAAAACACCAACACTGCTGTAAAAAACAGTAAAACCTACCCTTATTAGGATTGTAGCCAACCATTGAATAAGACTTTCCTGACCCAGTTTGACCGTAAGCGAATAGCGAACAGTTGAAGCCTTTCCACGCATTTTCAAGAACACCCTTTCCCAAATCATCGAAAACTTTTGCCTGAACAAAAATAACAACGGGAATGATGTTAAAGTTATTGCAAAACTATCAAAAAAAAAGATTTCCTGTGTTAAATCTCACTGAAAGTAAAATTTCATCATTGACAACAAATCGCCCGTCGTCGATAAAAGCTTTGTCACATGACCCACCTGGTCAGCATATTTTGAACCATCGGGTTCCAAGTAACCATCTTCGCGCTCATTGTATCCATCGTGTGACCAATATGAAAAGTCGAATGTATATTTCTTCTCGGGGTACTTTCCTTCGGGGTCGGTGATGGTGGTCGTGTTATTTTCCATCTTGATGACCAACTTGGCATTTCGGACTCTCTCTCGTTCATTGTGAGGACGAGTTAAGGAATTTTTGTTAAATTTTGATGGCAGCCTTGAAATATTTTAATAAATCTAACAAGTACATTTACTAGCAAGTACTACTGCAATTGTACATTTCACAAACATATTGTTTCATGCATCCTTACACACACCTCATAATACACCACAACACAGTTTCAATTAAATGTATTCAACATATAATCAACCATCATGTAAATAGTTCTCCAGCCAGGCAAGCCAAGTTTTTGTGTCAAATTTTTAGCCAGAGGGGGGAACATCAATCTTAAGTCATCGTACATGGAAAATTATTGAGCTGTTCAATTAAACATCGATGACGTTTAAAAAAAGTATATAAATTATGTTGTTTCTGATAAAAAGTGGTTTAGTTTCTAGTATTGACCTTGATTGCTGCGGGGAATCCCCAAAGTCTATACCATCAACTTTAGTTACATGATGGTCAAAAAATCAGAGGGAGATTTTAAATATGCTTTTAATTGTTTCATAGTTTTAAAGATTTTGTTTTTTTGCAAGTGGACATGGATGTGAATTTGCTCACAACTTGCTATTCTATACAAATCTATATGATGCAGGTTTTGTGACATACATTTTCCAAAATTTGAAATGCTTGTTATTGTTGTAAACTATAGTTACAAACTTTATTTCAACACTATTTCATTATTTCAAAAAGTAAAAGCCAAAAATGAAAATACGATGTTTAATTAAGGAATATTCCTAATTTATAGCCTATTAAACAAGTCAAAAATCTATGCTGATATAATGTAAGGTTCATAATCATAAACTACGTTGGAAATACCTTTCATAATTTATAAAAATCTTTAAACAAACATAATTAATTATAAACCATTCAGAGTGATAAAGTTTATCAGTGGATGTCACTTTTTCTCGAAGATAGCAAACAATGATAAATCAAACACTTCAGTTAATAAATGTACAACCCGGCAGCCCACATGGCTAAAACACACATGCTACGTTGACATTTGTCTGAAAGCAAATATGTGCTCACTTGGTTAAACAAATGATTGTGCTCGACGTAAAACTTTGCTAACTATAAAACATTGACATCTATAAACACTAGAATGCTGCTTTATTTTTTCTTACTTACTGGAAATACTAATATAACTACTAAATATAATGCCTTGCTAATTCTACCACAAATTACAATTACCACAACCACACCCAGTTTGGAGGTGTTTTAGGATGGTTTTCATCATTTTTTGCAAAAAGCACACAACTATATTTCAGGCACAAATGTCATAAGATGAATTCAACCAAATTAAATCAAAACAACCGTGATGTCATCATGTACCAGCTACCAAAACAGCAATTGAGCTTGCAGCCAACTTACATGAGATGGCAAGATGTCTATTGTTATTCAAGAGACATGGTGAACGGTTAGTAAAACACCCGCACTGCATTAAAACTGCACACAAGTTGCAACAAGTGCACAACCACGTGATATCTTTTTATACTAAGGCCCCAACTACTCAAACTGTGACGTCATCTGGTTGTGCACTTGTGTACTAGAACCCAAGATCCAACAGAAAGTTCAGTAGAAAGGATATAAATGGCCTCAGCCTCACAGCAACTTGAACATTATCCCCCATCTTTTTCCTTTTGTGGGGATGAAAGACTAAACAAAGACAATTATAAACAAACAATCTGCTCTGTGAGTCACACAAAAATATCACAATGTCAATTGGCGCATTTGAACGATATTTATTGAGTAAATTAAACTGTGAAAATCTAAACTGCGTCTGATTTACACCATAGTCGCGATCGCGCAAAAACTTCTCTGTAACACCACAAGAAAAGATTATTACCTTTATCGCGAATCGGTTTCGACGCGAATAACAGCTCCCTTTTAGGGACGCAATGAATAAGCGCTTTTATGTCGATACAATAGCACCCTTCTTACACAACATCGCCACTTTGTCATACAACAAAGGACCACGTGTAGTGTTACGGACATAAACAGAATCAAATTGTTTACTGCTAATAATAATTGTTCCTTCTATTTGAATCTTTAAAACTTGCCAAAAGTCTCCATTCGTAAACAAACGCAGAAGTTACATTCTGGTTTTTCAGCAATTTCTTCTAGGTTATAAAGTCATAGAGGGTGTGGGCGGAGTAATCATTAAACCGTGCGAGGACGTTCAAAGTTCAAAGTTCAAACATGAGGGCGAATCTCGCTGATAAGAACGCTCAATCGAAGCTGCTCCCGTTACCATGGCGACGTCTGTGATATCGAAAAACGAGACATGTTCCGCTCTACAGCGTTTGGTTTGTTGCGTCATTAATAGAAACAACATTGACAAACAATACTTCAAAAAAACCTAAATGATACAATAACGCTTTCAAGTGATTTCTTCATGTCAACAATACTTTTTTACATGTCAAATATCATCACTCGAATAAGTTTTGCTTATTACGTCACTTTGGGCTTTGTTCATGACAAAGCAAATAAAATTAATTCATACGAAATCCAATGCGAAAAGTGCATTTTGAACCAAATACAATATTTACGTTAAAGTTTAAAATACAAGCTAAAATATGCAATTACCAGTTATTCTGTTTCACACGGCACAGAGGTTGTTTGTGTTTACTACGTTGTGTCATTTAGGTTTAGGTATTGCTGTTACATTGGTTATTGTGATACGTAACAATGAATGATCTACGATCGGCGCATGAAACGATTTCCCGTTGAATTCTTGCTGCAACGCCAAGCTGTAGTAAAAGCTCTTTGAAAAGCGACAGCAGCAACTGTCAGTGGCGACTGATCTTACCTTGCGCGGTTGGACCGAAGGCGTAATCGTACACCTTGGGCAGGACCTCTCCACGTTTGCTTCTAACCTGGTGACCTTCTTTTCGCTTGTAAGCATGCAAGGTACCCCAGGTCGACTTTGTCTTGTTCAAACGGTCCATAATTGTAGATCCGGTAAAATTTGCGCTCACACTCTTCGCTGCAACCTGCTAAGATCAGTCGAACGCAACTCTACGGTCGCAAATGCAGCCTGATTCCAGAACTTTGGTTTGAAAGAGTCTGATTATTTGGAGATGACGGAAGCATCGTGAATCTTTTGTGACGTAAACAAAGACGCAGTGGGATGCAGCAATAAAGGGAGCAGAGAGAATAAGTTAGTGACCTCATTAACTATGGTGATGTCAGTAATTGAGGTCAACCATTACAGAGGACCAAAATTAAAGCAAACAAGCACTTTAGTGCCAACTTGCGAGAACAAAATAGATGAAAACTCTTCCAGAATTGTCGCCGTAGACAAGACACGCCCAAATATGAAGCTTACAGTGGCTTAAAAGTAATTTTCGGATTGCCTTTGCAAGATATAAAGACTTACAATGAAGAAACGCAACAAATGAAATAATTGATCGTACTTTGTCTTCGAAAAAGGTGCAAATTTGCCTAGCATTTGATGACATCATCACAACTTCAACAACAAACTGGCTTAACATGTGACCACAATCACTCTCTGTGACGCAATAATGCAATCGACCAAGAATACAAACCAGAAACGCTACAACCAGTGTGAAAGTAACAGGGATTGTAAATTGTGGAAGATTAGGCTTGTGGAGTTTACTTCCTTTGTTACGTCATATATTAGTGTTTGTTGACTCATAAAATCCGCTTTCCACGACGTTTTAAGACGCAATTGTTGATTTACGAGAATTTCAAAGCAACCGTGGACGATAAGGAAATGTTGGAAAGCTGACGTCATTAGATTTTCGACAAAACGTGATCGGCTTTAATCAACGCTTTACATAAAAATGAAATAAATGCCCAAGACAAGCTTTCTTTGATAATGATCAGAAATAACCATAGTTAACCGAAAAAGTTAAACATGGTTTTTTATTGACTGCATTTGGAGAAACGAGGAGTAAACTTCACTCTCCAATCGTTGACGTCACATTTCTTTCAGCCAACAGCTCGATATTATCATTGTGACGTCATAAAAATCACAACAAATTATTGAGCGTCCACTTTGTCCAGAAGCGATATTGTTTATTTTGGAATGTCGTAAAAGACGTATCCCTGATAGTTTGCCCTGTTGTCATAGCAACCCGTTAGAGATCATTGTTCTGCAACAAGGATCATTATATTTTTAAATAAACAAACTTATGACGCCGTAAACCGTAGAATAATGAAGAACGAATCTATTTACCGTAGAATAACGAAGAGGCTCGTCGAAACTAGTTGATAAATATTGAATACACCGACTAAGTACAACCGCAACATTGGTCATGGTGATATCGCTGATAATCGAAAAAATTTGTGGCTTCATCTGGAAAGTTGATATATCGTTGGTATTACTACAGTATTGTTAACTCAATCTTTCAATCTTTGTTTAGGTCATAAAGACCCGGGATCTTAGTAACAAAAATTATTGATTGATTTTTCCGAAATTAGGAAAAATTTTCCAAATCGTCAAGGAAAGATGTACAAGACGATCATATAAAATGATCTAAAAATGGCAAATTTACTGTAAAAAATCGATAAATTAACTAAACAAATCTTTCCACAGAAGCACACACACCGACATTGCAAACTACGCAGTAATTTACAGCATAACGTAAAAAAGATTTACCAAGTATGAAGGCACAGATGCTTATCAATTGGTTTGTTTTACCACCAGCTGAGTTTGTAGAACTCCATTAATCGCCGTCTCACATTAAATTGCTTTGGACTTGGGCAGATGGGGCAGTAGAATATAGTTTGTATATGTACGTCACGCTTGGCCAATTTTAACAAAAACAATCAACGTTGTAACGTCATAAAGGATATGAATGGGCGAACCCTGACCGCCACCTTTACTCTATCGTCACCTCGCTTCATGTTGCGCTGCCGGCGTTTTAATGGACCTGGTTAAAATTTACACAAATCGGTGTAGGTTAAAAGTGTCTCTCAAAAGACGATAATTATTATAGATCATAAAGTTATGTTTCTAGAATAAAAAAACAGCCATCAATAACAGAAGGCAAATTTCTGCAGAAATAACAGATAAATATAGAGTTAAGGGTAGAAATCAACACCAGAGTATAGAAATGAGTGAAAAATATTTGTTCAGTCGCAGATATTCTGTAATTTTCTCAAAACTTACACCCGATGAAAACAACTTAATCTGATCTGAACCTACCCGAAGACGACCATTACG